>NC_080176.1:15823827-16123827 GCF_950295315.1 Erinaceus europaeus | reverse complement strand
CTTTGTTAAAGGGACCCGATGAAACAGCACAATTTTCCAGAGTCCACAGTCCCACTGTGGCCCAGGAGATTGTCCCACAGTTGTGAAATAAATCGTGTTGTGCTTTGCTGAATTGCCACCCTCCCCCAGGCATCAAAGAGAGCTGACTGTCAGATCCGATTTGCTACTGTTAAGTAAGGCTCTCTCACCAAATTAGCCTTTAATGATGCAATGGGGGTGTTTCCCGTTGATGAGCAAGGCTGGGGGGTACTGTCTGGCACACCCAGCAACGGGGCTATGGCATGGAGGCAGGGAAGTGGTGGCTAAAACTGCACCACCTTACAGAACCCCAGGCAGCCTTGGTGGAGAATGTGACCTGGGTCCTGCTGGGAGTGGTGCGTTTGCAGGAGTCAGAACAGCCACTGCAGAGGGGCAGCCCTGCACGAAATTCTGACTCTGTCCAGTCCAGCGCGCTCGCCTCCTCTGAGTCTACAAACTGGCAGAAAGCAGCATGGGGAAGGGGTTAGGAATCAGCGCTCTGCAAGGGAAGTCAGCCTGCAGTCACTCCGCAGAGACTCACAGCTTCTTTTCATATTCCTCACCCTACCCCCAATCAGGGAGGAAAAAAACCCCACACACAAGGTGAAATTGTTGCACACACTGAATATATTTTGGATAGTCTGCTTTTGTTGCTCTGTGAAATTTCATTAAGCACTTGCTATCTTTTACCCCTAAACAGTGCAGGGACACACACACACACACACACACCCGTGCTGAATTTTGTCCTTAGCAATACACAAGCCATTCCAAATCACAGGGAGGAAAACATTCCAAAAGACAAGTATATGGTATAGCTAGGGATAAAACTGTCCCGAGATGGTGTCTCAGTGCATCAGAGCCTTCCTTCAAAACAGCACATGCACTTATGACTCAAACCAGTGAAAGTTGGAAAAGTCCCTACAAGGGAACACTCCTTTTGGTTCTTGCCTCCAAGCTCCCCACCTTAGAGTCAGAACAGAAAGATGTACTTGCCAGAGACACTGCCAGCTGCCTAGAGGCTGGGTTCTTCACTGTTAGAGGGCAGAAAGGAGTCTGGTGAAAACTTCAAGTCACTTGCCGGAAATGTAAACAACACACAACCACTTGGCTGACCAGAGTTCCAGCTGAATCCTCTTCCTGGCCCAACACCCCCCACCCCAAGTCAGGAAAGTGGAAAGCCCTTTTTGCCTCTTTCCTTGGAAGAAGGTGAAATATAACCCCCAACAAACAAACATAAAACATCAGCAGATGGCTAATGTCAACAATGGCAAGCGTTTCAGGTTCAAGAGTGAAGGAAGCAAAAGATGGACACTGAAGAGCTTAGAAGTAGTGGACAGGGGGGCCCTCAGACTTCCTTTTGAAATAGCCAGTCAGAGGCTGTGTCCCTCGAATGCTCAGACGTGGAGGCATGTGCAAACATTTACAAAGCTCTAGAATACAGCTCCCGATGCTACACCATCTTGCTTATAGAAAACATCTGAGTTTAAGGAACCACAAGGCAAACTTTTTTTTTCCTCTGTCCCAGAATGGCTGTGCCACTAGAGGAAAAAGAGAAACAGCTAGAAAATGAAGACTCACACTGGTGTCACAAGAAAGCTACTTTCACAACACTGTGTGTGTGTGTGTGTGTGTGTGTGTGTGTGTGTGTGTGTGTGTGTGTGTGTGTGTGTGTGTGTACTGGGAGCCCATTTCGCCTTCTTGAGGACTTAGCCCGGGCAGCATGGTGTGTGTTTTCTCAGAGACTTGCAGCAAACTAAGCTCTCTGCTTGGAATCAGGCGCCATGAGCTCAGCGCCCAGGCCTTTTGGCATCTCTGCCCAAGACAGCCTGGACCATGGCCAGCCCAGGCCTGAATGTGGCCTTCAAGCTACCAACAGAGCCCAGCTAGGTGCCTGGGGGTCTCTATCACCAGGATCCAGCCCGCAGCCTTGGGGAGTACAGAAGGAAGAATGTGTGGGTCCTGACACACTGTGGGGTTCACTCTTCTGGGTAGAGCCCCACTTTCCAAAGTACAGCCTCCCAAATGCCAAGAGGAAAGCAGACGAGTGAACACAGAGGCAGTTCTAGAAAGTTCTGGACAGAGCTGTGCCTCTGCAGCCCAGAATGAAGATCTGCCTGATTCAGCTTCTATTCTCCCTTTAGGGGTGGCAAAGGGGGTGCGGCCTGGCCTGTTTCAGAGCAGGCAGGCTTCCAAGCTCCTGGAGTCATTCATTCTCAGGCCCCCCACGTCCTGCACAGGGGTCAGAGCTGAGTCCTTTCAGCCCAGCTGGGGGCAAGCACAATCCAGGTCTGGAGGGCAGGATGGCAGCCTGGCAGCCTAGAGTAGAGAGATGGATTTGAGGATGGGCAAAAGGGGACTAATAGCTGAGCCACCCTGGAGGTGGGCTAGAGAGAGAATCAGGTGGACAATCAGAGTGAGACAGGCAGAAGGCAGTTTGATGGGACCTGAAACTGCAGGGCACCTGCCCAGGGAAGCCGTGCCAATCTGAGTCAGCCAGTCCCACAGGACTCCCGTTTGGCCCCAGTCACCGGAGCCCAGGCCACCCAAAGGCCTTGTGGGTTCCTGATGGTGTCTTTTCATGGCATCCAAAGATCCAGCAGGGACACTGGGAGGCCATGCCATATTTAGCCTCGGGTTTACCCGGAGAGTATTTTCAGTGCCACTTGAGAGAAGAGATCTGGGCCGGGCTGTTGGTTGTCACACGGCTCCCTGGCTTCGATGATCCCTGCATAGGGCTCTGGATCCTGAAGTCCCTGCCAGGGCCCTGGGCCCACGTGACAGCTGCCAGGATGCCAGCAGGCACCTGGGGAGGCCGTCCTAGGAAGGCTTTGCACCCTGGTTTCCTTCTGCCAGAGATGAGGCCACTTCCACTTGTGGAGTGCACAGAAGCCGTTTCAGCCCCTCTTGGCCTGCTATGATACACCAGCTCGTGGCCGAGCCCCTCCAGGCTGGGGGGGTGGTGCTGGGCACGGAAGACAGTTCCAGAACCTTAGCCCTGCTCTCCCCTCTGCCCCCTCAGCACTCACCACTGGGATTCCCCACCCAAGCCTCTGCCCTCCTGTGGGCCTCACAGCCACAGCACTAGCTGCTCGACCTCCAAGTATTTTCATCTGTGTCCAAATTGACTGGTTTCCCCACATTCAAGAGTGAGTAGGGGTTCGTGGAGAGCATTCATGAGTGGGGGAACATGATCAGGGTCATGAGGAAGAACATCACTGGCTCCTCTGTCACTGGGCACTGGGAAAGGGTCCTGAGGACTGAGTTTGGGGTTCTGAGTCCTAACTTTCCAGGCACAGTCTGTGTGAGCATCACCGTGGCCATCGGCCCTCCAGGGGGCCTGGGTGGACCCACCATGCATGGTGGTAGCCTTGGTGCACCCACTAGCCGCTCTAAACTTTGTCCATTTTTTCCTTTTCAGTCTTGGCTCTCTGTGCTCCCAAAGCCACCACTTCCTGCCCAGCTGGGTTGTTACCGCAGGGAAAATGAGGGACTTTTGGGGGCAGATGTGTTTCCATTCCGCTATCATAATGCCCCTAAAAATCCTTATTGCTCTTGCAGTATTCCTCAGGGGGCCCTGGGCAGAAGATGCACCGGCAGGAAAAGAGAAGAGTGTCCCCCCGATTCCTGACATGGTTCCTCTTGCCCCCCTTGGTAGACCACCCTAAGGGCAAAGGGCAAGAGAAATAAGAAGAGCCCTTCGCAGGGGCTGAGCACAAGCCTTTGGTCTGCCTGGTGTGGAATGTTGGCTCCTGTCAGCCTCCTTGGCTCTGGGGGCTCATCTGGGGGAGGTGGGGAAAATGAAAAGCAAACAAGTGTTACCTGTTTGACCAGGTGAATGGCAGGTCAGCTCGCCCTTCCAGCAGCGGCCTCTGGCATCCTCACCTGGCTGGCCTGCATCCCTTAGCCTGGTCAGGCCACTTTCCCACTCTCTACCTCAGTTTCCCTAGGAGAGGCCAGCCACTGTGCTCTGGCCTCAGAGGGGTCTCAATTGTACCCCTATGTTGTAATGAACACAGAGAAGCCACAAGTTCAGGAGGTGCTTCGCTGACGGGGGAGCTAGGGCCCTCAGCCTGGAAGGGGCTGAGACTGATGGTCACAGGTTCTGTCTGCTATCAGTATAGTAACGCATGTCTCGTGTACAGAGAGGCAGCCCAGCAAGAAGCATCTCTAACCCCCCCCCCACACACACACAGGGTCTCTGTTTCCTCCCATGTGAAGCCTTCCTCTTGGAAAATAAGCTTCCCAAGTCTGATACACACATCTGACTTCAAATCACTCTTTTCATTTCACCGAGGGAGAGATGCAAATCACCCAAATAGGTGTTCCTTCTCTCACCCTTACTTCTATTGGTGGCAAGCGGTTGATTTTTCAATTTTGGACAGGGAGGTAGGGGCCCTTTTTTTTTAATTATTTTAAAGATTAATTTACTCTTTTATGTGAGAACAGGAGAGGAAGCCAGAGAGAGAGCATCACTCTCTGCGTGTGATGCCAGGGATTGGACTGAGGCCTTAATGCATGCCAGTCTGGTGTTCTACCTGCATGAATAGGTCACTGGGGCTTTTTTTTTTTTGAGTACGTGATTTGTGCAATAACCAGGGTTATTGCACAATTCTGCTCTTCCTGGCAGCCATCTGTTTGGTAGAGGGAGAGACACCTGCAACACTGCTCCATGGCTTGTGAAGTGTCCTCCCCTACAGGTGGGGAATAGGGCCTTGAACCCTATTCCCTTACACAGGTCCTTACACAGGGTTCAACCTAGGTAATGTACTGGGTGTGCCACCACCTGACCCACGGGCCCCTGTCTTTGGATGAGGACTCATGTGTTCCTGATATTGCAGAGTAGTTTATAGGCCTGGCTTTCACTGGTTACTTAACAACATAGGAGACAGATGCCAAAACACCACTTCACTACCCATGAGCTCCTCCAGTATCATCCATGTTGCTTTCATGTGGTGCTGAGCCTCACACATGACAAGACATGTGCTCTGCTGGACGGCACACCGCCTGGCCCCTGAGGGCCTAGTTTCACACTGAGTTATGTAAATTTTAAAGGGGTGGGTTGGCATGTCTGAGGCACCGAGTTCCATCCTTGGATGACCCTCCAAAGGTTGAATTGCTTGAGAAGGAAAATATTCACCGACACCACGTATTAATGTTAATGGTGCAGGCGATGCAAGGATGGGGCAGAATCAAGACGGTGGTTTGAAAGCTTTCATGACTCCACCTAAGAGTCATTTGTCTTCAGGGTTTTCTGTGCCCATCTAGTTGGTGCAGGGAAGTGGGGGTGGCGTGGGAAGTCATAGTTCGACCTATGAAGGGCCCCATCTGTGACACAATGAGTGCCACAAGTCCTCTCGGTCCAGACCCTTGCTTCTCCTTTGGGGAGCACAGGGACACCCTCCTTCCTGGCCAGAGTGACTTTGAGCCCCAGCATCCTGGCCCATAGCAAGGTGATGGTGATTGGTTTACAGATGGGGCACAGCTCTGAGGCAGGTGTGGCCACTGCACCCTGGTTCTAGAGGGGGTGGTCCTTGGTCTGCTCCCTTCCTGTCTCCTGGGAATGGTGGGATTCACTTTCTGTTGGGTCACACAGAGTGTGGAGTGGCATGGGGGCCCAGCTGCCAGAACACGGCCCAAGCCCTGCCCTACCCTGCCCTGCTTGGACTGGACTGGAGATGTGGGCTGGGTCCTGGGTTGTCCATCTGTGTCTCTCCACCCAAAGAGAACCCCCAAATGAGAAAGGCCAGGTGCCGGGGAGCCTGTTTTTCTGTGGGGGGCTTCCTAGCACACGCACTTAGCCACACAGGCCTGCAGTTCTGAGCGTGGCTGTGGACAGTAGGTTATTCTGGTGTGACCCCTGCTCCTGCCTCCCTTCACTGGGCAGACTGGGAAGACCTACTGTGTGTGGTGCTGGAGGCACAGAAGGGAGCCTCCCGCCTTCAAGAGGCTCCCCGGTGAGTTGGAGAAGAGAGGGATGACCAAGCAACAGAGAGAAAGAAACTCTAGGCATAGGCTTGGTATTAGCATCTGGGAAGGAGTGTGTGTGTGTGTGTGTGTGTGTGTGTGTGGTGTGTGTGTGTGGTGTGTGTGTGTGTGTGTGGTGTGTGTGTGTGTGTGGTGTGTGTGTGGTATGTGTGTGGGGGTGTGTGTATAACTCCTGACACACGTGGGTGAACTATAATCATAGATGCCGGGCCAGCAGATGGTTCACCGGTGAAAGCAGCGCACACATCACGGTGTGAAAGGACCTATGTGGACACCGTGCACACAGGAAGATCTACAAGTGGTGGAGTGGTGCTGCGAAGTCTCTCCTCCTCTGTTTCTGAGGTTGAAAGGGGGAAAAGTCAATGTCTTCTGGGGTGGTGGAACAGCATAGGCCGAAGCCCCAGCTGCCCAAAATAAAAATAAACCCAAATGCAGGGGCTGAGAGAGGGCTCATCTGGGTGAGCGCAGACCTGACTATGAGTAAGGGCCTGGGTTTGAGCCCCAGCACCACATGGGAGCACCACAGCCAGCACAGAGAAAGCTCTCAGGATGGTGGAGCAGCGCCATGATGTCTCCCTCTTTCTATAATGAAGAATGAAAACTCTGCCTGGAGGCTCCCTGCTGGCGCTAACACCATTCCTGTGGCAGACAGCTGGGTGCAGAATCCTTTTCCAGTTCTTGAGAACAGATTTGGTGGAGGTGTAGGGGCCTGGAATCCAGGGGAGAAACAGTAGACTGATTATGGGGCTGAGTTACCCATTTGTTGCCCCAGTGAGAAGGCGGGGACCCAAGGCCAAGGGACTGTGACTCCTTCACTACTCGGACCCACAGCCTAGTATTAGCTGCTCAGCTAATGGCTATCAGTTAAGCAGGTGGATGGGAGGTTGCAGTGTCTCCAGAAACAAAGGTCCTTAAGTGACACCTGCCAGGAAAGCAGGCTGCTGCAGGGAAGTATCCACTGGCCCTGCCCCCAGCCAGCTTCTGGGCAGCTCCTGGTAGGCTGTGGAAACAGGCCTCTTCCCTGCTCCTGTGGCGGACCCATACCAGTGCCTTGGAGTGGGTGGCAGTTTAAGGAGCCAGGGGTGGGGTGGGGGGGAAGCTCAGAGGTAAGGCAAGAGTTTAAAAGCATGCCGGCCTGTTTCTCAAGCCCCTGTTGCTGGGTTGCTGGGTGAGTGCGAAGTTCAAGGCTTAGTTCTGGACAAGTTTAAGTCTTGGTGGGGGCCTGGGTCATATCTTCCTGGGCTGTTCAATGAGAAGGGTTTGCACTAGGTGGCTTTTTCCTTATGAAAAAAAAAATGTCTACACTGCAAGCTCCAAATTATAAATGTCACTAAGAAGCATACAAATCATATTTGTATTTTAAGAAAACCTTTTTGGGGTGGTGGGGCACCCAGCTAAGCATACATAGTACAAAGTGCAAGGATCTGTGTTTAAGCCCCAGATCCCCACTGTAAGGAAGACACTTCACGAGCAGTAAAGCAGTTCTGCAGGTGTCTGTCTTTCTCCCTCTCTATCTCCCCATCTCTCTCAATTTCCAATAAAATGGGGGGGGGGGAATGGCCTCCAGGAATAGTAGATTTGTAGTACTAGCACTAAGCCCCAGCAATAACCCTGGAGGAAGAAAACAAAGAGAGAAAAAAAGAGAAAAGAAACACTTTTTTATGAGGGAGAGTGAGGCCATGGCACCAGTCCGTCATACGCCACACTAGAGATTGAGCATGGAGTCTCACCCATGCAAGGCATGGGCTTTGCTTACAAGTCAGCCCCCAGTCCTGGAGTCGTTTTAGCTGCACAAGCAGTAAGGGAGCTCATTTTGACAGCTTACTGATGAGGAAACACGCACAGAGAAAGAGCTATCCATGGCCACACATCCAGCGTGGAGGGAACTGGGGTTCAAGCCTGTACATTTTCTCTTTTCCACCAGAGTTATTGCTTTGTGCTGGGACTCAACCTATATGACTCCACCACTTCTAGTTTCCATTTTTCCTTTTTGTTACAAGATGAGAGACAGAAGAGGAGAGGCAGCTGTAGCACTGCTGTACCTCTTATGAAGCTTTCCCCCTTGCAGGTGGGAACCAGGGGTTCGAACCTGGGTGCTCACACATTAATGAGCTCTATTGGATGAGTCACCATGCACCTTCCCCCATCCCTGAGCCCGTGCTTTCCGTCATAAGAGTCAGCCAACATTTTTGTAAAGGACCAGATACTAAGTGATTTAGGCTCTGTAGGTCATACAATCTCCACCACTGCTACCCAGCTCTGCCATTGTAATAGGAAGCCAGCCATAAACAATACTTGACTGTGTGAGTGTGACTGTGAGCCAATAAAACTTTATGTACACAAACAGAAGTGGCTCAGATTTGGCCCCCAGTTAGAAGTGGGCCAGGGCAATCCTCCCCCTCCTATCCCCACCTGTGAGGTGGCTAAGAGTTGAGTCTCTTGAGTGGAGGCCACTGAGCTGTGAGCAACTGAGTTGATCCCTGTTCCTTGAAGCTGTTTGGCAACCCTGGGAATTTACCACTATGCGGCCACATTAGTGACTGCTATCATAGAACATCGCAGGAAGCTTAAAATTGTAATTTTCATAGCTGTCAACTGAGTCACTTAAAATTTTTTTTTTAATTTATCCCCTTTTGTTGCCCTTGTTTTATTGTTGTAATTATTGTTGTTGTTGGATAGGACAGAGAGAAATGGAGAGAGGAGGGGAAGACAGAGAGAGAGGGGGAGAGAAAGACACCAGCAGACCTACTTCACTGCCTGTGAAGTGACTCCCCTACAGGTGGGGAGCTGGGGGCTCGAACCGGGATCCTTACGCCGGTTCTTGGGCTTTGTGCCACCTGCAGTTTACCTGCTGCGCTACCACCCAACTCCCCAACTGAATCACTTTTTAAGAGGGAAGTTGGCATTGAGGGGAATAGTTCAGAGGGGCACTATGGTGATGGAGGAAATGTCTCTGAAGTTTCTGAGAATGCAAATTGAGTGAAAAACATCTGAAGGCACAAAAAGGTGACGACAGGAGAGGGAACATGCTGTGTGTGTTCCTGTGTCCGTGCCTGGGGAGAGATTTCTCCTTACAGGCAGAGGCTGGAACCTAAGGGTTCAAGTGGAAAGAGAGAGGATGTGGCTTAAAAAAATAAAAAAAAAAAAAAGCTTGGTAGGGCAATGTGATGGCACGCCTTGTTAAGACAGTCACCATGTACAAGGACCTGGTCTCAAGCCCCCTCACCCTACCTCCATGGGGGAAGCTGTACAAGTGGTAAAGGAGTGCTGTAGGTGTCTCTCCCTCTCCCCTTTCCATTTCAGTTTCTCTCTGTCTCTACCAAATAAATAAATACATATTAGGAAAAAAGGTTTGGAGCTGAAAGATACCTCACCCAGCATGGTACAAACCTTTCCATTCAAGCTGTCTAGGTACCACATGGCAGTGCCAAGGCAATGGGAGAAGCTTAGTGTTGTGGTCTCTCCATCTCTTTTCTACTCTCTGTGTGAATCTGAA
This sequence comes from Erinaceus europaeus, assembly GCF_950295315.1. Classification (NCBI taxonomy): domain Eukaryota; kingdom Metazoa; phylum Chordata; class Mammalia; order Eulipotyphla; family Erinaceidae; genus Erinaceus; species Erinaceus europaeus. The sequence goes on along the minus strand of NC_080176.1, from coordinate 16,114,328 downwards.
ATTAAAGGGAAAAAATAGCCCATGTGCAGTGGAATCATGCCTGTGTGAGGCCCTGCCCCCTCATACCCCTTTTGTTTAAACATGATTTTCTTTTCATTCATTCCATCCATTGAAAAATCCCCAACCCTAGCCCTAAGAATCTCACCCTAGGTATTCACAAACTGACTTTCTGTCTCTATACATCTGCCTGTCCTAGAAATTTCCCATCTGTGGAGTCACACCATACTTTGTGACCAGTGTCTGTCATTCAGCACTGTGTTCTCACAACTCACCATGTTACAGCATGTCCCAGACTGTTTTCATGACTGAGAAGACCCATGCTTTCTCTGTCTAGTTGTCACCTGATGGACATGTGGGTTGCTTACACTTTTGAGCCTTTCTGAATTATGCAGCTGTGAACTGCTGTGTGGAACCTTTGGAGTATATACTTCTCAGTGGCATCTCTGTCCTCTGCGGACTGCGCGTGCCCAGCAGGCTGCGCTAACCAGCCTGGGTGTGTGGTGTGCTGGGACACCTGGGTCTGCATGACTCACATGATGGCAGGACCGCCTCCGCACATGTTTCTCAGAACCTGCCCCTGCCTACTGAGGGATGGAATTTCTGGACCATGTGGCAGATCCATGTTTAATATGATAAGGAACTGCCAGAGGTGTGTCTTATAAAGCCTTCCCCAACTTTGTATTATGGCAACCCCTCACTGTACTGGAGACAGAGGTGATGCTGGAAGGAACCTTCACACCCTGCACTCAGGTTCATGGATAGAAATCCTGTGCCAGTCCTGTGCCCCATCTTCCCCCATTGGGAAGCTAATGCAACTGGTCCCCTTCAGCTTGTTCACCCGGCTGAGAATTCAACAAATTCCTTTGTCCTAAGCCTTAACTCTCCTCTACCTGCAGCCTGTGGGCTGAGGTTTGGGGAGAAGAAAGAAACTGGAGCAGAGTGTAGAGTGGGTCAGCACGGGCTGGGAAAGGACAGGTTCCATAATTTGCAAAATGACAATATGGAACCCTTTGTTCAAAGACTATTTAAGAAGCCCAAGATGAAAAACAGAGCAGTAAGTCAAATGAAGGTCCATAGCATGGCCAAGAGGCCAACAAAAGGTACCAAGGCAGAACTAATCTGGAGGCCAAAATCTGAGCCACAGGTGCCCTCGCCCCCAATTCCTGCAGAGGTTCCAAGGGATGTTGGGTCTCCCATGGCATGTGAGGCAGAGTTCAATCCCATTCCCTTGGACTCTCCAAAAGTAAGATGATGTCCAGCTGACATATGGGTTATAAGTACTTTAAGTAGGCATTTGTCTTAAAACTTCTTCCCTAAGAGCCGTCAGTTGTTTTATCTGGCCACACCGTTTTTGTTGTGGGCTCTGCGTGTACTTGGATATCACAGCACATGACAGGACTGCAATCTAATGGACAAAGGCCCTCTGGCTAGCAAGCAGTCCAGAGCAGTGGTAGCACCAGGGATGCCCAGTGAGGCAAATGGCTGCAGCAGATGTTGGCAACCCATCATGGCACCCAGTCCTGCCCAGCCGGACAGAGCTCCACTATCCTGACCTAAAATCACTTCCACCGGCCAATGGAACCTTCTGTCCTGTGTCCTGAATCTAGATTCTCAACCTAAGAATTCATAGTCTTTATTCAGACACCAAGAGACTCACCCAGACACCCAAGGATGCAATTATACTAGCACATCTTGCCATGAAGGGTTATAAAGCATAACGGGGGAAGAGAGGAGGAGAGGGTCTGAAAGAGGACAGAACAGAGAAGGGCCTCACAGCTCCTGTTTTCTGGGGCTGCTCAATGGAGTTCATGCACTCAATTCATTACACTGGTCTTTGCACTTGGCACCATGTGCTCTTAACCCATTGCACTACCACCTGGCCCCCTAGTCTCTCCCTTTCTGTCTCTATACGAAATTAAAGGGGAGCTATCTGCTAGGATCAGTGGACTTGCCCATGAGTGAGAGCTGGCACACACACACAAAAAAAACCTCACATACATACGTATACATACATATGTATTCACACATACACACATATATTAATGACAGCACATGCAGAATTAGGGACTGAACTTGGGATGCACACGCTTTTGTGTCCTGCACTCTATTGCTATACTGTCTCCCCAGCAACTCAAGTACTCTTGAGAAAGCGTGCTGTCACCCATATGCACATCCACAGTGTTTGCATGAGGGTGTCATTTTCCTGTGCCCTTGACCTGCCACAAGGACACTGTGTCGATGGCAGCAAATCCCCAGTGAGGTAAGTGGACTCTGCACGTGGACATGGATGGGGGTGGCTGTGGCCTTGGAGGTTGTCCCTGCAGCTCACCAAGGCCATAAGCCGCTCAGTGTTCTCATCAAGCAGGGTTTTATAAACAAAGGCAGAGTTTGGGGAGGTGAGCCAGGCCCGTGCAGTGAGAAAGAGTTGGACCACCCAGTATTTATTTCTTCAGTATGGTTAGAACTTCAATATGGTCAAAACATATTTGACTTTTAATTTACACAAACAAATATGTTCCCAGACTGACACCTCAGGTGCCAAGTTTCTAGGGGAGACCAAATTTTCTCTGAGATTACAAACCACTGAGACAGAAGAGGAGACAGGGAAAGCCACTTGAGTGAGCCTGCTGCGTCCAGGATGGGCTGCTGAGAGGGGTCCCTTTCTGTCTCAGTTGCAGTTAGACCCACAGTAAGCCAGCGAGCACAATGTGGAAGGCAGCGAGCCAGTGGATAGAACAACACTTGGGGGTGGTAGACACAGGTCTGCTGGGCTTGGAATCCTCCCTCCTTTGGGTCAGGAGATACAACGACAGAGCCAGCCAGGGGCTGGTGAGTGAAGGGGGAAGAAATAGCCAAGGCGTGTCCCTTCTCAAGACCTGCGCTGATAGAAAACTCAGCGACTTGATGCTGTGCCAAGAGAGGGGATTAAAGCAATGTGCTATTTGGAGTGACTGCTTAATTTATCAAGCTGTGGCTAGATCTGAAAGGAGATGCAGCCCTTGCCACTGATAACCTCCTGCTGCCACCGAGCGTCACCGTCATGGGATATTTTCCAAGGGTTTCTCAGGAACAACTCAGGACACTTAGCTTCCACTAGGGACTGATGGTGGGGTGGGGGTGGGGGGCTTCTGAGACTCGGTGTCCAGGCAGACATTGTTTAGGGGTGGCAGCCTCGGGGCTGGGAGAGAGCTTGCTTGCCGGGTAGAGCACATGCTTCACCTGGCATGAGCACCAAGGTCCTATCTTCTAGCACCACATATGAGGGGAGCTTGTGCGCTGAAGTGGTTCTTCAGCATCTCTCTTGTCTCTCTCTTTCTCTCTCCCTCTCTGATATTGAAAGGGGTGAGAGGAGGCCAAAAGAGCAGTATACTGCACAGGTGCAAAACAAATAAACAAAAAAACTCAAAATCTGGCAAGCTAGAGCTGAGAGATACCTCATCCACTCGAGTGCATGTCTTACCATGCACTCGAGCCCAGCCACTACATCAGAGCACAACAGTGGGAGGCTGCCTCATGGCCCCAGAGGGCTTGTGAGTGCTATGTCCAGTCACCTCGGCCCCAGTTTGCAAATCTAAATGGTTTCCCTTTCCCTCCATTGCTTTAGGACAAACCCCAGGCATTCCAGGCCCAGGAGGCTCCCCTGAGGCCTTGTCATAATCCACACAGGAGGGGAAGGGACAGCCAAAGCTCTTTTAGCTGCGCCCCTAACTGCCACCCCAGCACCTCAGGGCAACCACACAATTATCAGCACAGAGCTGTTGGTATCTATTGATAATTCTCTGAATGTGAACATCTAAGCCCCACCTCAGCGAGCCTGTCAGCCCACAGGGCAGGACTTGTGGGTGGTGGTCACCTTGATACATTTATGGTGTCACATGAATGATACTCAGTGGTCATGAAATGGACTGACCAACCTCAAGCCTCCTGATGGGGCCTTCACCTGAAATAGCAGAAATTCTCTACAGCCCCCCTGACCTCCAGTGCCTATTCTAGAAGGACTGTGATCAATGATGTCAGGTGGTAGAAGATTCCAGAAAAAGACTGGAGGAAGACACAGCAGTCATGGAATGAATGGGTCTGGTTTTTCTTTTCTCCTTTTTAAAGATATCATTAATGAAGGGAGAAGGGGAGGGGGAGAGAGAGAGGGGAAGGGGAGGAGAGAGAGAGAGAGAGGAGGGGGAGGCAGAGAGGGGGAGCAAAGGGAGAGGAGAGTGGAGAAAAAGAAACTCCCCTTATCTCTGGCATAGGCAGTGGCAGGGATTGGACCTGGAGCTCAGACCTCTATGCTGTGCTCTGCTGCTGAGCTCTCTCCCAGACCTGATTTTCCTTTGATTGGGGCATCGGATCTATTCACTTCCCTACTCCAACACCCGTCTAATGAACAAATCTTGAAAGCTCAGCCCCCAGAGCTGGAGCCGAGACAGCCGGCTGATTCTCACTCTGCCTGTCATTAGTGCTGGAAATGTTCATGACTTGGCCACAAAGGTAATAATAAAAATGTGCAGCCTGATTATTTGGCTACTAACTCCCTTCTGGCTTTTTCTCTTCTCCTTTAAATTAATTCCAGAGTTCCTCCAGATTCCCTGTTGCTAAGCGGTGAAGTTCCAGGCCTGGCAGTGCCCACGCTGATTGGCAGAGGCCCTGGGTGGCGCCAATCAGAAGCAGCTCGCCCTGGGGTTTGGGACTTTGCTGGCTAACGTCAGGAACCACAGCAGTCTGTGTATAACTCTGCAAACCTGCTCTGTTGACCTGGTCCAACTCTCACCTGCGTGCAGGTGGTTGGGAGGATGCCAGGGGACCTGAAGCTCCCCCCGAAAAATAGGTTGGTGACAGTGACAGACAGCCCCAGGCCCTGCTCATGGCTGACCACAGAGGACAGGAAAGTGCTCCAGCCTCCCCCCTGAAGAGCTGATCTCTCTATACCATCTCCTGGGCATGGTGGAAGGCTCTTCCCAGGAGGGAATATGGGTACCACCAGACATGGAGTGGTTAGGAGTGGAAACTACATCTTCGAAGGACTTTAACCCACGTGGATGGGGGTGAGGAGGGAGTTCAGCAGTGGAACACAGGACTTGCGTGCACAAACTCCCAGCTTCTAGCACCAGTACTTCATATGCCAGAGCTGAGCTCTGGTCTCATTTCCCTTATCCATTCATCTCTGTCTCTTGTGAAAGTAAATAAATCTCTGAAACAAATAAAGTAAATAAAAAAAAACCCAAATATGCAGATGACAAGGGAACCTTGAAGACCATATCCCAGCTCCAGAATCCTACTGCCAGCAGCCACTGAAGTGAGCTATCGCTCACACCTGCAGATCCTGTGAGAAAAGGAGACCAAAATCCTACTCCACTCGCACATGCATGGTGCCAAGGGTCAAAGGCACTCCCCTCCCCCCACACACCCCTCCCTGCAGAGAAGGCCTGTGCTCTCTTCACTGAGCCACCTCCTTGGCAGTGCATTCTCAGACAACTTTATTGTCATATGATTGACAAATAAAAGCCTGTCCCTATTTAATATCTGTAGCTTGGTGAGTGTGGAGACGAGTGTTCACCTGCCAAACCATTACCTCTCTCGATGCCACAAGCATAGCCATCAATTCCAAAAGACCTCCCTGGCCCTGTTTCTCTCAGTGTGATAAGAAAATTTAACATTATACCTACCCTTCTGGGCAGATTTTTTTTTTTTTTTTGCCTCCAGGGTTACTGCTGGGGTCCAGTGTCTGCACTATGAATACATTGCTCCCTCCTGGAGGCCATTTTTTTTCCCTTTTGTTACCCTTGTTGTTTATCATTGTTGTAATTATTATTGTTGTTGTTATTGCTGTTATTGTTTCTAGATAGGACAGAGAGAAGTCCAGAGAGGATGGGAAGACAGAGAGGGGGAGAGAAAGATAAGACACCTGCAGACCTGCTTCACTGCTTGTGAAGCGACCCCCCTGCAGATGGGGAGCCAGGGGCTCGAACCGGGAACTTAAAGCCAGTCCTTGCACTTTGCGCCATGTGTGCTTAACCGGATGCACTACCTCCCAACCCCCACCAGATTTTTAAATAAACAAGAAAGTATTGTCAAGTATTGTCACCACGCTGTGCTGCAGGATACATCTCTGAAACTTACTCACCTATTGTAGCTGCAACTTTGTACCCTTCAACCAATATCACTCCATTCCTCTCTCTCCCCAGTCCTGGGAATTCCTAGTCTATTCTCTGCTCCTATGAGTCTGCCTATTTTATTTGATGCCAGATATTGAACCCAGGATCTTGTGCATGCAAAGTTTGCACTCACCACTGAACTACATTCCAAGACCCCCAGTTTAATTCTTTTAGAATCTTTTGGATGCCTCATGTAAGAAATATGGAATAGGGTATTTACTCTTTTGTGTCTAGGTTCTTTGACTCAGCAATGTCTTCCTGACTCACCCCTGTGCTCACATATGGCAAGATTTCTTCCTGCTGAAGTCTGAAATGTATCCACTGTATGTAGTTTGTAATACATTTGCCCATCAGTGGACACTTAGGTTACTCTAGTGCCTTGGAATCAAAAACTTGACACACACACACACCCTTCCATGCTCCACTCCACACACACCCTTCCATGCTCCACTCTATCTCCTGCCAACAGATGGAGAAAGTGAAGAATCCCTGCTGGTTTTGAATTGATTTTGTCTTACTAAGGGCAGCCATACCACAAAGGAAGTCTTGTGACTTGTCTGGCCACAGCAATTGGTTCTGAGCACATGACCAATGCAGGCCAATAAGAGTCTTCCTTGACACTTTTCTGCTAGAACTATAGGAAAATAGCTTCCTGCCACTGGATTTGCTGAGTACACACTAATACTCTTGGAAGGTGACTTAGGGAGGTAGGAGGCCCTCCAGGAGTCCCAGATGCAGCCTGAAGGAAAGCCAAATTCAGTCCCTAAAATATACAATTACAAGAACTATAGATTCTTTGTCTATGAAGCCAATTTGTCTTTTTCCTCCAGGACATTTACTTTTAGAATGTTTTAATTGGGGGGGGCGGTGGAGCCAAGATGACGACTTGGAAGCAGCTGATTGAGTGAGCTCTGACAACAACTGCTGGAAAGGCCACCAGGTTTCGGATGCCAGCATGATGCCGACCAGACTTCCCTGGACAGACGACCCCACCAATGTGTCCAGGAGCCCCGCTTCCCCAGAGACCCACCCTACTAGGGAAAGAGAGAGGCAGACTGGGAGTATGGACCGACCAGTCAACAACCATGTTCAGCGGGGAAACAATATAGAAGCCAGACCTTCCACCTTCTGCAACCCACAACGACCCTGGGTCCATACTCCCAGAGGGATAGAGAATGGGAAAGCTATCAGGGGAGGGGATGGGATATGGAGATCGGGTGGTAGGAACTGTGTGGAGCTGTACCCCTCTTATCCTATGGTTTTGTTAATGTCTCCTTTCTTAAATAAATAAGTACATACATAAAATGTAAAAAAAAAATGTTTTAATTGAGGCCACAGACAAATGAAAAAACACTTCCACACCAATTACCAGAGAAAAATGAGATGCTACCCTGTATATGTGAGAGTGGTCTACATCAACAAAACAAGAAACAAGAATTGGTGAGAAAGTGGAGAGAAAGGGACTCTGGTGCACTGTTGGCGGAGTGCAAACTGATGCAGGCCATATTGTATACAGTGTGGAGGGTCCTTAAGTAAAAATGAAAACACCTTATGATCCACCAATACCACTCCTACATATATATCCGAAGTGCATGAAAGCATTAATCTGAAAGAATGCATGCACCCTTATGTTCACAGATGCACTGTTCACAATAGTCAAATTATGGGGCCAACCTAAATGCTTAAGGACTGAAAACTGGATAAAGAAATTATGAGGTATATATTCAGTGGAATATTATTGTGCAATAAAAAAGGTGAGGCTGTATCCTTTGGGACAAAATAATATAATGGGAGGTGGTTATGTTACTGAAAGAAGAGGTAAAGGATAACTACTAGATGGTTTGGGTCATATGTAGATTATAGATGACTTCATATATAGAATATAGATGATTAAATGAAATAAACTTGCAAAAAATAATAATAATAAGCCAAATGGTCTCTCAGACTTTGGAAGAACTATGCTGAGGGGGAAAGGATGGGGAAGAAGGCCATGATTCTGGTGTCTTTACAAACATTGTGTATGGGTGTGTAATTACATCTGTGAAATTTTATAATTTTGTAAAGTCTTGTTAAATCCCCAATAAAAAATGAAAAATGAACTTTTTAATTGAGAAAACAGAACACTGCCTTGTCATCTTGTACAGTGAGAAGGACTGAGCCTAGTACCTTAAGCAAGTAAGGCCTGTGCTCTACCCACAAGCCACCTTGCTGGACCTGTGCCTCTTGCTCTTAATCAATAAAGTAGGAACAACAGAACCACATACTTTCTTCCACACCAGGGCCTCACAATCACATGGTGAGACACCCAACTGTGTAGAGAGGGAATCTGAAGCACAGAGGATTGAAGGAGTCTGACCTGGATAATACTGTCAGTGTATGCCCAGGGACTCAAATCAGGCCTAATTCCTGGATGTCTGCATGGCCCCTCAGATTCACCTTGTCCAAAGCCAGATTTTCGTGCCTCCCTTCAAACTAAATTTCTCTCTAAGGCCCCCTCATTTCAGGGGCAGCATGTCCTTCAGTCTGGTGGGACTGACCAGAAGCCAGGTGTCGTTGCTGTCCCTTCTCCTCCAAGCTTAAATTGTGCCCATAGCCTCCTTGGCAGCCCCCAAGGTGGCTTACCTCTTTCCTTGGCCACCTCTTCACACCACACCCACACCAGTCTTAGCACTTGAAACCTTGGCCTTGAGAACCTCCTTCAGTCTAGTTTTCCTGCATTTATGCTTCCCCTTTTGTCCAAGGCGGCTCCCCTTGTCATCAAAGGAATGCTTCCAAATGCCAGTCTGAGTACACTACTTGGTGCGTGTGAGGGTGTGAGGGGTTCAAAGGCCTGCTGACACACACTAGGCACCGAGGATTTCTGGGAAGTCATGCAACAGCTCCTGATATCCTCAGCCAGATTTGGAGGCCTCTGTGGGCTAGGGATAGACACACAGGGCAGATCTGGGAAGCCATCTGAGCAGGTTTTCTGAGTGGCCCAGTGCTGATGGGGCAGACAATGCTTGATCCCAGACTGTGGTCTGGAAGTGGGGAGAGTGAGGGCATCAGCCCTGCCTCCGGGGCTCCTCGCCCCACCGAGAGGAAGTCTAGGTCTGGGAGATGGCTCACCTGGAATAGAGTGTGTACCTTGCCGTGATCAGGCCCTGTGAGCCCTGGCACCACATGGGAACAACATGGGCGGGACCAAGTTAATTCCATGGAGATGGTGAAGTGCTGCTTCTCTCTCTTTCTCTCTCCCTCTCCCTCTCCCTGTCCTCCACCCACCCCTCCTTCCTTCTGTCTCAAAAAAAAAAAAAAAAAAAAAAGAATAGAAAATTGGACCAACATGGCCATTCAGTGGTATGCACATACATGAAGGCTTATATTCCTTGCCAGAACTGCATTTAAAGGGAGCAGGGTAGGAGATGGTTCAGCCAGTAGAGCACACACTTTAGCATGCAGGAGGATGCAAGTTCAAATCCCTTACCATCACATGGGAACACCTGCACAGGGGAAGCTTCCTGAGTGCTACAATGTCTCTCTCTTTCCCTTTCTAATTCTCTCCCTTTATTTAAAATCAACAAGTAAAGAGTCTGTCAGGGAGCAAAGGATTCATGCATGCAGTCCCCCAAAATGACCATGGTGTCAAAAAAAAAAAGGGCAAGAGTCTGGCTGGAGAAGGGTCAGTGTGAGTCACCCCAGTTACAGGTCCCTCCTTGTCCAAGTGGACAGGCAGCTCACGCCTGCGAGTTTACACTGTACGACCCTTGCCACCTGTGCCTTTGGTTGTCTCCGTCTTTACCCACCTGGCATTATCTCCCCAAACGCTCTTAAAGCCCCTTCTTGGAGGGCTGGGTGGTGCCACACCTCGTTGAACACACACATTACCAAGTATAAAGACCTGGGTTTGGGTCCCTCTCTCCACCTGCAGGGGGGACACTTCATGAGCAATGAAGCAGGCCTGTAGGTCTTTATCTTCCTTTCCCTATTTATCTTCCCCTCTCTCAATTTCACTATGTCCTATCAAGTAAAATAGAAAAAAGAAAAAAAGATAAAAGAAAGGCCACCAGGAATGGTGGATTCACCCTATAGGCATCAAACCTCAGTGATAGCCTTGATGGCAAAATAGATAAATAAAATAAAATTTTATTTTATTGTTTTTTTTTTTTTTTTTACCAGAGCACTGCTCAGCTCTGGCTTCTGGTGGTGCGGGGGATTGACCTGGGACTTTGGAAATTCAGGCATGAGAGCTTCTTTGTATAACCATTATGCTATCTACCCCCACCTCTAAAATGGTTTTTTTTTTTTTTTTTGCCTCCAGGGTTATCATTGGGGCTCGGTGCCTGCACTACGAATCCAGTGCTCCTGGAGGCCATTTTTTCCCTTTTTGTTGCCCTTGTTTATCATCATCTTTGTTATTGTTTTTATTGTTGTTGTTATGGATGTCATTGTTGTTGGATAGGACAGAGAGAAATGCAGAGAGGAGGGGAAGACAGAGAGGGGGAGAGAAAGACAGACACCTGCAGACCTGCTTCACCGCTTGAGAAGCGACTACCCTGCAGGTGGGGAACCGAAGGCTTGAACTGGGATCCTTGCACCGGTACTTGTGCTTTGCGTCATGTGTGCTTAACACGTTGCGCTACCGCCAGGGCCCCCCCAAAATGTTTTTTTTTAATCCCTTTTCTAAGATCATCTCCACCAGGTCCCTGAGGCAGTGCTTAGAAGGAGAGACAAACTCTCCTCTGCAGGGGCCCACTGGGCAGCCCCTCACAGCTGTCTCCCTCCCCCGCTCCTGCAACTCCCAGGGGAATGTATGTCAACAAACTTCCTTGTGCTCCAAGCACATGTAGTTTATTGCCTAGCTGTGGAGTGGGAAGCTTGGCTTTGTTTGTCTCAACTGTTGGTGTTTGCTTGTGTTGAACCAAGGCCATGGAGATGGGGGTGCATGTGAGTGAGAGAGTGTGTGTGGGGGGGGCAGTGAGAGGAAGAGGAGAGAGAATTATATTAAACCTCCTGAGCCTTTAGCAGAATTGTCTAACCTCCTTCCTTCCCACACACAGATGGTGAAAAAGTAAACTGAGTAAGAGAGTGAGGTATTTCCTGTCTGGTTGATGTATGCCATCCTGACAGGTGTGAGATGTAACCTCAGTGTTTTAATTTTCATTTCTGTGATGATAAGTGAAGTGGAGCATTTCTTCAGGTGTCTGTGGGACATATGTATCTCTTCTTTAGAAAACTGCCTGTTCAGTTCTTTGACCCACTTTTTTATTGGGTTGTTATTATTTAAATATTTTATTTATTTTGTATAGAGACAGAAATTGAGAGGGAAGGAGAAGAGAAAGAAACACCTGCAGCCCTGTTTCACCACTTGTGAAACATCCTCCCTGCAGGTTGGGGAGCAGGGGATTGAGCCTGGGACTTAACACACTGTAGTGTGTACACTCTTCCAGGTGTGCCACCACTCAACCCCAGAGTTATTTTATACATATACACATACACATACACATACATATATATATATTCATTGTTGAGGTTGTGGAGATGGGGATGCTGTTACATTGCTAGTGAGAATGCAAACTGGTGCAGCCCCTCTGTAAGACTGTGTGGAGAGGGCGTCGGGCTGTAGCGCAGCGGGTTAAGCGCAGGTGGCGCAAAGCACAAGGACCGGCATAAGGATCCCGGTTCGAACCCCGGCTCCCCACCTGCAGGGGAGTCGCTTCACAGGTGGTGAAGCAGGTCTGCAGGTGTCTATCTTTCTCTCCCCCTCTCTGTCTTCCCCTCCTTTCTCCATTTCTCTCTGTCCTATCCAACAACGACAACAACAATAATAACTACAACAATAAAACAACAAGGGCAACAAAAGGGAATAAATAAAATAAATATAAAAAAAAAAGACTGTGTGGAGAGAGAGTCGGCAGTAGCACAGTGGGTTAAGTGCACGTGGCGCAAAGCGCAAGGACCGGCGTAAGGATCCCGGTTCGAGCCTCCGGCTCCCCACCTGCAGGGGAATCACTTCACAGGTGGTGAAGCAGGTCTGCAGGTGTCTCTCTTTCTCTTCCCCCTCTGTCTTCCCCTCCTCTCTCCATTTCTATCTGTCCTATCCAACACGATGACAACAATAACAACAACAATAATAACTACAACAAGGGCAACAAAAGGGGAAAAATTGGACTGGAATTGGTGTAATTCACCAAAGTAAAAGACTCTGGGGTGGAGGGTTCAGGTCCTGGAACGTGATGGCAGAGGAGGACCTAGTGGGGGTTGAACTGTTATGTGAAAACTGGGAAAACTGGGAAATGTTATGTATGTACAAACAATTGTATTTTACTGTCAATGGTAAATCATTAATCCCCCAATAAAGAAAAAAAATTTTTTTTAAGTATGCTGCTAGCAAACTCTAAGACTTGTGAGAACTATGGTGGTTCTCTGGGAGGTAGGAGGGTGGCTACAGAGAACTCTGGTGGTGGGTGTGGTGTGGAACCAGACACTGTGATCTTAATATGCTGTGACCCACTATTAATCACAGATAAAAGATGGAGGGATTAAAAGATAAAAATAAAAGCATGCTGCTGAGTTGTGTGTTGAACGATGAGCGACTGAGCCCAGGGGTGCCCAGAATCTCTCCTGCCTCCTCTGGAAGCTTCCAAGAGTCCTGTCAGCCACAGCAGTGAGCAACCCCTCAGCCCCTGGAGAGAACCCAGGCGTGTGCACTACCAGGTGAGCTATCTCCTGCTGCCACACCCCATCAACCACTGTCACCACCCTTGTACCTCCTGCTGTTCTGTACCCCCAGAGCTGGGACTCTAGGTGGAGGGCTGGTAGGTTTTGAACTGAGCCCCAGAGGCTCTTCCACATAAACTGCTTCTCCCAGTCACCGGGATACCCCTTGCCATCCAGTCTCCTGGTGACTCTCCTGAAAGCAACTTCCTCTTGGCCACCCCAAACCTCTCCAGACCACCACCTTAGCACCCCATCTATCCTGTATGCAAGCACCAAGCCCCTATCCCACCCTGGGCTGCTCTACCTGTCCCTGCATCTTTGTCTTTTCACTGACAGCCGCCCTCCCACACACACTCCCAGAGGCCGTCCCTGTCATTTTGCACCCTGTCAGTACAGTGACCTCTAGGCTTGTCCCTTTGCCACACCATGTGGTCTGTGCTGACTGTCCCCCAGGGGACTCTGAGCCCCAAGAGCACAGGGACTTGCCTGGCCTTTTCACTCGCTGTCCCTGAGCTTGGCACAGAGCCTGGCACGCATCTGCTCGCCATTTGCTGTAACCCACAGATGGCTAGAGTAGGCCTGGGGCTCTGGTCAGCGGGTCAGTGACAACACTCCCCCCACCAAGCACATCGAAGAGTGGGGTGCCTCTCTGCCCAGCCCCAGCACTAAGAGGACAGCTGAGCCCTGAGAAGAGCTGCACCACAGGGGAGGGACACAAGGAACCAAGGACATGTGGGCTCACGGGACACTGGGCGCCTCAGAGAGGTCAAGCATAGCCTCTGCCCAGGCCAGCTTCTCCAGGGTCACTGCCCACACCCACATGTAGCGCTCCAGCCCAGCAGAGAGATGGTAGGAGGACGGTGTGGGAAGGCTTAGCAGTGGTGCACCTGGTTGAGCACATACATCGCTGAGTGCAAGGACTCAGGTTTGAGCCCCTGCTGCTCACCTGCAGGGGTAACGCTTCATGAGTTGTGATGCAGGTCTGTAGGTGTCTCTCTTTTTATTTCCCTCCCCTCCTGTCTCAATTTCTCTCTGTCCTATCAAATAGAAGGAAAAAAAGGAGGGGGGCCCAGGAGCAGTGGATTTGTAGTGCCAGCACTGAGCCCCAGTGATAACCCGGGTGGCAATAAAAGAGTAATGAGAGTGAGTGAGAGACAGAGAGAGATCTGATTTCTGCCTTCTCAGGCCTCACACCAGTGATCCATTCACACATGATCCCTCAGTCATTCATCCACCCCTCCCCCCCCCGTCAACCCACCCACTCAACTACCATCATCTACTTCATCCCCACCCAGCACCTTCCTGTCCATCTATCTGTCCATCCATCCATCAGCCAGTCTATTTTTAAAAAATGTTTTATTTGGGAGTCAGGCAATAACACAGCGGGTTAAGCGCACGTGGCGCAAAGCACAAGGACCGGCATAAGGATCCCAATTCTAGCCCCCGGCTCCCCACCTGCAGGGGAGTCGCTTCACAGGCGGTGAAGCAGGTCTGCAGGTGTCTATCTTTCTCTCACCCTCTCTGTCTTCCCCACCCTCTCCATTTCTCTCTGTCCTATCCAACAACAATGACATCAATAACAACAACAACAATAATAACTACAACAATAAAAAAACCAAGGGCAACAAAAGGGAAAATAAATTTTTTAAATGTTTTATTTAATTTACTTTAATGAAAGAGAAAGATACAGAGAAACACACAGAGAGACCAGAGCACTAATCAGCTCTGGCTTATGGTACTTGGAATTGAACCTGGAACCTCAGAGCCTCAGAGCCTCAGGCATGAAAGTTTTTTTTTTTCCTCCTCCAGGGTTATTGCTGGGGCTCAGTGGCTGCAGTACAAATCCACTACTCCTAAAGGCTCTTTTTTCCCTTTGTTGCCTTTGTTTTATTGTTGTTGTTATTGCTGTCATTGTTGGGTAGGACAGAGAGAAATTGAGAGAGGAGGGGGAAGAGAGGGAGAGAAAGATAAGACACCTGCAGACCTGCTTCACTGCTTGGGAAGCGATCCCCCTGCAGGTGGGAAGCCAGGGACTTGAACCAGGATCCTTAGGCCGGTCCTTGAGCTTTGTGCCATGTGCGCTTAACCCATTGCGTTACCGCCCACTCCCCTGAAAGTCTTTTGTAAAAGCACTACGCTGTCTCCCCAGCCCTCAGTGTGTATATATATCATCATCATCACTGGGGCTTCAACTTTTTTCAGATAGTCACAGATAAGATGAAAGACACCACAGCACCAAAGCTTCCTCTAGTGCACTGGGCACCTGTCTTGAACCGTGGTCATGAGCATAGCAAAGTAGGCATACTATCCAGGTGAGCTATTTGCCTGGCCCACTCAACATCTCTTGAGCATCTACTATAAGTCAGATATTTTGGGAATCAAAGGGGTACAGTGATCTGCCTTCCCAGGTGGGGTAGATTTAATCGTAGAATCTCAACCAGTGCATACTAAACTCTACAGACTTAGAAGATTTTGCAGAGACTGGGAGTATGGATCGACCAGTTAACGTCCATGTTCAGTGGGGAAGCAATTACAGAAGCCAGACCTTCCACCTTCTGCAACCCACAACGAACCCTGAGTCCATACTCCCAGAGGGATAGAGAATGGGAAAGCTATCAGGGGAAGGGATGGGATATGGAGATTGGGTGGTGGGAACTGTGTGGAGTTGTACCCCTCCTATCCTATGGTTTTCTTAATGTCTCCTTTCCTAAATAAAAAATTTTTAAAAAAGAAGAAGATTTTGCAGAGACCTTGAGATGTGAAGAGTCTCTGAACGATCCAGGCAGACCCGGTTAAATCACAAGTCCTGCTAGGAGAGAGATGAGACATCGGGTGCATTGGCTCGACCTTCTCGTGGTGCATCCCGTGAGTACCCATTCATTGGGGAAACTGACGATCCTTCCTAGCCGACTGAATCCACATGGATCCCAGTCACTTTCAAAGCCATTTAACTGACTACGGAAGAAGGGCAAACGCTAGAAGAAGAAGAAGAAGAAGGAGAAGGAGGAGGAGGAGGAGAAGGAGGAGGAGGAGGAGGAGGAGGAGGAGAAGGAGGAGAAGGAGAAGGAGAAGAAGAAGAAGAAGAAGAAGAAGAAGAAGAAGAAGAAGAAGAAGAAGAAGAAGAAGAAGAAGAAGAAGAAGAAGAAGAAGAAGTAGTCAGAAAGAGAAGCTGTAACAGTGAAGCAGCAGGTAGAGAGGAAGGAAAGTACTCCACTGCTGACTCTGAGGCTACAGGAAGGGGACACAAGCCAAAGCACGCAAGCAACTCCTGGAAAAGGGAGAGAAAAGGACTCTTCCAAGAGCTTCTAGAGGAAATGCAAACTCAAGGCCACAGTTAGCTTCCAGACCTCCAGGACTCCCAATAATAGTATGTGCTGTCTTCAGCACCTAATGTGTTAGAGTAAACCTGGAAAACCAGTGTAGTGCTAATGTGTCTGTTTGTCTCAAATAAAAATGAAATCAGCCTAGGAGTGGTGAAATTGTATATACTTAAGGACCCGGTGCTTAAAAAAAAAAAAGTCCAAAACGGTGGCAGCAAAGTATTAGACAATGTGGGAGCCCCTCACAAGCCTGTGGGTATAGTGACTATACAGATTATATAGCTAAAAAGTTAGCCCTGGTTGAAGCAAAGACCCAGCTCATTGCAATGGTGACATCTGGCCCAGAAGTGAAAGGATGCCAGTCTCAGTATGTGATAGAGAATGGCTTCCAGTGTGTGTGTGTGTGTGTGTGTGTGTGTGTGTGTGTGTGTGTGTGTGTGTGTGTGTGTGTGTGTGTGTGTTTGGGGGCGGGTGTCAGGGGAGCCCTTTGGGGGAGCACTGCTGTGGGTCAAAGGAAAGGGCAGTGGGTAAGTTTCTGGGTTGGGCACAGCAGCAAGGAGGAAAGAAAGGCTTTGCTCCAAGTTCTTTCCCCAGAGACATCTGGTCCCTCTGTGAGGACATGTCTCCTTTCTCCTCTAAGACTCAGTGGGAGCCTCCCTCTCCAGGACTCTGCTCCTTCATTTCCAAGCTCAATTCAGCAATTCTTCTCCTGATATTTTAATTCGAGCCCAGAGTCACAAACATGCACTTACTACTGAATAATATCCTCAGCCTCCCCCCCCCACCAAGAGTGAAGTAAAAACCAAACTACCACTCCACCATTCACAGAGTTGTTCACTTGTTTTGTCCTTGGGGTTCTCATGTGGTACTGGGGACTGAATTCAGGGCCTCACACATGCAGGGCAGGCACTCCACTGCCGAGCTGCCGCCTCCCCAGCCCCCTCTTCCTGGATTAATGGTAGAATGTATATTTTACAGTTGTTCTTGAAAATAATTGACAGGGATGAGGAGACAGCATAATCACTCTGCAAAAAGTCATTTCATGTTTGAGGCTCTGAGGTCTTGGGTCCAATATCTGGCACCATCATAGGCCAAAGCTAAGTAGTGCTCTGGCAAAACAAATACTGACAAGTCTTTCTATAAATTCAGTTACATCAGTGAACTCTGCAGGACTGCTCAGTTGCTGAGAATAGGACTCACAAGTAAAGCTGCAGAGCAAATGCTTTCTGTTCCCATCCATTTGAGTGCTCATAAACTTTTCATTGGGGACATTTTCTGGACTTACAAAAGAGCTGCACAGATAACACAGAGCTCCTGGCCCAGAGGATGGTAGAGCCAGGGATATTCTGACCACTCTGAGCAGCTGAGGTTGGTAGAGCTGATAACTTCATCTGCCCTCCCCCTGGCTTCATGTAGACTCCCCCCACTTTCCCACGGGGGGGGGGGCTTCTTTCTCATTCCAAGACACCTGGGCACTATGAGAATCCAGACCCCACACCCAGTACTCCACTGTACTCAGTCTCACTGAATTCTCACAAACACCACTGGCCCCACTCTGCAAATGGGGAAACTGAGGCCCCGCTGAGCTTCAAGCAGCACCAGCCTTCCTGTCCCTTGAAAATGTGGTTTCTAGGGAGTTGGGAGGTAGCGCAGTGGGTTAAACGCACGTGGCACAAAGCGTAAGGACCAGAGGAAGGATCCTGGTTCGAGCTCAGCTCCCCACCTGCAAGGGAGTCGCTTCACAGGCAGTGAAGCAGGTCTGCAGGTGTCTATCTTTCTCTCTCCCTCTCTGTCTTCCCCTCCTCTCTCCACTTCTCTCTGTCCTATCTAACAATGATGACATCAATAACAACAACAATAATAACAACAAAGGGCAACAAAAGGGAAAGTAAATAAATATACAAAAATTAAAAAAAAAAAAAAAAGAAAATGTGGTTTCTGTCTCACCATCCCAAATCCCACTCCATGTGAGCCTGACATGCTGTCTGCTCTACTCCAGGACTTTCCAAAGACCAGCCTGGCCAGGCAGGAGGGCTCAGTGTGCTTGGGGCCAGCATTAGCTTGGGATGCTCACCAAAGAGCTTTCAAACATCTGCTGACCCTGGCCGCACCAAGCACAGGTAGCTTTAGGCCAATTAACATAGGGAAATGGGTCCCCCCATCCAAGGTAAATGAGGCAGTGAGATTTGACTTCCAAAAACCCTCCCAGTGAGCCCAACATTCTAGGATGAATATATGATCTGCTTTGCTTTCTTTCCTTTTCTTCTTCCTCTTCCTTTTCCATATGGTTGTATTTCTTCCACAAGATGTAGACAGAGTGAGAGAGAAGCCAGACCACTACTCTGGTACATGCAGCTCCACAGACTGAACTAGAATCCTTAGACCTGCAAGTCCTGGGCTCTGCCAGTTGAGTTTTCTCCCTGGCCTGTCATGTGTGGCTTTGGGGACTGAGCTTAGGGTTGGGTCTCTAATCTGTGCAATACTGCTGAAAAATCTCAGGTCTAACTTTTCCATTATTTATTTAAAGAGACAGGAGAAAGGAAGACACACAGAGAGAAAACACAGCACTGCTCCACCATTCGTGGAGCTGGGACTCAAAGCCAGCCCTCGAGCATGGCAAAGGTATGCACTCTCCCCACTGAGTGTTTCCTGGCTCCACCATCTGCTTGTCAATCCTCTGGAGATCTCCTTTTCCTTCTTTTTAAGCAGGCTGCCCCTGCCCCTGTCTTCAAGAGGCAGGATACTTTTTGGACCTCTGTGGCTTGGACCTCTAAAGTACTAACTGGGGGCAATCAAACGCAGCCCACCGCCTGTTAGTTTGTATGTGTTAAAAAGAAAATGTATATATATGTATAATAACAGTCCACATGAGATTGTCCCTATATATATATATATATATATATATATATAATAACAGTCCACATGAAATTGTCCATATATATATATATATAATAACAGTCCACATGAGATTGTCCCTATATATATATATATATATATAAAATAATAGTCCACATGAGATTGTCCATATATATATATATATATATATATATATATATATATATATATATAATAACAGTCCACATGAGATTGTCCCTATATATATATATAATAACAGTCCACATGAGATTGTCCCTATATATATATATAATAACAGTCCACATGAGATTGTCCCTATATATATATATATATTAACAGTCCACATGAGATTGTCCCTATATATATGTATAATAACAGTCCACATGAGATTGTCCCTATATATATATATATATATAAAATAACAGTCCACATGAGATTTTCCATATATATATATATATATATATATATAAAATAACAGTCCACATGAGACTGTCCCTAACACTCATTCAAGTCATGCGCAGTGCTATTAACTGTACCCCCGTTGGACAGCAGATCTCAAGAACTTCATCTTGTATGACTGACATGCTACACCCGGAACAGGCTGTTCTTTTTCTTGGCTGCTGTGAAGGGTTCTACAAGGAACCCAGGATGCAGAGAGCTCATTTTCATCAGATATGGGCCCAGAAGTGGAATTGCTGAGTAGTTCTATTTTCTCTCTCCTTTTCTCTCTCTCTCTCCCTCCCTCTTCCTTTCTGTGCACATATGTGTGTGTGTGTGTGTGTGTGTGTGTGTAGCTGGGATCTTGTAAAAATGTGATTGCACTGTTCCCTGGATACGTTTTCACTCAGATGGAGAGATCATAGCACTAGAGCTTCCTCTGTTGCCACAGTATCCCCCATGTGGTGCTGGGGCTCAAACCTGGGCCATGCGGATGGCAAGGCACATGCCCTACCCAGTTCCCTCTCCGACTCTAGTTTTGAGGAAACTCCCTACAGTTTTCCATAGTGGCTACACTGATTTATGTTCCCACCAACAGTGAAAGGGATCTGCTTTCTCCATGCTCTTGTCAAACATTTGTTTGCTTATATACATATTGAAGCCACTCCCAACAGTAACATCTCCTGGATCTGATTTCTATTTCACTGATGACTGCTGAGGTGGTGCATGTACTGGCCATTTGTAATTCTTCTCTGGAAAAAATGTCTACTTGAGCCATCTGTCCATTTTATTTTTTAATTTAAAAATTTTTTTTAAATTATTTATTTCCCCTTTTGTTGCCCTTGTTGGTTTTTTATTGTTGTTGTTGTAGTTATTATTATTGTTATTGATGTCATTGTTGTTAGATAGGACAGAGAAAAATGGAGAGAGGAGGGGAAGACAGAGAGGGGGAGAGAAAGACACCTGCAGACCTGCTTCACATCCTGTGAAGCGACTCCCCTGCAGGTGGGGAGCTGGGGCTCGAACCCAGATCCTTACACCAGTCCTTGCACTTCACGCCACGTGACTCCTTCCATTTTATTTTTTTTAATCAGGTGTCTTTGGGAGCCAGGCGGCAGCACACCTGGTTAAGCACACATACTACCACGTGCAAGGACCTGGGTTTGAGCCCCCACTCTGCACCTGCAAGAGGTCCGCTTCATGAGTGGCGAAGTAGGTATGCACCTGTCTTTCTCTCTTTCTCCTAGTCCGCTCTCAATTTCTTTCTGCCTTAATAAAGCAGGGAAAGAAGAAAAAAAAAAGGGGGGGGGAGATGAGGTGTTTGCTACTGGGCTGCTGAATTGTAGATTTTCATATATGTCAGTTAGTGACCCCTTACCAGACATGTGGTTTGCAAATGTTCCTCCCTTTCTGTAAGTTGCCCTTCCACTCTGTTTCTTCTGCTTTGCTGTGCTGTTTTTGTAAATAAAGTTTTATTGACACAGAGCAGTGCCCATTGACTGATGTCTGTCTATGGCTGCTTTTGATTTACATGGGGCCGCACTGGGGTCTTGCGACAGAAACTGTAAGGTCTGCAGAGCTTAAACTACTATCTGACACTTCATGGGAAGTCTGCCAAGGCCTGTCCTGTCCTCAGGAGCCACTGGGAATTGGGGGCAGGGAACATACTAGAAGAAATAAGGCAAGGATCACTCTGAGTAGGAAGAATGGGAGAAAGGGGACACCCACTGGTTTCTTAGTGACACATCACCATCACGAGAGAGGACAGGTATGATGGCCACAGAGTCCTATCCCGAACACCCCCAGGTCACCTACTCACGGAGGAGTGGAGGGAGGGAGGGGAGACAGAAAGAGAGACTCCAAACTGCTCCAACAACATGGAGGCCTACAGAGGAATTAGATGAAGTGGCCCAGGAGGTCCTGCACTGGTAGAGAATAGGACTTGAGGTTCCCAGTTCAATTCCTATACCAGAGTGGTGACTCTAGTTCTCTTTCTGGCCATTTAGTTCCCCATGTTAATGAGTCTCTCTCATTTTAAAGAATTTAAATGAAGTGCTACAAAACTCCAATTCCAACATACTCATGTCTTATACACCCACGATTGTCCTTCTGATTCTTTCTTTCTTTCTTTTTTTTTTTTTTTGCCTCCAGGGTTATCTTTGGTGCACAGTGCCTGCAATACAGATCCACTGCTCCTGACGGCCATCTTTTTTTATCTGTTGTTGTTTTTGCCGTTGCTGCTCTAGTTGTTGGACAGAACAGAAAGAAAATGAGAGAGGAGGAGAAGACAGAGAGGGGAAGAGAAAGATAGACACCTGCAGACCTGCTTCACTGCCTGTGAAACAAGCCCCCTACAGGAGGGGAGCCGGGGGCTCAAACAAGCATTGGTCATTGTGCTTTGCACTGTGTGCGCTTAAGCTGGTACGCTACCACCTGGTCCTCTATCCTCTTAATTCTTTTAAAAAAATATTTATTTACTTATTCTCTTTTGTTGCCCTTGTTTTTTTTTTTTTTTTTTTTTTTTTTTTGCTGTTGTTATTGATGTCGTCGTTGTTAGATAGGACAGAGAGAAAGAGAAGATAGAGGGGGAGAGAAAGACACCTGCAGACCTGCTTCACCACTTGTGAAGTGACTCCCCTACAGGTGGGGAGCCAGGGGCTTGAACCAGGATCCTTATGCTGGTCCTTGTGCTTTGTGCCACCTGTGCTTAACCCACTGTGCTACCACCTGACTTCCTATCCTCCTAATTCTAACGAGTAGTCACACAACAGAAGGCATGCCAATTTGCATTTCAGAAGTGTCTGCGCAGGGGAAAGGCAGGCACACAACTGAGCCCACAGATTCTCTGGTCTCTGCTCCCTCCAAAGCAACTCCATTTCTTCTCATCTCATCCTCACAAGGAGGCAGCAGAAGTTGCCATGATTCCCTAATGAATGGTCCCCAGTTCCTTCAGTGAAACCAGACCCCAAGCTATGCTGGGTACAGGCTTCCAGAGGAAGCCTGCAAGGGACAGGAATGGAGGAGGACCCACTGTCTCTTCATGCACAGCTCAGCTCCCATTGGACAGTGCCCCTGAGGCAGAGGACAGAGACAGGAGAAAGGGCTCACACCAGTAGTGTGTCCAAACCACTGTGTTTTCTGGAAGGCCACTAGCCACAACTCTTTTTTTTTTTTCTTCCCTGCCACCAAGGTAATCACTGGGTCTCTGTGCTTGTATCACTCAACCATTTCCCATGGCTATTTCCTTCCTTCTTTCTTTCTTTCTTTCTTTTTTTTTTTTTGATAGAGGGTAAGAGACAGAGGAAGAGAGAGACAGAGAAGAGAGACATTTATAACACTGCTCCACTGCTTTACTGCCTGTAAGGCTTCTTCCCTACAGGTGGGGGATGAAGGCTTGGACTCAGGCCCTTACACATGGCTATGTGTGCTCTACTGGGTATACTGCCACCTGACCCTCCCCACTCACTACCACCACCACTGATTATTATTATTACTACTACCGTTTTAAATAGAGACAAAAAGGCAGAAAGGCAGAGATAGAAAGAAACCACAGCACCAAAGCTCCCTTCAGAACTGTGGGGGCTGGGCTTGAACTTGGGCCCAAGTCACTCTGTTGAGTGTCTATGCATGTCAGTCTCTGGGCAATCTCCCTATGGCCTAAAGCGGGAACTGTCATTACCCCCAATTCACCCACAGAGGAAGGGAAACAGAAAGGTTGTATTAATTTGCCCAAGGTCACACAGTTATGAGGAGCTGAAGTGAGACTCTGAAACTCAAGGCAAAGCTGCAGTTTCAAGCATACTGTGTGGGTCCTGGGGGTTTAGGTTGTTTCCAACCTTTCCCTCCGCAAACAGCACTGCAAAGAACAACCTTGTGCTCCAGTAATGTCCTGCTAAGTCCCCATTTATCTGTAGGATTACTGCTCGGCAGCCGTCCAGCTGGGGCAGAGGGTTTCTGCGCTGTAATTTGGATAGATAATTGCCAAAGGAAACCAGGTTCCAAACCTGGCACAGCTTGGATTCTAAAGCCCTGGGGCTCCAGAAACCAGGTGAAGCCCCGCCTCCTGAGTGGGCGGGGCCTATGGGTGGAAAGAAAACACTCCCCCCCCCCTCCGCCCACATCTCCTCCACCTGCTGCCTGTAAATCTTCCTGTGGTACCTACTTAACATGACAGCACATGGCCTTAACCCACACGATGAAATAACACACAACCACAACAGGTGAGGGAGACTGCGGGTGTGGGGGGTAGGGGCTAGAGGGTAGAGACGGGAAGAACATCAAGATTTGTTAAATGAGGGGGCCGGGTGGTAGCACAAGGAGCAGGGACTGGCGTAGGGATCCGGGTTTGAGCCTCTGGCTCCCCACCTGCGGGGGGTGTGGGGGGGGTTGCTTCACAGGTTGTGAAGCTGGTCTGCAGGTGTCTATCTTTCTCTCCCCCTCTCTGTCTTCCCCTCCTCTCTCCATTTCTCTCTGTCCTATCCAACAACAATGACGACAATAACAACAACAATAAACAACAAGGGCAACAAAAGGGAAAAAAGATGGCCTCCAGGAGCAGTGGATTCGTAGTGCAGGCACTGAGCCCCAATGATAACCCTGGAGGCCAAAAAAAAAATTGTTAAATGAGGGGCCAGGTGGTGGTGCACCGGGGTAAGCACAAATAGTACAAAGCACAAGGATCCCGGTTCGAGCCCCCAGCTCCCCAGCTCCATACCTGGAGGGAGGTTGCTTCAGAAGCAGTGAAGCAGGTCTGCAGGTGTCTTTATCTCCCCCTCCTCCCATCTTCCTCTCCTCTCTTGATTTCTCTCTGTCCTATCCAACAACAACAAAGAAAGGTGGAAAAAATGGCCACCAGGAGCAGTGGTTCATAGTACAGGCACTGAGCCCCAACAATAACCCTGGAGGCCAAAAACAAAAAAAAAAAGTTAAATGAGAGCAAAATGTGCTGAGGCAGGGCAGACCCCACCACCCCTGCCTCCTGCCTCCTGCCTGGCACTGAGCAAGATCTCACTGTCTACACTTTCCCCCCAAGCTGAACCACTCATCTAGGATGCTCAGATGCCTGCCTCATGCTCTGGGCACTTACTAATCAGGCAGGCATTGCTGGTCGCCTACTTCTGAGCAGAGGGCTTCCTTCATGTGCAGTTTTCCCAGTTAAGTCACTTCTATTATTACCCCTTTCCTCTAGAAGGGGACACAGGTGACAGCCTAGCCATGCACTCTGCAAAAAGTCTGTTGGGATGGTGGTGACCACAGATGATTAGCAGGACATTGGAAGAGCGGGAGAAGGGGCAGCCCACGAAGTCAGCTTTGGTCCACCCTGCTGTTAACCCTGTCTTGTTCAAGGCACAGATAGCAGCCCTAGGGCAGCAGCAGGAGCAGATTCTCCAGCCAGAGTCAGCAGTGGCTCTGCTCTCATCTTAGGTTCATTGTGTCAAGTGTGTGTGTATCCAACCTGCAGTCTGAAAGTGAGGTTTTCTCTCTGCCATGTGGGGGACATGCCCAGGGCCTCAGCAGATAGCCTATTAGTAGAGTTGGCTTAGTAAACTGGAGCTCAACATGCCCAAAAACTATGGAGTAAGCTGCAGCATTTCTTCTTTCAGCTGTTTTAAACACATATATAAATAACAATAATAATAACACATATATAAATTGTATTGTGATCTTTTAAAAGCCAAGTTACAACTACATTGTGTGTAACTTACCACCAAATACACTTTAAGTCTCCCTCCACCCCCTAAAAAAGAATAGGGATGAAATCCTGACTGACACCTATAGATGTGATCTTATTTGGAAGTTGGGTCTTTATTGATATGACCGAAGCAATCTGGAGTCTTGCAGGGTTAGAGAAAGTCAGTGGTGACTGGGCTTCTCAGAGGATGGGGAAGATGGAGGAGAGACCAGAAAAATGCAGCTGTAAGCCCAGAATACTAAGAACCTGACGACAGATGCAGCAACACATCCTCACCACCCACCCTCAGCCCTGCTGACACCCTAGTTTCACACTTATGGCACCCTGAGCTCAGGAACAATCCATTTCACTCATTTTAAGTCACCCAGTTCCTGGCAATCTGTTGAGGCAGTGTGAGATGAACGATAACCTGTGTGCACTTTAATTGTTTTTCTGGTTACGAAAGTCACTTGACTTCACCCCTCACCTGGACACCTGTGCCAGTTCCCAGAGTGACCTGGGAAGGTCACCTTAAAACGCAGTGACTGGGGATCGGGCAGTAGCGCAGCAGGTTAAGCCCACGTGGCGCAAAGCACAAGGACCAGCGTAAGGATCTCCTCCTGCAGGGGAGTCGCTTCACAGGTGGTGGAATAAGTCTGCAGGTGTCTCTCTTTCTCTCCCCATCTTCTCTTCCTCTCTCCATTTCTCTCTGTCCTATCTAATAACAATGGCAACAATAACAATAATAACAACAACAAGAGCAACAAGGACAACAAAAATGGGGGAAAAATAGCCTCCAGGAGCAGTGGATTCACAGTGCCCGCACCGCGTCCCAGCAATAACCCCGGAGGCGAAAAGCAAAGCAAAACAAAACAAAACAAAACACAGTGACCATTGCAAGCATGTTGGGTAGTGTCATCCCAAAAGTACTATTGGCACCTCCCCTACTCTCAGGATTCCTGTGGTCTGTCTCCCACAACCTCTAGCTCCTTCTCAGACCTCGTTCTCTGTCCACCCCGCTCTTTCCATGAGGCCACGGGGCCTTAGCACATGTGATTCCCTTGGCCATGTCGACCCAGATATCTGTCCTGCAGTCCTCAGATCCAATCTGTCCTTGCCTCATGCCCTGGTGTCCAGTGAGCTCAGGGTCTCACCTGGTATTTGAGGAAAGGGCATACAGGCAACTGCCAATGATCTGACTCTGCTTCCTAAGTTTCATCCACCAGGGTTCACAGGGCACTAGGGGGTCCTATTTGATGTCTCCACCCCTCACCCCTCCTCACTGCTCACAGTCCCCACTGTAATATCACCCCAGCCATTCGCTCTCCATGCTTAGCCGAGTACCCTCCCTGAGTAAATTCCCTTCTGAAGTATCCTATTTCCACCAGGCTATTTTTATATTTATGTTTATAAGAGAGAGCATCACTCTGGCATGCGCAATGATGGGGATCAAACTCAGGACCTCACAGGCACAAGTCCTGCTCTCTACCCACCAGGCTACCTCTCAGGCAGCCAGCGTCAACTAAATCCAGTGTCTCAAGTCCCCCCACATAAGACCACCTTGGTCCAGTCTCAAGTAAGATCTTACTCACCAGCCTCTGCTCAGCCCCACCTCATGCCAGCTCACCTCCTCCCCCTGTACCCAACAGGCTGGGGGCCAAGAAGCCTCAGTGCTGTCTCCCCTGCAACCCCTGTCCCCTTTCTGCTTTGAGTTTGCCCTGGCTTAATGCTCCCTTCAACCTTCAGAACTCCCACTGAACAGCCACCTCCTTTAGGAAGCCTTCTCTCTTCTCCTCCTTCCAGGTTGCATTTGCTCTGAGGTCAGCATGGTGCTTGACTGATCTGTGGAGCTCCAAAGAAGGAGATAAGGGGCATACAATGAGCATTTCTGAGAAACCACCTGCTAAGGACAAGGCCTGGAGAACAGAGTCAGGTTTCACTCACTCACCCAGGCTCTAATGACTGCCAGAAGCCTCCAAGCTGCCAGTTCCCACTGTCCCTGTGTCCAGCCTCTGCCCACCACAGGCAGCACTCTGCCCAGAGCCCTCAGGCCCATCTTCAAAGTAACTCAGTCTCTCTGAACCCACCACCGTCTCAAACTAGCTGCTGCAACCACCCAAGATCCAGGTCCCATCTATATCCCCAAAGTTTAGGAAGTTACTTCTCCCCTGCTCGGAGGCCCCCCTGCATGCCTAGGCCCAGGCCAGGGTTCCTCCTAGGCTTAAGGCCGGGCATGCTCATCCCCTCCCCCATCACACTGGCACTGACAAGACCAGGCAGCCATGGATGGGGAGGGCCACCCAGGGCAAGTCTGTGCCTGCTGTGAGCAAGGCCCCACCAAGGAGGAGAGCCAGCCCCAGCCCACATCTGCTCATCTGCTGCCCTGAGTCTCCTGGAGGAGGCTGTGCCCGCAGGGCCTGGCACCTCATCCACACCCAATAAACACATGTTGGATCATTGCTTGCTGAATGGATGGATGACTAGATGGGTAAATGAGTGGGTGGATGGATGGACGTTTATGGACGGAAGGACAGATGAATAGGGAAGTACATAAATGGACAGACAGATGGGTGCAAGAATGAATGGATGGGTAGACTGCATACACAGACAGATGGGTGGATATATGCATAGGTGGAGTAAATGGATGAATGGATAGGCGGATGGATGGATGGATGGATGGATGGATGGATGGATGGATGGATGGATAAATTGATGGGACATTCACTTTACAATGTGTGAGGACTCAAGATCAAGCCTCCATGAGAGAACCATGCATGAGGAACTTCACAAGTGGTGGAGTGGTGCTGTGGTGTCTCTCCTCTTCATCTCTCTATCCCTCTCCCTCTCTGTTTCTGAGATTGAAAGGGATAAAGGGGAGGGGAGCCTACTGGAAGTGACAGAATCTGGCAGGCACAAAGCTCCCATTGCAAAGAAGAACAAAGGATGTGTGGATGGATGACCGAATAGATGGAAGTGGTTGAATGGATGGCTGGTTGCTTATATGAATGAAGGGATGGAGTTAGTGTCTGAGTAGTGCACCGAGTTAAGCACACATAGTGAGGCACAAGGACACACACAAGGATCCCCATTCAAGCCCCCGGCTCCCCACCTGCAGGGGGGGAAGCTTCACAAGTGGCAAAGAAGGTCTGCAGGTGTCTATCTTTCTCTCCCTCTCTGTCAATTTCTCTTTTTCCTATCCAACAACAACAGCAGCAGTAACAGCAACAATGGATAAAAGATGGCCGCCAGGAGCAGTGGATTCATAGTGCAGCACTGAGCCCCAGCAATAACTCTGGAGGCAAAAAAAAGTCTCTGAGTAGAGTAGGGGGCACTATGCAGTCTCCAAGTACAAGGCAGGGCATAACCACCTCAGCACCCAGCAGAAAAAGTGCTATAGAGGTGACAGTGGCTAGTCAGAGCACCTGGAGAAGGTGGAGTGTGGCTGCACTCGGGCTGGGTGTCTCAGAGGAGCCTCCCATGGGCCTCTTCCTCCTAGTCTGGCAGGGTGGGTTCTGGGTACCCATCCCTACAGTGCCCCCAAGGCCACAGCCCACTCCACCTTATCATTATGGCCTATTCAATCTTACAGCTGACTCATCCCCCCACTCCCTCCGTGCATTATAGATGCTGGGGGCAGACACCACACCTGCTCCCCACTGTCCCCAGAGGCTCTGAAAATGTCACTGAACCAGAGCTAAGTGCCCCCAGGAGGGTGCTTTGCTCCCCACTCCACCCCCCCACTGCCCCCACCGCACAGACTCTGATTTGATCTGAAATCAGCTTACTCAATTCAGCTTTGCAAAGCGAAACCAGAGCATCGATAACCCCAGTGCTTGGGTGTGACCAGGCGGGGCAGAAAAGCTCCAGGCTCTGCAGTGCATTGAGGCCTCCAAAGACCTGTCCCAGGAGTCAGCTCAGCCACCACAGGCTTCTTGGCTAAATGGACATAGGGGCCCAGAACTAAAGCCACTTGTCCAGGGTGACACCTTGTGCTGGGGTCCCCACGCCGAGGCCTTTGCAGGTTAAGAACTTGCTAATGAGATGTAAGGAGGCTCAGAGAGCCCAAGTAACACAGAGTGAAGGCAAGAACAGCCAGCTGGGCAAAGGGGCAGGCCTGGAACCTGGGGCAGGGAGAGACCTCATCTAAGATCCCCTTCTGTGTGACCTGGACCCCCCAAGAGCCTCTGGCCAGGCAGATGGGCATCCCAGGCCATGTATGCCTATCTCAGAGTCCAGGCTACCCTTCTCTTGGGCAAGAAGACCAGCCATCTTCAGCAGAGTTGGCAGAAAGCCCTCTTGAGTCAGTCAGAAGACAAGTATGAGTGTCAACATGCCCATCATGGGAAGCCAGCGTCAAGCACCAGCCAGTGCCCCTGAACTGAGGTTTGGTGGTGACACTAAGGAATCCACTGTTTCTAGTGGCCATTTGTCCCCCCCCCCCCCCCCCGCTTCAATTTACTGATAGGACAGAGAAAAATTAAGAGGGGAGGGAGAGGTAAAGAGGTAGACAGAAAAACAGGCACCAGCAGCCTTGCTTCACTGATTATGAACTGTCCCCTCGGCAGGTGGGAGCAAAGGGGGTTCGAACTAGGGTCCTAGCACCTAGTAATGTGTGTTCTCAACTGGGTGAGCAACTGCACAGCCCCTTCATTTCTCTTTTTTAATGTAGCATCAGGAAATGAATGAACCAGGGCCCCTTGCTTGTGGAGAGAGGAGGGAGAGTCACCACAGCACTACTCTACCACCCATGGCACTCTTCTGGAGTGCCAGGGCTTGAACCCAGGGCCTTATGCATCACAGGGCACCAAGTGAGCTACCTACCAGCCCCAAGCTCTTGTCCGTCTCATAAACACTAAACATGAACTGAGACTCTAGGACCATCTCACTCCTGGGTGGAAATCTTCCACCAGAGATGTGAAGGCTTAAATGCACACAAGAAGCTGTAGCAGCTTTACTCCTAGGAGCCTGGGACAGGAAACAGTCCCAAGGAGCCTCCAGAAGCAAATGGTTAAGCAGACTGTGGTACATCCATTCAGGGGACTCAGCCGCAAAACCCGGCACAGCTTGGGGTCACTGTACCCCGTGAAGGAGGCTGTACGTGAACTTAACAGATCAGAGAGGGAGACACAGTTACTGCAAGGGGTCAGGGTGGGGGTGTGTGTGACTACAGTCATGTCACCCAGTGACATTTCAGTGAAGGCTTGTGCAGTCTCCCACCCCTGCCCGCACACTCCCTGACATCTGCACCATGATAAAAGCACCGATCACACTCTCTGAAGGTGACCTCTGACTGTATGGGGACATCACAGTGGTGACAGGTTCATCCTCTGCTTCACTGCAGTGGGAAGGCCCATCTGCACACATTCTACCAGGATTCACTCAGGGCTCTCGCTTGTTTGTTTGTCTGCTGTTATTGTTTTCACTGGGGATCAGCAGCTGCATGATTATACTGTTCCCTGGGAACTTTTATTTTATTTTATTTTATTGCTTCTAGGGTTATCACTGGGGCTCGGTGCCTACACTATGAATCCACTGCTCCTGGTGGCCACTTTTTCCATTTTTGTGGCTGTTGTTGGATAGGAAAGAGAAAAATTGAGCAGGGGAGGGAAAGACACACACCTATAGGCCTGCTTCACTGCTTGTGAAGTGACACCCCTGCAGGTGGGGAGCCCGGGTTTCAAACCTGGATCCTTGTGTGGGTCCTTGCACTTCATACTATGTGCACTTAATCCAGTGTGTTACTGCCCCGTCCCTTTTATTTTTTAAATAGAGGGTGGCGGAGGTTGGGAGAGAAATAGGGAAAGGGAGATAGAAAGAGGAGAGACGGTTAAGTGCAAGTGGCACAAAACGCAAGGACCAGCCTAAGGATCCTGGTTCGAGTCCCCGGTTCCCCACCTGCAGGGGAGTTGCTTCACAGGCGGTGAAGCAGGTCTACAGTTGTCTATCATTCTTTCTCCCTCTCTTCTTCCTCTCCTCTCTCCATTTCTCTCTGTCCTATCCAACAATGACAACAACAATAATAATAACTACAACAATAAAACAACAAGGGCAACAAAAGGGAATAAATAAATAAGTAAAAAAAAAAAAAGTCAAGTAAAGAAAGAGGAGAGACACTGCAGCATTGTTCCACTGCTTGTGAAGACATCCCTGTGTAGGTGCTCCCCACATGGTGTTCAGGGGTTCAAACCTGGGTCCTCATGCATGGTCAAGTGTGTGCTCTACTGAGTGAGCTATTCCCAGCCTTATTTGTTCTTTTCTTTTCTTTCCATTCTTTCTTTTTCTTTCTTTCTTATGAGAGCAGAAGACCACTCCATCATCTATGATGCTCCATACGTTTTCATCTTTCTTCTTGCTATGCAGCACCAGGAATCGAACCCAGGGTCACACAAACTCTGAGGATGCGCGTGACAGCTGGGCCACCTCCCAGCCCAGCTTTTGGACTTTGTAGATAAGCATGTGAGGCAAGTGGGTAGGAGGACATGGCAGTGGAGGGTAGAGAACCACTATCTTTGCAATTTCCAGTGACTCTGACTTCAGACTTTAGTTTTTAATTTTAATTGGTTTTGCTTGTTTTTTTTTTTTACCAGGTCAGCTCTGGCTTTTGGTGGTGCTGGGGAGTGAACCTGGGACCCTTAGTGATTCAGGAGTGAAAGTCTTTCTGCATAACCATTATGCTGTCCCCCCAGCCCATTTATTTTCTTTATTTTTTTCAAGCATGTGTGACTTGGTCTCTGCAGTCTGCTTTCAGATATCCTGCCCCCCACCCCAGAGGGGCAAACAGCAGAAGTGGGGAGCCCACTAGGTGATAAGACAGGAAATGTAAAAGACAGTGGGGAGGGATGCCCTCATCATGGGATGAGCTTCCTTGGTGGAGTGCTGAGTGGACATGCTGGAGAGGATGGGCGTACCCCAGACCCAGACAGGCACTGAGGACACTGACTCACCCACTCTCAGCCCGGGGATCTCCCAGACATCTGTATGTGTGTACATGTGCATTACAGAAAACAAATAGGGCCTTACCACTGCGTGGGAACCGGCTGTGCCAGGGTGCACGTTTGTCAGGCTACCTGCGGGGCGGGGCCAGAGGCTTCTAGGCCTGTTTCCAGGATTGTCTGAACTCCTGGAGAGAACTTTCTGGAAACTGGGGTAGACTCCCAAGAAGAGGTAGGAGCTACAGCACCATCTGCCAGGAAGCCCTAGAGTCTGGGAACTGGGTGTGGGACACACTCCTTAGGGGAGGGGAGCATAGCACGGTGTGAGGTGGGGGAGTGACCCCTCAGTGGAGTGGAGTGTCAGGTGGGCCAGTCCACCTGCTCGCTCTTTGATGGCACTATCCCAGGGTGTGTGTGTGTCCAGGGTTTCACTGCTACCAGTCACGTTTTTTCAGAGAAAGGAGAGAGAAGGAGAGAGGGAGGGAGGGAGGGAGAGAGATAGAGAGAGAGAAGAGAGAATCCAAATTTTCTCCAGTGCAGTGGAGACCAGGCCCAAACATGGGTCGTGATCATGGCAAAGCAGGCACACTATCCAGGTGAGCTATCTATAAAACCTGATTTTATTTGTGGTCTGGGAGGTGGCACAGTGGATAAAGCATTGGATTCTCAAGCATAAGGTTCTGAGTTCAATCCCCGGCAGCACATGTATGATGTATGATGTCTGGTTCTTTCTCTCCTCCTAACTTTCTCTAAATAAATAAATTCTGAAAAAAAAAAGAACTGAATTTATTTTATTTTATTGCCACCAGAGTTACTGCTGAGGCTTGATACCTGCAGAGTGAGTCTAGCACCCCCAGCAGCCTTCCTCCTCACCTTTTCCCCCTTTCTATCGGGATAGAGCCTAAGAAACTGAGAGGGAATAGGGAGACAGAGAAAAGGAGATGCCTGCATCCCTGCTTCACTGTTTGTGAAACTTCCCCCCCTGCAGGAGGGGGGTCAGGAGCTTAAGCCTCAGTCCTTGACATAGTGACCTCTGAGCTCTGCCAAGGTGCCTAGTCACCACACCTCACGCCGAGCACCCCATGATGCTAGACACTTTGATACAGCGCACGGCACTTGCATTTGCCAGATGAGAAACTCCAGCACAGAAAGGTTATGTAACTTGCCCCAAGTCACACAGCCTATGAGGAGCTGTGATACAAACCTGCAGTTCAGATACAAACTCTGCACTCCGACCATGTGCAGGACTCTGAACTCAAACCTGGAGACCGCATGAGGGCACCATGGACAGCCTGGGGGAGCCCCACGGGTGGTGCAGCTTTGCTGTGGTGTGTCTCCTCTCTGTTTCACTCTCCCTTTCTCCTTCCTCCCGAAAACAGAAGAATGAGAACATTGTTCCTGGGGTGAGGCTGCTTAGCTGTAGTACCTAGCACTGCATTCATAACCAAACAACAAGCCCGCCAGCCAGACACTGAGTTCCAGGCCCACAGCTAGTGGTACGGTGGTGGTGGTGCATGTTAAAGGCACGTTCATCACAGAAGCACTCAGGAAGGGAACTCCCCCAGCAGACCTGCCACAGACTGGCCCAGGCTGGAAGGATGGAGACCAACAGGGCCAGCTGGGCCAGTCCTCACCAGAAGGGCCCCCAAAGATGCGGTCAAGGGGGCTGCTCCCTGCCTGACCCACCATCGCGCCCAGCCTCCCAGCCTCCCTACCTCACCTCTCCCCAGGGAGCAAGGAGTGGATGACATCTCACTCATCTTGAGGCTACTGAGCCTCAGTTTCCCCTATGAACAATGGGGCTGGTCAAACCTACACTCTGGAGCCTGGAGCCTGGAGCCTGGAGCCCAATTTCCTAGACAGCCTCCACTCTCTCCCTTCCTAAAACTCTTCTTCCTCATACAGGACGAGGCAAAAGCCACGTCTCACAAGAGCCACAGGGCTCTGCCCCGGAGAGAGATCAGCTGGAAGTGACCCTAAGTGCCCACTGTAGGCCTGGCACTTGAGGGACCCTACACAGTGCTGGGCTGAGCTCCACCTGTGATCCTTCCCTGTTCAACACCCACAGGCTACACTGCTTTTGTCTGCACAGAGCTACCCCTTGCTTCCCACCACACCCCCAGCCCCCACAGCTCAGGGTGCTGAGTCACTGAGTCGGTGCCTGGGGTCAGCACAAGGGCCGCCCCACCACCCACACATCCGGGAATGAGGCTCCCAAGGGCAAGGGGTGTCCTGGGTGGGGTGGAAAGCTTTCAATTACCTCTGATGACACCCTCCCTGAGCCTTTTATGAGAAGCCTGATCCAGACTTGAAGAGGCTCCTTGTGGGATGAAAGGAACAAGAAGGAACGGAGTGGGGTGGCAGCCTGGGGGAAAGAGACGTGGTCATGGGGTGTCATCAGGAGAGACGCCGTAAGACCAGACTGGGCCGAGAGCTGATGTGCACCCTCCTTCCAGCCCATACCCACTGCTGTGGTCAAGCCATGCACCCGGGGGTGGGGTGACTGAAAAGCCCGGACTTCTGGCTCACCCCAACCCCTCTGAGTCCCCACTCCACCTGCTGCATCCTGTGTTACTCCAGCTGTCTCCAGTGGGTCTGTGCTCTGGCTGTCCTCAGGGGGCCTGGGAGTCAAGGAGGGTAGCGTAGGCAAGAGGGAGTGGTGGTGACTGCAGCCAGTGAGTGGCTCCCAACACCGGGCACTTGTCCCTCAGCCGACATGGGCATGTGGGGCTAGCAAGTCAGGGCTTTAAAATGTTGGCTTGTTTGTTTTATGAGAGAAATCAAAGCACAGCTGCATCATTTTTTTCTTCTTAATGGTGCTATACATTTATTTTTCTTTGCTGCTTTTCATGCCTCTATGCTGTACCAGGAATGAAACCCGTGGCTCAAGCATCATGCAAGGCAGGCCCTCCACCACTTAACCACCTTCCAGGTCCCAGTGACAAACTACATTTGGAGTGCTGGGGATTGAACCCAGGCCATCACACATGTGAGCCCCATCCTCAGCAACCCCCTACAGGTGTTTCCTTTGCTCAAGCAAGTCGACATGTTACATATGTGTTGGGGGGGAGTGCTGTGGCCTTGCACATATGTGGTTCACAGGTATCAAAACCATCGTACATATCACTCTGATGCCAAGAACCACTGCACATTTTGAAAGTATGGGAGCCCCATTCTATCCAACTTCTGAGAAGGGGGTTCTTGGTATCTCCATCTTCAACTCCCCAGACCTAGGAGAACTCAGGCTTAAAAAAAAAAGGAAAAGGAAGAGCCAGGTGGTAACACACCTGGTAGCATGCACCCATTACTATGCACAAGACCTGGGTTCAAGCCCCAAGGTGGCGGAGCGGTGCTATAGATTGTCTCATGTCTCTGCCCCCGCTACCCCCCACTCAATCTCTATCAAAGGAAAATGAAAAATTCATAAATAAATGGCCACTGGGAATGGTGGGGTCATACAGGCATCATGCCCTGGTGCTAAATACATAAATAAGTAATAGTGGGGAGTTCTGGCACAATGCTTAGACCCCAGAGAATGGCTGGCTGCTGTGAAGCCTAAAAGGGTTCACTGCTTGGTGCCACAGAAAGCCAAATGTAGTCACATGAAGGGAAAAGATTCCTGAGGGTCTGGGAGACAGAACAGAGATTATACAAAAGGCTTTCATGCCTGAGGCTCCAAGGTCCCAGGTTCATTTCCCATCACCACCGTAAACCAGGGGCTAGGGAGATAGCTTAATGGATATGCAAAAAGACTATCATGCCTGGGGCAAAGGAACTCTGCTGCACCACTGGTGGGAATGCAAACTAGTAAGCCCTTTCTGGAAGACCGTATAGATAGTCCTTAAATAAAAATGGAATTACCTTATGATGCAGCAATATCACTCTTAGCCATTTATCCAATGGATACTCAAACACTAATTAGAAAGGACATATGTACCCCTATGTTCATAGCTGCATTATTCACAATTGCCAGAGTGGAAGCAGCCTACATGCCCATGAACAGATAAGTAGCTAATGATATATATATTCCATGGAATATTACTCTGCAATAAAAAAGATGATATTGTGTTCTTTAGGACAAAATGGATAGAAGTGAAGGTGGTTATGTTTAATGAAATAAGTAAAGAGATGAAAGACAACTACCAGATGGTTTTATTCATACATAGAATCTCGAGATCTGATACACATGAAATTGGGGGAAAAAAAACAACAGAAACCAGTAAACTGTTTCTAAGACTTGTGAGAATTCTGGTGGTTATCTCTGGGAGATGGGAGGGAAGGGACCCAGAACTTTAGTGGTGGGTGTGGTGTGGAACTATACACTGTGATCTTACAATCTTGAAACATATTATTAGTAATTTTTTAAAAATTTAAAAAGACTAGGACTCAGGTGATAGTGCAGCGGGTTAAGCGCAGGTGGCACAAAGCACAAGAAACAGCATAAGGATCCCGGTTTGAGCACCTGGCTCCCCACCTGCAGGTGAGTCACTTCACAAGCAGTGAAGTAGGTCTGCAGGTATCTCTCTTTCTCTCCCCCTCCTCTCTCCATTTCTCTCTGTCCTATCCAATGACATATAACACATAACTCAGCTGGCCCAAGCTGAGTAGAGACTCCCATGGGGAGGCTGGCAGGAGGCTGAGGGCCTGGCAGAGACCCAGGTTTGACATATAACAATGACATCAATAATAACTAGAACAAGGGCAACAAAAATGAATAAAAAAGTAAATATTAAAAAAATTAAAAGACTATCATGCCTGAGGCACCAAAGGTCTCAGGTTCAATCCCAGACACCACCAGAACTCAGAGCTGAGCAGGGCTCTGATAGAACACAGACCAAACCAAAACAAACAAACAAAAAACTCACATACACCTTAAACTAGAGTTGAGCAGTGCTCTAGTAAGAATATATATATATATATATATATATATATATATATATATATATATATATATATATATATCTTTCTGTTGTTGGAACACGCGATGGAGGCTGGGAGCAATCCTCAAATCAGCCTGTCGGTGCTTCTCCCTTAACTCAGGAAACCTACACGCAGGTGGAAGGGGAGAGGCTGGAAAACCAAGAGGTGGGTTCCCAGCAAGCTGCCTCTTAGACCAGACTGCCCCAGATTGTGGTGGTGCTTTTGTGAATTTCTTCCAGATCAAAGCTTGTGACAGGTATTAGCTCTTCACTACTTTGAAGGGCAACACACCACAGCCCCGCTCCACCATCCATGAAGCTCCCCTGGTGCTGTCCATGGGGCACCCAGGTGGTGCTGGGGCTCAAGTCTAGGGTCTCGCAGATGGGAACGTGGTTAGGTGCATGCTCTACCAGTTCAGTCATTGTGAAGCAAGCTAGGGACCTCCCCACCCAGGAGTGTGACTATATTCAGCTGCCCCAAGCTGAGTAGAGACTCCCATGGGGAGGCTGGCAGGAGGCCGAGGGCCTAGCAGAGACCCAGGTTTGAGTAATCAGCCCTGGGGATGCAGCCTGACTTGAAAGGCATGAACCCACAGGGGGCCAACTGAGGCAAAAGGCACAGGGTAGGGGGGAGGCTGATAAGGGGAAGAAAGCCTCAGACCTCCACCACAGGTCCTCTGCAAAGGGGAACCCTATGCCTTGAAATGCCAATGGGCAGAGTAGCTCTGGCAGAGCAGGCTGGCAGCAGCAAACAGACCCTGGGTATCCACAGCCAGGGCTCAGATCCCAGCCAAGATACACTGTAGTGGTTGTCTCATCACTTCTCAATGTCTAGAATTTCCTGTCCCAGAGATGGCCTGAATCACAACAGTGCCCACCCTAGTCAGTGGGTAAAAGCCATGGATGTGGAGCTGTCTGGAGTGCTATCATCTTTCTTTTAGTCATTATTTATTTATTTTTGTCATCATTGAGGCTTCCTTGCTCTAGGTCAACTTTTTCAGATAAAGACAGAGACAGAAAGAAAGACACCACAGTACCAAAGCTTCCTGAGTATAGTGGGGGTCTGGCTCACACTGGGTTGTGTAGACGACTAAGCAAGCACACTCTCCAAGTGAGCTATCGTGCTGGCCCCATCAACCTATCCCTCTCCCCACCCACTTCCTTCCCTTTCCTTCCCTTCCTTCCCCCTCCCTTCCCCTCTGGATATAGGAGCTGGCTGAGAAAGTAGGGGGGGAGGGGGGAGTAGGGAGGAGCTAAGGTGCCTGAATAAGGCTTTAGATTGGATGGGGGGGGGGTTCTTTTTATTCAATATGTCTAAAGAGAGTAGAGAGACACCACAGCACTGCACCACTGTCTATGGTGCTCCCCTATGATGCTGGGCACAAACTTGGGGCTTTGCATATGCTAAGACATGCTCTACTGAATGAACCATCTCCAGGTGTATTTTTCCCCCTCTGGGGTTATTGCTGGGGTTCAGTGCCTGCACTACAAATCCACTTCTCCTGGAGGCTATTTTTTCCTTTTTATTGCCCTTGTTGTTTTATTGTTGTAGTTATTACTGTTATTGATGTAATTGTTGTTGGATAGGACAGAGAGAAATGGAGAGAGGAGGGGAAGACCGAGAGGGGGAGAGAAAGATAGACACCTGCTGACCTGCTTCACTGCTTGTGAAGCAACAACCCCCCCCCCCACAGGTGGGGAGCTGGGGGCTCAAACCAGGATTCTTGTGCCTGTCCTTGTGCTTTGCGCAAAGTATACTTAACTCACTGCCCACTATGCTACCAGCCAACCCCCATAGGTCCTTTTTTATATGTGGTGTAAGGGACTGAATCTGGGGCTTTACATGTGCAAATCTTGTGCTCTACCCACTAAGCCACCTCCCCAGCCACTGTCTTTTTTTTTTAGTGCAGTGCCAGAGAATGAACCAAGGGGTTCATACTACTGGGTTGTTGGAGAAGTCAGACATATTTCTTCTGTGCAAAATTGCATCATGGCTTTTCTGACAACTCAATATGTTTATGATACCAATGAGTGGACTTCTCAGCACTGTTTTTTGTTTTTGTTTTTTAATTTTGTCCATAGAGAGAAAGAAAAAGACACCACAACACTGCTTCACCATTCATGATGCTCCTCCTGCCTCCTGCTGTTGCCATGTGGCTCCAGGACTCAAGCACTGGGCCCCATGCATAGTGAAGCATGTGCTCTACCAGCTGAGCTATTTTAAAATCCTCACAGGGGAGTGAGTGCAGAGCACATGATGTGGACCCCCTGGGTGAAATGGTCCAGCAGCTGTGAGATGGCCCCCAACACCTTAACAGAGTGACCCTGGGAGCAGCTGGCCCACCCTGGGTCTGCACCCATAAGAATGGAAAGGGTGTCCACAGGAAAAGCGTCCAAAGAAGTACATGGCAGACCAGGTTTCTACAAACAAGAAAGCAGAAGAGCACTAGGCCGCATGAGGCATTTTACCAGAAGGAGCCCTGCTCTGACAGGCTACAGTACAGCTGAGCCTGGAAGACACACAGACCCAAAGGCCACCACCTAGTCGGAGAACATGCACATTTCTCCAAGTAGTAAAACCCAGAGATGGGAGCGGGAGGGGCAGCAGGAGGGGTGGGGAGCTGTGGACAGGTACCAAGGGGCCTTTACATAAACTGCAGACTGGCTGTGGAACAGTGAAGCAGTGAAGCCCTGGCAAAAACAGGGCTCGGACGTGGTTGTAGTGGCTGTGAGTAGGCAGAAAATTGACCATTTTGGCAGCAGCAAAGCCCCACTCATGCCTGATTCCTCTGCTCCCCAGCTGATTTCATTCATGAGACACAGCAGCCACACTCCACTGCTCATGGAGTTTCCCCTGGGGCTGTCCAGGGAGACCCCGTGTGGTACTGGAGCTTGAACTTGGGTCCTTGGTAAGATGTGTGCTTTATTGGGTGACTTAGTTCCCAGCCCCTTGATTGCCTTAAATGGCAGGTGAGGGAACAGGTGCCGAGCAGTAGCACACCAGGTTCAGCACACATAGTGCAGAACACAAGGACCTATGCAAGGATCCAGGTTCAAGCTCCCTGCACCCCACCTGCAGGGGGGTTGCCTCACAGGTCTGCTGGTGTCTCTCTTTCTCTCCCTAACTTCCCCTCCCCTCTCAATTTCTCTCTGTCCTATCCAAAAAAATTGAAAAAATGGCCACAAGAGAGAAAAAAAAAAAGCCGAGGTGACTGGCATATGAATTTATCTGAATACAACTGTTCCTAAAAAAAAAAGAAAAGAAAAGAATTTAGAGTCGGGCGGTAGCGCAGCAGGTTAAGCGCACATGGTGCAAAGCACAAGAACCAGCATAGGGATCCTGGTTCGAGCCCCCGGCTCCCCACCTGCAGGCAAGTTGCTTCACAAGCGGTGAAGCAGGTCTGCAGGTGTCTCTCTTTCTCTCCCCCTCTCTGTCTTCCCCTCCTCTCTCCATTTCTCTCTGTCCTATCCAACAACAACATCAACAACAATGACATCAGTAACAACAACAATAATAACTACAATAAGGGCAACAAAAGGAATAAATAAATATTACCAAAAAAATCCTTTAAAAAAGGAAAGAATGCTGGTGGCCAGGGTGGGGGCTTACTGGTAGAGAACATAGTTTGCATGCATAGGTTCTGGGCTTGATCCCTGATAGCACATTAAAAATAAGACCAAAGCAAACAGAACACTCTAAATAGGGGAGCAGTGCTCTGGTCTTTCTCTCTCTCAATATGTAAATTAAAAAAATGTTTTTCTTTCTGGTGCCAAGTCTTGCACAGTTATGATCCCATTACTTCCAAACCAAGTCACCCTCCCTCTTTCTGTTCCTCCCTCCTCCCCTTCCTCCCTTGCTCCCTTCCTTCCTTCCTTCCTTCCTTCCTTCCTTCCTTCCTTCCTTCCTTCCGTCTAGCTTCACTGGGGCTTCACTGTGCCAAGCTGATACCCCCTCCCACCGAGAGAGAGACAGAGACAGAGACAGAGATAAAGAGACCGAGACCAGAGCACCAAAGCTTCCATCAGTGGGAATGAAGCTGGGCATGAACTGGGTCATGGATGTGACAAAGTGTGTGCTCTATCCAATGTGCTCTCTTGCTGACCCTCCAGAACAACAATATATATATTTGGTTGTTTCCCGGGCTTCAACAATTCAGGCTGACTTTTTCAGATGGAAGGAGACAGAGACAGAGAGAAAACAGAGCACCAAAATCTCTCTCAGTGAGATAGGGACCAGATTCAAGCCTGAATTGCATGTGTGTATGGCAAAGCAGACGCTATACCAGGCGAGCTATTTTGCCAGCCTTTATATATTAAAAAAAAACACTGTAATTTGATTTATTTGTTTTGGATAGAGACAGAGAGAAAGTGAGAGGGAAGGGGGAGACAGAGGTGGAGAGAAAAAGAGAGACACCTTGCAGCACTGCTTCACCACTCACAAAGCTTCCCCCTGCAGGTGGGGACCAGGAGTTTAAACCGAATCTTTGTACATGGTAACATGTACTCAACCAGGTGCACCACCACCTGGCCCACCTCACTTTTTTTTAAATATAAATTTTGAGGCTGGGGAGATGGCATAATGGTTATGCAAAAGACTTTTATGCCTGAGGCTCTGAACTCCCAGGTTCAATCCCCAGTGCCTCTGTAAGCCAGAGCTGAGCAGTGCCCTGGTCTTTCTCTGTGTGTCTTCCTCTCTGTGTCTATCTCATTAAAACAAAATAAAAATACTTAAAAAAATAATAAAATATAAATTCCAGATACAGACAGACAAAAAGTGAGAGAGACAGAGAGAGGGGATCAACTGTAGCACTGTTCCATTATTTGTGGATTTTCCCCTGGGGCTGCCATGTGTGGCTGAGATTTGAAGTCTGGGGTCCTCACTCAAGGACTATCAGATGAGCTAACTCCCAGTCCCTATAAAACAAATTTTTAATAGTAATAATAAAAGGGGCCAGGTGGTGGTGCACCTAATTGAGAGCATACGTTATCATGCGCCTCTTGCTCCCACCCGCAGGGGGAGGCTTCATGAGTGACAAAGTAGGTCTGCAGGGGTCTCTCTTTTCTTCTCCTTCTATCTCCTCTTCCCTCGCAATTTCTCTCTATCCTATCAAGTTAAAAAGCAATTAAGAAGTAAATATTTTAAAATAATAATAAAAAAAATAAAATCTGGGTGGAGAGATAGTACAGTAGTAACAACACATCAGACATGTATGCCTGAGGTTTCAAAGGCCCTGGGTTCAGTCCCCGGCACCACCATATGCCAGAGCTGAGCAGTGCTCTGTTGTCTGCCTCACTGAAAAGAAATGTGTTTTACAAATATTTTGAGCCTGGAAGGTGGCACAGTCATCAAGAGCAGAGCTTTCAAGTCGAAGTTCCTATGTTACCCCAGCACTTTCTGTGCCGGAGTTCTGCGGGTTCTCTTCTCATTACAAATCAGTAAATCTAGTTGGTCTGAGAGTTGTGGTTTAGTGTTAAGCAAAAAATAAATAAATAAAAGAAAAAGAAAAAAGAAGAAAGAAAAGAAAAAACAATCAGTACATCTTATTGCTGTTTTTGCCAGGGCTTCACTGCTCCAAGATAACTTTTTCAGACAGAGACAGAGAAGCAGAGAGATAGAGAGAAAGTGGAAAGAGACCACAGCACTGAGGCTTCCCTCCAGTGGCAGGGGTCAGGCTTGAACCTGGGCTGCACACAGGGCGAAGCAGATGCACTATCCAGGTGAGCTATTTTGATTGCCCAGTAAATCTTTTTTTCAACCATAAAGTAACTAGAATAATGTGCTGGCTTGTAGGGACTCTGCCTTTGAGCTCACATCTCCTTAGTCATTGGCAGTGGCTTTGCCCTTTGTCCTGGCAGGGGCTCTGGGGTGCCTGGGGTCAGAGTGGGGGGGAGGCATGTCCTGAGGGAACCTACAGAAGTCACCCACCCAGAGAACATGTGCTATGGTTCCTTCCAAAGGTTGGGGAGGGCCCACTGGGCATCGGAGGGCCTAAGAGTCAAGGGAGGCAGAGTCCCTTCTCTGCATTGACTGGCTGTGGCCCCAGTAACTGATCTGCAGACTGTTCAAGACATGTACTTGGCACTCTCCTAGTATTTTTTTAAATTTATTTTTTATTTTATTTATTTATTTATTTCCTTTTGTTGCCCTTGTTGTTTTATTGTTGTAGTCGTTGTTGGATAGGACAGAGAGAAATGGAGAGAGGAGGGGAAGACGGAGAGGGGGAGAGAAAGATAAGACACCTACAGACCTGCTTCACCGCCTGTGAAGGGACTCCCTTGCAGATGGGGAGCCGGGGGCTTGAACCGGGATCCTTACAATGGTCCTTGTGTTTTGCGCCATGTGTGCTTAATCCACTGTGCTACCGCCCGACTCCCTTATTTAATTTTTTAAAAATACTTATTTGCTTTTGTTGCCCTGGTTGTTTTATTATAGTTATTATTGTTATTGATGTTGTTGTTGGGTATTTTAAATTTTTTATTAATGTTTCTGTGAGTGGGGAGGAGAGAAAGGAAGTGAGAGAGGAAGAGAGAGGGCGAGAAGGAGGGAAGGGGGAAGGAAGGGTGGAAGAGACCATAGCAGCGTTCTGATATATGCAGTACTGGTGATTGAACCCAGGGCCTAAAGGTGTGCAAGGCATAAGCTCTATTGTTGAGTTGCTTACCTGGTCAGAGTTGAGAGGCTGAGTGGACAGTGATTCCCATGAGCTTCAGGAAGGGGCGTGGGCCTCACCCTGATTCACAGATGAGGGAGCTGAGGCTCAGTGCTGTGTGCCCACATGGAGTCAGACTGGGCGCCGCCTCTCTCTTCTCTCCTGCTGGATTCATGGGGTGATGGGGCAGAAGAGGGACCTTGGGGGCAGAGAAGCCTACAGGGGCTCTAGTCTGTCACAGTTTTCTACCCCCTTTAAAAAAATTTTTTTTTTGTCGGCTTCTACATAAATGAAAAAGGCAGACAGGACTGGGCGTGGCAGTGGTCAGCTTCATTCGACAAATTCTGGCCTTCCCCTGCCCTACTCGCAGTGCTCAGCCGTGGAAAGGTATGTATATATTGCAGTCAGAACATGGTTTCACAGAAAGCTTTCCAACAGCTATTACCAGCAAAACTAGCAAGCTACCTGGGAAGAGACTCCCTGGGGTGCCACTGGACGGAGGGTAAGAGAATGAGGGGATCCTGGGGGCAGACTAGGGGAGGCATTCTGAATGGAGAACTGGAGATGACAATCAGTAACCACCCCCCACTACCCCACCCCCGCCAAACCCAGCCCACTTCCCCTTTCTATAAATAAAGTTTTATTGGCAAGTGGTCACACACATTCATTTACATATCCTGTTGGCCCTGCTTTCCTGCAATGGCAGCAAAGACTGAGAGGGTCTGGCTCTCTGTGGAGAAAGCACTGTAGAGAGGTTGCAGGAGACTAAGGCTTAGCTCTGTGTCTGCCCTGGGCAGCTTGACAGCACTTCCACTTCTGCTAAGGAGGCATTTCCAAGCACTTCTTCAGAAACTTTGTCTTCCAGACAAGGCTGAGGAATCAACCCTTCTTGGAACAATGAAGAACAAGGAGGGGACCCAGCCTGGTGGCCTTCCTGTCCCCTGGTGTGGCTGAGCCCCTGCCCTGCCCTACACGGCCTGGAGCTGCCCCACTAGGGCTGTGACTCATGCAGGCCTGACTCACCCTCTAAAAATACAAATGGTCTCATCCTGGCAGCCACCGCTTTGATGGCCCTCACACCCCACAGGTCTTCTCCCGCTGAACTCTGAGACCTTTGCAGGGAAGGACTGGGGTTACTCACAGCCCCGGGTTCCCAGGGTTCAGCATGGACACTCATTTG
The DNA here is from genome assembly GCF_950295315.1 of Erinaceus europaeus. Classification (NCBI taxonomy): domain Eukaryota; kingdom Metazoa; phylum Chordata; class Mammalia; order Eulipotyphla; family Erinaceidae; genus Erinaceus; species Erinaceus europaeus. Next base: position 16,069,514 of record NC_080176.1, on the reverse strand, counting down.
CTGTGTGACCCTGGGCAGATGGCTCAGCCTCTCTGAGCATTCCATTTCCTCATCAATGAAAGAACAGGTAGCACTTCTGGTGCTTTGTGCTCCTGTGTGGGGGGGGAGGGGAGGTGGGGTGTGCATCTGCCCACTGACCCCTGGATGAGGATTTTCTCTGCTGAAATCATTAAACATCATCTGGACATCCAAGCAGTAAGGAACCCGAGCTGAATCCTGCTCTCAGAGCCAAGCTTCAGGGAGCTCTGGTTACAGAAAACAAGTGCAAACCAAGGCTCAGCCAGAGGCTGAACGTGGAACTAATTTGGGAGGTTGCAAGGAAAGCTGAGCCTGACCTGGAGCCCAGGAGGCAGAGCTGCTCCAGTCAGGCCACCGACCAGGGGGCCCTGGGCCTCCCTGAGTTCTCTAGCTCCTGTTTCTGGAGGGGCCACGAAGGGGAGCCTCACTGGGGTGGCTGGAGATTCAGAGCCTGGACCTCATGCAGGATTGGAGCAACTTCAATCTGGCCACTTTCCCACTTCATGCTGTGTGCTGGGGCCTGTGACTGCACCTCTCTGGTGAACCTCAGCCACCCCATCTGTGAACTGTGGGAACCAGGCACCTCCCTCATAGGGTTAGAGGCTCAGCATGGGGCCTGGCGCCAAGGAACCTGAGCGGGGGGGGGGGGGGGGGGGGGGGGGGGGGGAGAGCCAGGGGCTTGTAGTCCCTTCCCCCTTCTGTATTCATTCAACAAACACTGAGCCCAAAGAGAAGGTTCAGCAGGGAACAAGAGAGACCCAGTCCTGTATTTCCCCCACCTCCTCCAATAAACCAGCTAGTGAGGTACACATGCTTGTAACTGTCCTGTGAATGGGAATAACAGGCTGCGGGGGGGGGGGGGGAGTTAAGGGGTCAGTGATCTACCTGGGGGGGTGGACATTCAAAAGTCATCTTGAGCACTGGAGAAGGCAGAAGGAGGGATGAGGTCAGGTAGCTCCAGAACAAGGATACAGCACTGCAGAGACCAGGAAGAGCCTGGGAAGAGGGGGCATGCAAAGGGGCTGGGGGTCCCCAAGGCCAGACCCCAAGAGTCTATGCCAGTTGCCCTGAGGAGGAGGCAGAGGGCTGGCTCAGGGGCCCCACACATCCAGGGCAGATGCAGGGTCTCCAGGCTTCCTCTGGAAAGTAGAGCTCTGTAGTGGCCACCAACCATCCCAGAGCCTCCAGAGACCAAAGGACAGTGGTTATTCGGGCAGAAGAGTCCACTTAGGACAGGAGATGGACACAACCATGAGGAGCCTGACAGGAACAGGCACAGGAAAGCCAGGAACACCCCAGCAAACCCACTTGCAGGGATGAACCTGGAGGGACATGTGCACCAGAGGACAGATATGTGAAAGGACAATGACACAGGCCTTGTCACAGTGCTGTGACCTTCCAGGCCTGTCACCAAGTGAAGTTATACGTGGTCTGATGACATGGCACACCAGAGTAAGCGACTCCACAGAGACAGAGATCAGGTCGGCGGCTATCAAGAGCAGCTATCATTGCTTTGTGGATACAAGGTCTCTTTGGGGGGTGACAGGAATGTTCTGGATCTAGACAGAGGTGATGGCTGCATGTTATGAATGGACTCAATCTCACTGGGCTTTTCCATTTCAAATGGTTCGTTTTGTTTTGTGAAGCTTCACCTTAGAAAACGAAGGAAGCAACATGTCACAGAACTTCATCTCTCTTAGGGAAAGATAGAAACAGGCTGGGGGTAAGGATCCATTCACTCCCACTGACACATGAAAACAAAAACCAAGGGCAAAATATGTCCTGGAACCTCACCTCTCCAGGGCCCTACCCCACTAGAGAAAGACAGAAACAGGGTAGGGGGTATGGAGCCACCTGCCAAGACCCAAGCCCAGTGGAGAAGCAATTACAGAAGCCAGAACTCCCACCTTCTGCACTCCAGAAAGAATTCTGATCCATATTCTCAGAGGGGGAAGTGTCAGGGGACTCTAAACTCCAGTTCCACTAGGACCCGGAACTTGTGTGACAAGGAATCTTAGCTTTTACAACATCACTGAGAGGGAAGAGATTCTAGAGAACACCTGAGAAAGTCAGGTGCTATTTATCACAAAGGAAAAACTATGGGATTCACTCATAAGTAGAAAATAGAGGACTGAAACACATAAATTGAAAAAAATATATAGTCAATCCATAACTGTGTTCTTGGGAGAAACATGGTGATTTCCATGGGGAGGGGGGGATGAAGGTCACAGAACTTTAGTGAAAGTGGTGTAGAATTATACCCCTATTGTCTTATAATCTTTTAAATCACTAATAACTTATTAATTATAAAAAGAAGATTAATTATAAAAGAAGAATGAAAAGAAAGAATGCTATAGTGTAGAAGGACCTGGGTTCAAGTCCCTGGTCCCCATCTGCATGGGGGTAGCTTCACAAGTGGTGAAACAGTGCTGCAGGTGTCTATTTATCTATCTCCTCCTTTCCTCTCAACCTCTGCCTCTATCCAAAATAAATGTTATTTATTTATTCATTCCCTTTTATTGTCCTTGTTTTATTGCTGTAGTTATTATTGATGTTGTTGTTGTCGTTGTTGGATAGGACAGAGAGAAATGGAGAGAGGAGGGGAACACAGAGAGGGAGAGAGAAAGATAAGACACCTGCAGACCTGCTTCACTGCTTGTGAAACGACTACCTTGCAGGTGGGGAGCCGGGGGCTTGAACCAGAATCCTTCCGTCAGTCCTTGCTTTGCAGTCCTTGCGCTTAACCTGCGGCGCTACCACCCGACTCCCATAAATAAATATTTTAAGATAAAAAAGAAAGGGTGCAAGTCTGGCAAAACAGCTCCCCTGGACAGTGTGTCCACTTTGCCATATGTGAGACCCATTTCCCACCACACGGAGGAGAAGGTTCGGTGCTGTGGTATCTGTCCTTCTCTGCCTCTCTCCTAGCTGAATTAGTTGTACTAGAGCAGTAAAATTGCTGTGATGACAAAAATTAAATTAAACAGATAAAAGAAATGTATGTGGCCAAAAGACAGCCCACATGTGAGTTCAACACAGCAAGGCCTTGAGTTCAAATCTGGGCACCACATAGGAGCACCATGGATCCAGAGAAGGTCCACAGATGGTGATGCAATGCTATAGTATCCTTCCCTCTCTAGTTCTCTCCCTGTATCTCTGAAATAAAATTTAAAAAGAACAAAAAGTTCAGAGGATAGTAAACGTGTGCATGTTCTATGCCACAACACCATGCAAAAAATAAATAAAGGGGGGGGGGGTTCGGGAGGTAGCACAGCGGGTTAAGTGCATGTGGACCGGCGTTCAAGCCTCCGGCTCCCCACCTGCAGGGGAGTCGCTTCACGGGCGGTGAATCAGATCTGCAGGTGTCTGTCTTTCTCTCCCCTTCTCTGTCTTCCCCTCCTCTCTCCATTTCTCTCTGTCCTATCCAACAATGAATGACATAGTAATAATAACAACAACAAGGCTACAACAACAAGGGCAACAGAAGGGGGAGAAAATGGCCTCCAGGAGCGGTGGATTCATGGTGCAGGCACTGAGCCCCAGCAATAACCCTGGAGACTAAATAAATAAATAAATAAATAAATAAATAAATAAATGGTGCTCAGTTAAAACACTGAGGAGGAGGGACTGGGTGGTGGTGCACCTGATTGAGTGCACATGTTACAGAGCTCAAGGATCTGGGTTCAAGCCCCCAGTCCCCACCTGCATGGAGAAGCTTCACCAGCAGTGAAGTAGTGCTATAGGTGCCTCTCCTCCATCTCCCTTTTCCCTCTCATTTTCTTACTGTTCTATCAATAAACAGATATTTTAAAATATTAAAAATAAACAAGCAAACAAACAAAAAAACACAGACTCGCTGAGGGGCCCAAGTGTGCCTGGAGGGTAGAAGGGCAGGGTTTGCAGGAAGAGAGTGAAAGGAGCCTCCCTCCCCCCAGACTGGAGGTTTGCAGCCTGACCCCTGGACCTGGCTATCTCCTTATACTCCAGGCTCACCCACCAGCTTCAGGCTGGCCCAGGGAAACAGCCACTCCAAGATCAGCAGCAAGCATGCAAACCTGTTCTTGATTAGTTTACAGGTGAATAGGATCCAGTGTCTGGGATTTGTTTAAAATCCTGCAGGGAAAAAAGATAGGAGCAGGGAAGGGTGAGGAAACGAGCCCTGGTGTACCCCATGGGATAAATACAGTATTCAGAAAGACTCTCTCTCTCTCTCTCTCTCTCTCTCACTTTTTCTCTCTGTCGCTGGGATTTCACTGTTTTAGGTTGCCATTTTCAGACAGAGAAAGGGAGAGACTACAACACCAAAGCTTCATCCAGTGCTATGGTGGGGGTCAGAGGGGTTAACCTGGGTTGTGCACATGGCAAGGCAGGCACCCTCCCAGGTGAGTTATCTTGCCAGTTCTTCTTTTCCTATTTGCAAAATTCAGTCCAGAGAAATGAAGCCCTAGTAACAACAAAAACAGGGGGCATGGAGGGTGATGGTGGTACTTGAGGGAGAACAGAAAAGTGAAATATATACGTGTGTGTATGTGTATATAGATTTAAATTTATGTATTAATGAGAGAGACGGGGGGGAGAGAGAGAGATGAAGAGTGAGAGAGAACCAGAGCATCACTCGGGCATATGTGTCACTGGGGACTGAACTCAGGCTCTCATGCTTGCAAGTCCAGTGTTCCACCTCCCAGGCAGCCCCAGAAGTATTTTAAAAGACAAAAGCAAGAAGACTGTGGTGGCCCTCATTCTTTGCCAGACACCTTCTCATGCTTGCAGCTCCCATGTCAGTCCTGCCTCAGGGAGACCAGACTCGCCCAGTGGCTGCCACCCTCTCAGAGCCTGGTGTCCTCACAGAGACGGGACATACCTGCACATGGCAGGTACACAGGAAAGTTGTCGCTGACTCTCCCGATCTAAGGCCCTGTCAATTCTGAGGGGGATTCTTCAGAAACCAGCATGTCCTGAGGTCACGGGTCCAATAAACAGAATGTGTGTCAGGTCCCGTGCTGTGTGACACTGAACCCAAAAGGTGCCTTTGAGGAAGCCCCTCCAGAGACAGACCCCAAAGGCCTGGCTCAGAGCAAAGTCTGCCAGGACCACCCTGGAGAGAGGCTGACTTGGAACGGGGCCACAGAAGGCAAGCAGGGCCTGTGCACGGGAAGATCCTGGAGTTGGGGGCCTGGGCCCCTCCCTGACCCCACAGCCCCTTCCACCTCATCTGTGCTCTGGCCCCAGAGGGAGAAAAGCCCCTCAGAAGGGCTGCAGCAGTCTCAGGGGTAGGCTGGGAGAGGATGACTGTGCTCAGATCGCAGGCCCCAAGGAAACACTGGCTGCCGACTCCTGGAAGCCAGGTTGTGGCACCCTTTCACAAGCTCAGAATCAGAAGCCCTGGGGGCAGCCTGCCTCACATGGAGGTCCCACTCCATGCTCCCCAACCGCACCCCCAACATACCTGCCTTCTTCCCATTGAGCGCCTGGGAGAGGCATCTAGATGTAGGGGTGCTCAGAGGGGAGTAATGGAAGTCTGGAGGTCTACAGCTTCACCAAGGTCACAAGAAATTTTTCCCGTTCTGTTCCAGCAGAACCAGTCCTTGGTCGCTGGCTCCATTCAACCAAGGTCAACAGCAACTATGACAACAATACTTGGAGCCACTTCACCTCTGTCACCCCATATCAGCTCCACAAGGCCGAGTGAGCCAGCATTCAACAACAAAGACACTGAGAATAATAATAGCAATGGCGGCTGCGGCCGTGACCACCACCACAACAACAAAAATGAGACTAACTGTTTTACTTACGATTCTGGAGCGTGAGGTCTAAGGGACCAGGTAGGGCTGTGCTCCTTTGGGGGGTTTCTTGCAGCTCCTAGAGGTCGCCAGCATCCTCCGAGGGAACTGCTCCTCCCTCCTCTCCTGCCGGCTCTATAAGAGAGACCACGGGGCTCATAGGGACAGGCCAGGTGTTCGCCCTTATCTCCAGATCCCTCCACACAGGCACAAAAATGCCCCTTTGGCTGTGTACACTGGTCTAGTCACAGGTTGTAGGGATTGGGGCGAGGCCTCCACGGGCCCACGTGTTAGCCACTGCCGCAGGTGCTAGCTGACCAGTTATTCCCACGTGCCAGGCCCCTGCACCTTGTGTTTGCACGCTGCCTTTCAGAGCAGCACAGCTCACATTTTGGGGTCCCCAGACACCCTCAGGGGGCCTGGACAGTGGGGTGGCTATGCCCCATAAAACTTTACTTGTGGAGGCTTGAATTTGAAACTGGGTTTCACATGTTTTGAGATTTTATTATTGATTAATTAATTAATTTACAAAAATACTGTTCATCTCTTGCTTATGGTCATGTGGGGGATTGAACCAGAGACCAAAGAGCCTCAGGCCCGAGAGTGAGAGTCTTTTGCATAACCATTAAGTTATCTCCCACACCCTACTCATCTTCTCTTGATTATATTTTCGATCATTTTTTAAAAAAGCAATACCAACACATACAAATCCCAGTGGCTAAGGTGGTTCAGAGTCACAGCACAGGATTTGCATGCACGAAACCCTGGGTTCAAGCCCCAGCACTGTATGTGCTGGAGCAGACTGGTGCTCTGGACTTTTTCTCTCATGAAATAGATAGCCCCCCCTTTTTTTTGCCTCCAGGGTTATCGCTGGGGGTTGGTGCCTGCACTACGAATCCACTGCTCCTGGAGGCCATTTTTTCACTTTTGTTGCCCTTGTTGTTATTTTTGTTAGAAAAGACAGAGAAATGGAGAGAGGAGGGGAAGACAGAGAGAGGGAGAGAAAGACAGACACCTGCAGACCTGCTTCCCCGCTTGTGAAGCGACTCCTCTGCAGTTGGGGAGCCGGGGGCTCGAACAGGGATCCTTATGGCCGCTCCTTGCGCTTCGTGCCATGTGCGCTTAACCCGCTGTGTTGCCACCCAGCCCCCAATAAACCCCTTTTAAAAAATAACTAAAACCAAATTAAAATGCAACTAGGGTTGAGAGTTAGCTCAGCAGGAGCAGCGCCATTTTGGACAGCACAGGGGAGCACCACAGATGGTGGAGTGGTACTATGGTGTTTCTCTCTCTCCTCCTCCATCTTTGTCTTCTTAGTTGTTTTTATTAATGTTTTTGTTTGTTGGAGAGATTACAAAGAGAAGACCTGTGGGAATGGGGAGGTGTGTCTGGTTAAGCATACATACTATCATGTGGAAGGACCCAGGTTCGAGCCCATGCTCCCCACCTGCAGGATGGGATGCTTCACAAGTGGTGAAGCAGGTCTTTCTCTCTCCCTCTCCATCTCCCCAACCCTTTCAATTTCTCTCTGTCCTGTCAGATAAAACAAGAAAGGGGGGGGGGGGAAATGGCTGCCAGCAGCAGTAGATTAAGCCCAAGCAGTAACCCTGGTGGCCATAAAATAAGCAAAAAAAAAAAAAAAAAAAAGTCACTTAAAGGAAGGGGAAGATAAAGAGGGAGGAAGAGAGACATCTGTAGCACTGCTTCACTGCTCAAGAAGCTTTCCCCCTGCAGGTGGGGACCAGGGGCTTGAACCTGGGTCCTTGCACATTAGGACATGTATACAACTGGGTATACCATTGCCTGGCCCCTCACCTTTATCTTTCTCTGAGTGTAAGAATAGGGACTAGAAGCATTGGCTCAAGGAGGCTGGTCAGTGATTTCAAGCATGCACAGGAGAGGGTAGATAGCATAATGGTCATGCAAACAGACTCTCATTCCTGAGGCTCCAGAGTTCCCAGGTTCAATCCCCTAATCCTCTGCACCACCATAAGTCAGAGCTGAACAGTGCTCTGGTGTTAAAAAAAAAAAAAAAAGTAAGTAAATCCTCCAGCATGCACAGGGCTCTCAGCTCACTCCTCAGCACTATGTAAATAAGTGGAGCTGGGAGATAGCTCATCTTGTAGAGCACACACTTTACCATAAACTAGGACACAGGGTCAAGCCCCCAGCATGACATGGGAGCACCATACAAAAGGGAAGCTTGTGAGTGGTGAAAATGGTGCTATGGTGTCTCTATTTTTCTCTGTCACTCTCTCTGTACGTCTCTTATCCTCTATCTAAAAAAGGGGAAAGAAAAAATGTCAGTCCAGGGACCAGGTGGTGGTGCACCTGGTTGAGTGCACATGTTACAGTGTGCAAGGACCTAGGTTCGAGCCCCCAGTCCCCACCTGCAGGGGGAAAGCTTTGCAAGTGGTGAAGCAGGGTTGCAGGTGTCTCTCTGTCTCTCACTCTCTCTATCCCTCCCTTCCCTCTTGATTTCTGACTGTCTCTATCCAATAAATAAATTTTTTTTTAAGTCAGTCCAGAGTGATGGAACAGTGCAGGAGAAAAGCTCTAGCAAAAACTTGGCAGTAAAGAAATAACTCAAAATCCAAGGGGCCAGGGTGTATCTGGCTGAGTACACATAGTATAATACGCAAGGATCTAGGTTCAAGCCCCTGGTCCCTACCTGGAATAAACAGCAGACTCAATAGCAAAGTCACCTCCTGCCCAAGCTCCAAGCACTGAGCCTGAGTTCTGTCCATTTTACAGAGGGGAGACTGAGGCCTGAGAAGTCAAGTATGCACACAGACCTGAGGGGGCAGCCCCAGGACTTGGCTTTCTGGCCACTTTCTGCCATCCAGCCTTTTTGCTGGGCTTTTAGCAGAAGAGCTCCCAGCTCCACCTTCTCAACCTCACCCACCACTGGTCCTTTGGCAAACTTGGGAACACTTCAAAATGTGGACAGTGAGGGGGTCGGGCGGTGGCGCAGTGGGTTAAGTGCATGTGGCGCAAAGCGCAGGGACCGGCGTAAGGATCCCGGTTCGAGCTCCCGGCTCCCCACCTGCAGGGGAGTCACTTCACAGGCGGTGAAGCAGGTCTCCAGGTGTCTATCTTTCTCTCCCCTTCTCTGTCTTCCCCTCCTCTCTCCATTTCTCTCTGTCCTATCCAACAACGAATTGTGTCAACAAGGGCAATAATAATAACCACAACGAAGCTACAACAAGGGAAACAAAAGGGGGAAAAAATGGCCTCCAGGAGCGGTGGATTCATGGTGCAGGCACCGAGCCCAGCAATAACCCTGGAGGAGGAAAAAAAAAATGTGGACAGTGAGACTGTTGAATGAGAAAAAATGGTGGGAACTTTGCCCCAAGTTTTATTGAGTGACTGTACCAGGAACCAGGATGAAACCCAGGACCTCATACATGGAAGCCTGCACTCTGCTACACTCCCAGTCATTTGCCCAAAGTTCATTTTTCTTTCATTTTTTAAATTTTCTGATAGAGACAGAGATAAATAGAGGGGAAGAAAAAAAGAGGGGAAGAGAGAGACACCTGCAGCACTGTTCCACCATTTGTAAAGCTTCTCCCCTGCAGGTAGGGACTGGAGGCTTGAACCCAGATCCTTGAACATGGTAATGTGTGTACTCTACCACCCAACCCCTATGTCAACACTTCAAACTACAGCAAGTTGTCAGTAAACATCAACATCACCAGCAGGCTCTTGGAAACTTGACTTTCAGCTAAACTACCTTTAATGAAACCAGTTTGATCACAGGCTAAAAGGCAGAAACAAGACTTAAGGGGCCAGGCAGTGGTGCACCTGGGTGAACACATGCTAATGCATGTGCTAATGCAGTGTACAAGGACCCCAGTTCAAGGCGCTGGTCCCTACCTTCAGGAGGGAAACTTCATTATTGGTGAAACAGTGCTACAGATATCTCTCTCTGACCCCACTGTATCTCCCCCTTCCATCTCAATTTCTCTATCTCTATCCAAAATGAGTGAGTAAATGAATGAGTGGATGGATGAATGAATGAATAACGAGAGTTAAATCCCTAAGATATATTTCTGATCATAAAACCATCTCCAGAAGCTGTGGAGGTGGCTCAGTGAGTGGAGCACAGAACTTGCATGTGTAAGGTCCTGGGTTCATTCCCCTATACTGTGTATGCCAGAGCTTAGCAGTGTTCTGGTCCTCTCTCATAAGGAAGTAAATATTGGGGCCAGGCAGTGGCATACCTGGTTAAGCACATACAATACAGTGTGCAAGGACCTGGGTTCAAGCCCCTGGTCCCCACTTGCAAGTTTAAAGCTTCATGAGTGGTCAAACTGTGCTGCAAATGTCTCTCTGTCTCCTTCCCTCTCTATCTTCCACACCCCTCTTAATTTCTTTCTGTCACTATATATTCAATAACAATAAAAGTAATAAGAAAAAAGAAGGTAAATATATATATATATTTAAACATCAAACATTTCAATAAAAGCCTACTTTTAATATGCATTGGTCATTTGTATTTGTATTCATTCATTTGTTCATTCATTCATTTATTTCCAACCCACTTACTCCAGTTCAGGGTTGTGGGTGGCCAGTGTCATCTTAGCAGCTCAGAGCAGGATGTGCCCTGGACAGGATACCCTTCCAGGGTAGGCCACATGCAAAGTGCCAGGGTCCTTCCCAGCTGCTGCTGAAGGAGGCACTAAGAGACCCAGCGCTAGTGAGGGGATGGGGTAGGGGACAGTCCACCTGACTAGCTCAGAAACAAGGGGCTCTGGGATGTAGGACATCCAGAGCTCACTCCAGATAGTCTCAGGCACACAAGAGACTAGTTGGTCCCCTGAGCCACAGTTGCCCAAGGTCACCATCTGGGCAGAGCCCTGTCTGGGCTCTCAGTCTACTGTGAGCATGCAGCAATGGGGAGGGCTCCGAGGAGGACTGTGCTGGTCACTATGTCCCCTGGCAGATGAGACACTGGGCCTCATACTGGGGAGAGGCCTTCCCTTTGAAGTGGCCCCAACTGTAAACAGAATATGGCCTTCTCTTCTCAAGTCTTTTATCAGCTGAGAATGTCTTCTTTTCCTGGCATGAGGCCAGTTTCCCATCCCAAGGCCAGTGGGATGGAGCCAGAACTATGTTAGCCCTGGAAGGCCCTGGATTGATTCCACTCCTAGGGCTGCTGTTACAAAGTAGCACAGACTGGGTGGCTTAAAACAACAAGAAATGGGGGGGGGGGCTGGCAGCGGATGGTGGCAGACCCAGTTAAGCACACATAGTACCAAGCACAAGGACCTGGGTTCAAGCCCTTGCTCCCCACCTGCAGTGGGGATGCTTCATGAGTAGTGAAGCGGTTCTGCAGTTCTTTCTCCCTCTCTGTTTCCCCTTTCCTGTCCTATCAAATAAAATTAACAAAACAAAACAAAACCAAAAATGAATACTATCCCAACTTTGGAGGCTCCCAGGCCAAGATCAAGGTGCTGGGAAGGTTGTGCTCCCTCTTCCTTGCTCTTACAGCTTCTGGTGGTTTGTAGGCATTTCTTGGCTTATGGCCACATCATTCCCAACCTGACCACCTCCAACATGTGGAGAGTCTCTGTGTGTGTGTGTCATCGTCCAAATGCCCTTCTACTGAAGATACTACTGGGTTTACAGAAAGGAAGAAAATGAATGCAGTAAGATCTCCAGTCTGGGCAAAAAAAAAATAGAGCCAGAAGGCTGTTGTGGGTGAGGTTCCAGTTAAGTCCAAGAGTACCTGGAATGTCCAAATCTGCCCACATGTGCCAGCTGCTGAGATAAAAGCATCTGGGGAGCCCCGGCATCCTTCCCCCTCATCCCAGCAACAGGGTGCAGAATTTCCTCTGAAGACTTGCCACTCCCCTCTCTGGACTCACAAAGCTTGTAGAAGTGATGTCCTTTCTGGTTCAAGATGGTGATGGGTCCCTGGTTCAGTCCTAGCCAATCAAAGCAGTGCAATCCACTTTGATTCAGCAAGTGGTCCAGGACTGAGTAAGTGACCCAATCGACACTGATAACCAAGCTGGGATTTTGTAGCCACTAAGCCTTGAGCAGCCATATGACCACCATGAGAAGAGAACTTACATTTGAATGAAACTACCAACAAAAACTGGATTCAAGAGACATGGAGGGAGTCAGGCTGTAGCACAGCGGGTTAAGCGCAGGTGGCGCAAAGCACAAGGACCGGCATAAGGATCCCGGTTCGAACCCCGGCTCCCCACCTGCAGGGGAGTCGCTTCACAGGCGGTGAAGCAGGTCTGCAGGTGTCTATCTTTCTCTCCTCCTCTCTGTCTTCCCCTCCTCTCTCCGTTTCTCTCTGTCCTATCCAATGACAACAATAATAATAACTACAACAATAAAACAACAAGGGCAACAAAAGGGAATAAATATTAAAAAAAAAAAAAAAAAGAGAGAGAAACATGGAAAGGGATTCCTGACACTACATTTGAGTACTTGGCTCCAGCTATTTCTGAAAAGACAGCTGAATCATATATTTCAATATCTTGGGTCAACCTGTACTTTTTATTGTTAAGCCACTTTGAGCTGCTTTTCTGCCAGAGACAACTAGAGAAGAACCAACATGTGGCATGAGAGCACATGAACCTCCTTACTGACATGGGAACTGAGTTATCATGTGATTGAGTAGGTTTCCCTTAGGCCATCCTTCTGACATTGCAGTGGGCCTGGGTTAGACCCCAAAAGCTTGGCTTCTGCTTCATGGAAGGTAAGGGATAACTCATGTCAAGGGACAAGCCCCTTGGAGCATGTCAATGCTCAAGCATATCTAGGAAGGTGAGGATCAAGAAAAGAAACTCAACAAGGCTGACTTCAGCTGGATAGATGGACGGGGGCTGGGGTGGTGGGGAGGGTTGAGATCAGTCATCCAAGACAGGGAGGGTTCTGGGTCTTGGCAGAGCCCCCTGCAAGAGGGAGTAGTTAGCCTTCAATACTGGGAACAGAGCTATTTCTGGTTGCGGGTAAAGGTGCTGGTCCCCAAGGCTGAGTCACAAGCAGTGGAGCTGCCATCCTTCAGGCTTCTTCTGGTGCTTGAAGTCTGAGCACAGTGAACACTGGTATCAGAGGGCCTTTCCCTGCATGTTCTGACCCTGTCTGCTGCTGAGTCTTTCTCCCAAATGCAAGGAATGAGGGCGGGGAGTTCCAGTACCACAGGGATAGACGCTCACAGCACACCACATTCCATCACATGGAAATAAATAAAAGGGAATAAACGATGGTGACATCTGGTTCATACCATCCATACTATGCCATCTATAGATTCAATGTAACCCCTTTCACAATTCCGAGGGTATTTTTCATAGTAATAGAAGAAACAATCCTAAAATTATATGGAGCAAAAAACAAGCAACCAAACAAAAAATGCTGAAGTAATCTTGAGAAAAAAAAATCTGATAAAAGCATCACACTCCCTGATTTCAAGTTATACCATAAAGTTTAAGGAATCCAAAATAACATGGTCTAGCACTGAAAACTCACCTAAGAACCCAAGAGATGTTACTGTGGTGGAGCACAGCCATTCCATGAGCACAGCCCTGGGTCTGATCCCCTGAACCCCTAAGTGCATTATGGATAGTACCAAGGACATTTTATTTTAACAACAAATGGCGCCCACGTGGACCTGACCTGCGCATCTCTCAGATAAGTAAAGACAATTTGGCTACCTATGCACTATGGCCTTCTCTTCTGCTTGTGAAGAGATCTCCAAAGGCCTCTGCTCTTTCTTCACGAGACTGTTTTGCTGTTTCTGGAACATTTATCTCTGGACCACTCTGTGTGCTGTGAGCGTCTATCCCTGTGGTACTGGAACTCCCCGCCCTCATTCCTTGCATTTGGGAGAAAGACTCAGCAGCAGACAGGGTCAGAACATGCAGGGAAAGGCCCTCTGATACCATTTGTGAAGCTAGCCCCTTGCAGGTGGGGAGCTGGGGGCTTAAACCCAGATCGTTGAGCTGGTCCTTATGCTTTGCTCTATGCACGCTTAACCCAGTGTGCTACTGCCTGCTCCCAGCACTTAAAAAAAAAAAAAAAAACTTTAAATGGGAAGATGAACATTTTTCCAGAGAAGACACATTGGGACAATACATGAAAAGATATCCAGCTTCATCAATCATCAAGGAACTGCAAAGCAAAGCCATCTTTGATATTTTTTTTTTTGTTACCCTGTTGAAATACTATATTATCTTGTTCAGCTAATTGTGTTCTTAGTTCAGCTATTTCAGCTTTCAGCTCTCTAATAACCTTGAGATAATTAGTATTTTTCTTCTAGAGTCTCATTTGTTGCTTCTACATTTCTTTTTTTTTTTTTTACATGTGTGCTCCACCGGGTGTGCATCTATTTCTTTTTTTTTTTTATTTAAGAAAGGATTAATTAACAATAAAGATATAGAATAGAGAATAGATATAGATAGAGATAGAGAATATATATAGATAGAGATAGAGAATAGGAAAGCTATCAGGGGAGGGGGTGGGATATGGAGATTGGGTGGTGGGAATTGTGTGGAGTTGTACCCCTCCTACCCTATGGTTTTGTTAATTAATCCCATCTTTGATATTTTTATTACACCTATTAGACTGCTATTTATAAAAAAATAACCAAGGGGCACCAGGTGGTGGCTTATCTGTTAAAGCATACATGTTACCTTGTATGAGGACCCTTCATTAGTGGTTGAGCAGTGCTGATAATGTTTCTCATTCTGTCTCCCCCTCTTCATCTCTCATTCTCTATTTTTTTTAAAGCGGCAATTGGGAATGGTGGAGTCTTATAGGCACTGAGCCCCAATGAAAACCTTGGTGTAGAAAAAAAAAAAAAGACAAGGCAGTTGGGGACATGGAGAAAAGAGAGCTCTCAGGCACTTCTAGTAAGGATATAAATTGGTGCAGTCACTGTGAATAGTACAGAAGTGACCTCCAAGAATTAAAATAAGAGGGGGCCAGGAGATAGCTTACATGGCACATACTTTTACCATGCACAAGGACCAGAGTGCAAGCCCCCTGTCCTAACCCTAACACCACACATCAGCAGCTTCACAGGGGAAAGCTTCATGAGCAGAGGAACACTGCAGTGGTGTCTCTCCTTCTCTGTAGCTCTCCCCTTTCCTATCTGTGTCTCACCTACCATTAAAAAAAAAAAAACTAGTAAAGCCATGGGCCCCTTGGAATATACCTAAAATAGACCTACTAGCCTTTTCCAAAACAGAGACCCCAAATCTCATCTGCTATATTCTTGCCTTTGGGTTCATGATTAGTTAACAATTTGTTCTGCTTGATAGCTTAATTCTTTTTTAGCCACCAGGTTCCAGATGATACCATGATGCCAACCTGACTTTCCTAGGCAGACGACCCAACCAATGTGTCCTAGAGCAATGCCTCCCCATAGCCCTGCCCCACCAGGGGAAGAGAGAGACAGGCTGGGAGTATGGATCAACCTGCCAACACCCATGTTCAGTGGGGAAGCAATTACAGAACCAGACTTTTCCACCTTCTGCATCCCATAATGACCTTGGGTCCATACTCCCAGAGGGATAAAGAATAGGAAAGCTATCAAGGGAGGGGGTGGGATAGGGAGTTCTGGTGGTGGGAATTATCCCACCTCTTATCCTGTGGTTCTGTCAATATTTCCATTTTATAAATAAAAATAAAGAAAAAGAAAAGGAATATCTGCCAAAAGTAGAAGAATCATGCAAGCTCCAGCAAAACCCCTGGTGATAAAACTAACTAAAATAAAATGTAGAGCTGTCATATGTTCAGAATCCCTCTTCTGGGCATTTTATCCAAAGGAAATGAAATTAATGTCTCATAGGGAGGTCTTCACTCCCACATTCACTGCAGCATTATGCACAACAGCTAAAATTTAGAAATGGGCCAGGCAGTGGCGCACCTGGTGAAGCACACACACTACAGTGAGCGAGGACCCAGGTTCAAGCCCCTGGCCCCCACCTGCAGGGGAAAACTTCAAAAGTGGGGAAGCAGGGCTGCTGGTCTCTCTCCCTCTTCCCCTCTCTATCTCCTCCTCCCTCCTCAATTTCTCTCTATCCCTATTCAATAATAAATAAAGTAAAATTAAAAAAATTTTAAAACAAAGATGTAGAAATGACCTGAATGTCTGTCAGCAGGTGAGTGGATGAAGCAGATGGGATACAGAGGCCTATGTATAGAAATACACAATGACATTATTCAGCCATGAGAAAACAGGAAATCCTGTCTTTCTGGGCAACACGGATGTCCCCCAAGGGCATTATGCTGAGTGAAATGAGTCAGAACAGAAAAAGGCAAAGTAATACTACATGATATCACTTATTTG
This sequence comes from Erinaceus europaeus, assembly GCF_950295315.1. NCBI lineage: Eukaryota > Metazoa > Chordata > Mammalia > Eulipotyphla > Erinaceidae > Erinaceus > Erinaceus europaeus. The sequence continues at coordinate 16,053,404 of NC_080176.1, read as the reverse complement.
TGGAATATAAAATAAAGGAGAACTTTATTTTATATAAACAGAGAGTGTGTGGTGTTGCCAGGGGCTGGGGTGTGGAGGAAATGAAGTGATATGGGTCAAAGGGTACAAACTTCCATCGAGAAGATGAGTAAGTTCTAGGGATCCAACACACAGCATGGTGATTTTAGTTAATAACGCTGCTTAACAATAATAATACAACGCTATATATAATAATAACACTGCTAATACTACACAATATGTTCCACTGTGCTATATTTTACAGTGTATTATATACTTGGGAGCTGCTGAGACAACAGATCTTAAATGTTCTCAGCAGGAGAATGAAGTGGTAACTATGGGACGTGATGCAGGTGGTGGCTAACTCTGGTGGAGATCATTTTGTCATACAGAAGTGTTTCATATCATTATCGCTCTGTAGACCTCAAGCTTACACGATGTGCTACGTCAATGACATTTCAACGAAGCTGGAGGTTTTTATCTATTTATGTGACGCTGGGCCTGTACATACTCACCATATCACCACCGAATAGCCTTTTCCAGCCAATTTTCTCATTCTCTTATTTTTTAGAGTGGGAGAAAGACAGGAGAGACATCACAGCACCACCACCCAGGGAGCTCCCCCTTGCTATCCATGGTGCTCCCATGTGGTGCCAGGGTTTAAACACAGGGCTCCATACACAGCAAGGCCTATGCCCTACTGGGTGATTTATTTCCTAGCCCCTGGACATTTTTTAAATTAAAAGCAAACTTGGGAAGAAAAAAAAAAACATTGAGGTAGGTGGTATGCACCTAGTTGAGCACACATGTTATAGTGCATAGGGAACCAGATTCAAGCCCTTGACCCCACCTGCAGGGGGAAAGCTTCTTGATGGTAAAGCAGTGTTACAGGTGTCTCTTTTTCTCCCTCCCTCTATATCTCCACCTTATCTCTTCATTTCTCTCTATATCTACCCAATCAATAAATAAATAAATAAATAAATAAAATATTTTAAAAACTCAAGTCCTTAAGGATTGTGAGCTTTTAAAAAAAATACACATGTTGGGCCACAGGCAGTCATGCATCTGGTTGAACACACTCAACCGTGTGAGAGCGGAAGCTTCACGGGTGGTGAAACAGGGCTGCAGGCATCTGTTTTTCTCCCTTCCTTTCTTCCTCCCTCTTCCCTCTCAATTTCTGTCTCTAACCAAAGTTAATGAATTAAAAAAATATAAAAATCATGCTTGTGGAATGGTACTAGTTGGTTCACTAGTGTGTAAGGAGGAAATCCCACTAGGAAGGCAGCACGTTTCTCCCTGCCCAGCCTCTGGACACTCCTGTGGGCCTGTTCTCATCCAGGAGTCTGCACCAAACACACAGGGCTTAGAAAAGGGTCCCAGGGGAGTCGGGCGGTAGCGCAGCGGGTTAAGTGCAGGTGGCGCAAAGCGCAAGGACCGGCATAAGGATCCCGGTTTGAGTCCCCAGCTCCCTGCCTGCAGGAGAGTCGCTTCACAAGTGGTGAAGCAGGTCTGCAGGTGTCTGTCTTTCTCTCCCCCTCTATCTTCCCCTCCTCCCTCTATTTCTCTCTGTCCTATCCAACAACGGCGACATCAATAATAATAATAACTACAACAATAAAACAACAAGGGCAACAAAAGGGAATAAATAAATAAATATTTTTTAAAAAGAAAAGAAAAGAAGAGAAAAAAAAAGAAAAGAAGAGAAAAGAAAAGAAAAGAAAAGGGTCCCAGATGCACAACATGGCAGCTCAGATGCTGCCCTTCATGTAACTGCCAGCTTTTCATGCTGTATTTTACAAACTTCAGGACACATGACAGCATGTCTTCCTGGGAATAAAAAAAAAAAATCATTAAAAAGTCTGAAAAGAGAGCGGGGGTGAGAGAGAAGAGAGTTCATTGGTTAGAGCACATGCTTTAGCATGTACAAGGACTTAGGTTCAGGTCTCGGCCATCACATGCCTGGGGAAGGTTTCACAAATAATGGAACAATGCTGTGTTGTCTCTCTTCTGTCTGTCTCACTTCTTAATAAATAAATATGCCACTGGGAGCAGTGGAATCACGCAGATGTAAAGCCCAGCAGTAACCCTAGTAGCAAAGAAAAAAATTAAAATGGTAATATGATATTTTTTTAAATAAATATGGGGCCAGGCAGTAGCATACTGACTGAGTGTACATGTTAAAGTGCTTAAGGATCAGGCTCCAAGCTCCCAGTCTCCCCTGCAGGGGGAAGAAGCTTCACAAGCAATGAAACAGTGCTGTGGGTGTCTCTCTGTCTTTCTGTGTCTCTCCCTCTCTATCTCCCCCTCCCCTCTCAATTTATCTGTCTTTATCCAATAAATAAACAAATAAATAAATAGGGAGTTGGGCAGTTGTGCAGTGGGTTAAGTACAGGTGGTACAAAGCACAAGGACCTGCACAGGGATCCTGGTTCAAGCCCCCGGCTTCCCACATGCAGGGGGGTTGCTTCACAAGCGGTGAAGCAGGTCTGCAGGTGTCTGTCTTTCTCTCTCCCTCTCTGACTTTCCCTCCTCTCTTGATTTCTCTCTGTAAAAATAAATAAATAAATAAATCACAAAATTAAAAAAAGTCAATACATTTTCTTCCAAACATATATATTTTGCCTCCAGGGTTATTGCTGGGGCTCAGTGCCTGCACCATGCACCACTGCTCCTGGAGGCTATTTTTCCCCCTTTTGTTGCCTTTGTTGTTGTAGCCTTGCCGTGGTTATTATTGTTATTGTTGATGTCATTCATTGTTAGATAGGAGAGAGAGAAATGGAGAGAAAAGGGAAAGACAGAGAGGGGGAGAGAAAGACAGACACCTGCAGATCTGTTTCACTGCCTGTGAAGTGACTCCCCTGCAGGTGGGGAGCCGGGGGCTCGAACCAGGATCCTTACGCCGTTCCTTACGCTTGGCGCCACATGCGCTTAACACACTGCGCTACGGCCCGACCCTCTTCTTCCAAATATTTAAGGAGGAAGCAGTAAATCTGGCTTGAAGAATTCCAGAAACATGCCTTTTGGGGTCACTGACTTGAGGACTAAACATTCCACTCTTGCAACTCCTCACTTCTTGCATGCCATTGCTTGTAAGTACCCCCATGCAGCAGCCACACCCATCTCCTGTTGGCATCTTCTCTGAAAAAAACCTCTTCAGGGGTGCAGGCAATGCCTCCAGCTTCACACAGGGAGTGGGTGAACCAACCCACAAAGCAGGGGTCGCCCACTCTGAACTCCTATACTTGGATCCTCCCTTCCCAATTCAGCCCAGACAGCTGACCCCTCTGAGTCCTGCTACCTTCTGGGTAAGGGTGACTCACATTTAGAAACCAAGAGAGTAGAGAACAGTCATGGAGGGTGGGGATAGGTAGTATAATTATGCAGTTATGCAGATAATCTCATGCTTGAGGCTCCAAGATGCCCAGTTCAATCCCCTGCACCACCACAAATGAGAGCTGAGCAGTGCGCTGGAAAGGGGCAGGGGTGGGGTGGGGTGGGGTGGGGAGAATAATAATGGCTGCTTGGAAACATATGATTACTGCCTAGATCTAAAGACTAGCATGCACCATGATGGGTGAGGGAACTCAGCTGAGTGGGGGAACCACCCCCAAAGGAGTCCTGGTGTGCACCCCACTGACACACTCTGTCCAGAAACCTCTGTGCATGGAGCATCAGTCCCTGGGTTACCAAGTCACCTCCTGAGGTCTGCTCACCACCAGCTAGATTCTTGTGCTAAGGCCATATCCATCCTCCCCCATCCTGTTTCCTGTGGATGACACAGTCTGAAAGAGGCCCATTGTTAGAGAACAGCCACCTTGCTCTTTCAAGCTAATGAGATTGCTAATAGAAGGCAACAGTACCATTGTTGATCCAATTCTCTGAAGGAAGGCTGGACAACATACTCTACCACCTGAGGAAGATAGATCCTAAAATTGGGGTAGCCTGGAACGCCCCGCCTCATGACCACAGAATGCAAGCTCAGATCTACAGGGATGCAGAGGTCACATAGGTATCTAAGCTGAATATGGGCCCCAGATCAAATCAATGGGGTTTACAGTCAACAATATTTATACACCTTTCCCATATTTGGGAGCTACTCTTTTCCCTGATCCAGCTTTCTAGTCCTTTTTCCAGCCATGACATCATCTCCCCAGACAATAACTTGGGTCCACCTACATATCAGATGTCAGGTTCAGGAAAAAAAAAAAAAAAAAAAACCTAGTATAGTCATGGGCCCTTTGGAATATAACTAAAAAAGGCCTACTAACTATAAAACAGAGACTCCCAAATCTTCATCTGCAATATTCCAGCCTTTAGGTTCAAAATTAGTCAACAATTTGTTTAGCTTTATATGTTAACTCTTCTTTCAGCCACCAGGTTCCAGATGCTACCATGATGCCAACCGGACTTCCCTGGGCAGATGACCCCACCCACAAATGTGTCTTGGAGCTCTGCTTCCTCAGAGCCCCGCCCCACTAGGGAAAGGGAGAGACAGGTTGGGAGTATGGATCGACCTGCCAACACTCATGTTCAGTGGGGAAGCAGTTACAGAAGCCAGACCTTCCACTTTCTGCATCCCACGATGACCTTGAGTCCATACTCCCAGAGGGATAAAGAATAGGAAAGCTATCAGGGGAGGGGACAGGATACAGAGTTCTGGTGGTGGGAATTGTGTGGAGTTGTACCCCTCTTATTCTATGATTTTTGTCAGTGTTTCCTTTTTATAAATAAAAATTAAAAGAGAGAGAAAAACATACATAAATAAAAAGAAAGGGGGGAATATGGCAATAGTAGCAGAAAGTGGCACAGAGAAACAGTCACCCAAGCACCTTCCCTGACTCTGGTGCTCAGCTAAACAGCTATCCCATGACTCATCGCAAAGCCTCAAGTCAGACGCATACCTCTGCTCTCCCTAAATGCTTAATCAACATTCTTTATAGGTATCAGATATCAGTATTCTCCTTAGCATTTTCCTCCTTGTTCTTGGCAACTTTAGAGTGACCAGGAGTTGGAAATATAACACACCATCAGAGGACTCGCACATGTGACTCTATGGTGATGTCAAGAGCCCATGTGAAGCTGAAGAGGGAGCTTATTGGATAGGGGTGTTCCTTGCCATGGGCACAACCCAGGTTCAAGTCTTAGTACCCCACAGGAACACTATGGGAAGCTCCGGTGAAAAGGTGGGGAGCAGTGAACTTGAGCATGTGTGAGGCAGGTGTCAGCCTTTCCAAAAACAGAGTCCATTGATAGTCACAGTCAGTTGTCACTGTTCCCTCAGTGCTGCAGAAACAGCAGGGCAACACTTAAGAGCAGCCACCAACATGCAGTACTCCAACATGCAGATGACAGCAGCAGAGTTAGGACCAGTCACGCCACAGTCCCCCAGCAGGCTGTCCATGTGCAGCCTTCCCAATGCCCTGGTGGAGCCACTGTGTCTGCAATCACTCTCAAGGTCTAGTCACACTCTCCTGCTGCACATGACACCCTGCTTTCCTCTGTGAGTAAGAGATGCCACAGCACCCTCCACCATCCTTAGGGCCCCATCCCTTTTCATCCTGGGTGCCGTCTATGGTGTTCCCACGCAGTGCCTGGGATCGAATCCAGGGCCTCACACATGCAAGACCCAATGCTGGCCACCTCCCTGGGCCTCACACATGCAAGACCCAATGCTGGCCACCTCCCTGGCCATGTATTCTGTGTCACCACACCCATTTGGAGGTGATGGGGAGAAAAAAAACGCAATGAGGTCCTGCCAGACACAGGAAAAGACTGAGGCCTGTTCCATTTCCAGGCTTTGCCTCCGGTCTGACCTTTCACCTTGTTTATGACAGTAGAGTCCTGACTATGTTCGAGGGCTTTTAAATTTTATTTTTTTCTTTATTATAATCATTTTGCTATGAGAGAGCAAGATCAAAGTATCGCTCTGCCATTTTTTATGATGCTCTATTTATTCCTGGCTCTCCTGTCATGCAGTGCCTGTGACTGAACAAGGCACTGTGCTAGGCAAGGCATGTGCCCTATAGCTGAGTCATTTCCCTGGCCCTCCAAGGGTTCACTTAAAAATGTTTAAATTTTTTTTTGAAAGTTCACTAAAATGCTCAACTTTCTTTCCTCTACCGGCATGGGGGCAGAGAGATGGGGCAGAGCTTTCGAATGCTGTCTTGCTCAAGCCCTCTTATTCTGCAGAGAGACAGTTGCTTCCAGAATTGAGCCATTTCTTGACACATTGGGCTATTTTTTGCAGTGGAACTGGCTGCCCCATGCCAAGGTTCCTTGCCACAAATAGAATTTCTGGAAGGCCAACTGGTTTCCTCTGGGCTTTCAGACACTTCTTCACATTTCACTTGGCTTCCCTTCCCTAGCCCCAGAAGGGAGCCTCTTCTGTTTCACTGTGAATGCAGGTCCCTCTGAGGCTCAGGGGAGAGGGATGGTGGGGGGTTGCTTTCTTGAGCTGTGGCCCCCAGCCAACCCAGTCAACAATCTCTGAAACTAAGCTGTGAAGCACCAGGGACCAGGGGAGGCCTGATACTCTTGTGAGTCTCAAACCATATGAAGGCTCACCTCTTAGCAAGTTGGTAAAATTGACCAGTCTCCAGTGCCCACCTGCAGTATTCCTGTCCCCTCTAACTCCCCTTCAAATTTCTCTGTCCAAGCATCATTTGAAGTCATTCTTTTTCATACCTTTTTTTTTTTTTGAGAGAATGGTGAGACAGAGAGAGGAGAGGAGAGAGGAGAGAGCCCCACAGCACTACTCCACGACTCATAGAGCTTTCACAGTGCTCCCATATGATTCTGGGAGCAAACCTAGGGCCTCATGCATTTGTTGGATGAGTTATCTCCCACCCACCCACACCCCCAACCTATTATTTTAGACAGGACTCTAGGACTCATCAAACCCCATGTTTTGGTCATGTGATCACACCTGGAACCTTTAGCTACAAGGGGGAGCCTGGAATCCAGATGCTCTAGGACTCTTTCTATATTGTACACTTACAATGCATGCAATATAATGATTCCATTGTTACTTTTTTTTTTCCTCCAGGGTTATTGCTGGGCTTGGTGCCTGCACCATGAATCCACCGCTCCTAGAGGCCATTTTTCCCCCTTTTGTTGCCCTTGTTGTTGTAGCCTCATTGTGGTTATCATTATTGCCATTGTTGATGTTCGTTGTTGGATAGGACAGAGAGAAATGGAGAGAGGAGGGGAAGACAGAGAGGGGGAAGAGAAAGATAGACACCTGCAGACCTGCTTCACCGCCTGTGAAGCGACTCCCCTGCAGGTGGGGATCCGGGGGCTCGAACCAGGATCCTTACACCAGTCCCTGTGCTTTGCGCCACATGCGCTTAACCCACTGCGCCACCGCCCAACCCCCATTGTTACTTATTAAACCATTTGAAATTAACTGAAACAGGGGAGAGGTGGGGAGAAAGGAAAGATCAACCCACTAACCTGCTGGGGACTGTTCACCAGGTAAGAGCTACGTATGCCTAGACCAACTCTGGTGTGTCAGGGTCCGAACAGGAAATGCAGGGCAAAGTCACTTCTTTGGGCTATTAAGACAGAGCTGCAGAAGGTTCTAGAACAAACCAATAAAGCCCATCATTTGAAAGTATGTAATTATATAAGTATTACATAAGTATCCCAAACGTCTCTTAGTGTGGTTGTATAGAGCCCCATTTAGGCAGATGAACTGGGTTCAGGACTCAGTTCTGCCACTTACTGTGTGAGCCTTGGGGTGTTTCTAAAATGCTGCAAGTCTCTCAGTATGAATAAAAGTGCTGGTCAGAACTGTAGCCCTAGCAGAAGAAGAGAACATTTTCCACTTGGAGCAATTATCCAAACTAAGATATTCTTAGTGTGAACTCAAGGTGCATGTGGCATTTACTTTGAGTTAGCTCCAGCCACCCCAGCTCTGCTCTATAAACACGTGTGCCTTTCCCTTGCCCTGGACCTGCCTTTTTCCCGAGAGCAGCTGCCTCCACACCTGAACAGGCACTAGATTCACCTGCAGGGTTTGCTTCCAGACTCCCAACTCCACCCCTGGAGTTTCTGACTCAGTAGGACTTGGGTGAGGCTCCAGAACTGGCATTTCTAGTAGGTTTTCTTGGTGATGCCGCCCAGCTGGGAACAGGGAGTTTCAAAGAGTTGGGCATGTCTCTTCACCTCTGTGGCCTCCGTGTCAATGAATGACTAGCTGGTGTGCAAGGTGGGGGTTTTGGACAACGTGATTCAGGATTTACAGTTCCTTAGCAGGAGCACTCAGTGGGAAACATTCTGGCAGTGTACACAAAGCATTTTCATATGCTTTCTGCTCCCTGCTGCTGTAATCCCACTTCTGGAAGGCTCACCCTTCAGAAGCAGTCTAAGAAGTGGACAAAGCTGTCAGATGGGAGGGTGCTAAATACATGTGGGACTCTCTTATTCTGAGAGTGGGAGGCAGAGAGTGCCAAGAGGCACTGACTCCTGCTCTATGGAGGGCACACGAGAGACTCAGATTGAAAAGGGCCTTGCACTGCCACCGTTCCACATGACATTTTTCTTTTTAAAAATATATTTCATTCACAACAACAATAAAACAAGGGCAACAAAAGGGAATAAATAAATAAAATAAATATTTAAAAAAAAATTTAAAATATATATATTTCATTCATTGGTTATTTATTGGATAGAGACAGAGAGAAATCAAGAGGGTGAGACAGAGAGGGAGGGAGGGACACCTGCAGCACTGCTTTGTTATTCCTGAAGCTTTCCCCTTACAAGTGGCAACTGGGGGCTTGAACCCAAGTCCTCTGTGCTTTGTAACATGTGTGTTCAACCAGGCATGCCACCGCCTAATCCTCCATGTGACATCTTTCACAGGGACATTGGGCAGCCTTTAAATCTTGGTTAAGCAAGTGGGTATTAGAGTCAGATCTCTGGGGGCTTTCATGTCATCCCTGACACCGATCATGATCAGGAAAATTACTGAACCTGCCTGGGTACTTCATTTAGATTTCAAGTGCAGACAGGTGTAGTTATGTTCGTTTGTTCTATCTATCTATCTATCTATCTATCTATCATCTATCTCCAGAATATGAACACTGGACCTAGGACATGGGTGATACTGCTAAGCAATTTCCCTGCTCCAATTGTTTACTCATCTTTCAGAGAGAGAGAGAGAGCAGACTGGACTGCAACATTGCTCCACCATTCAGGAAACTCCCTTGGTGCTATTCACAGTAAACAAATGTGGTGCTAAGATTTGAACCTAGGGCCTCATAGCACTACAAAGTATGCACTCTACCAGGTGTGCTTCTAGTTCCCCTATGTTTTTTTAAAAGGGTTCAGTCCCCTGCACCACTATAAGCAACAGCTGAGCAGTGCTCTGGAAAATAAATAAACTACTAAAAAACAGTGTTTAGAATAGAGTACATTTTTGACATACATTTCCTCTTACTATTACAGAAAAAAAGTGGAAAAGAAAATGGATGTTTAAAAAGCCAGAGTTGGGGTTGGTGGTGCACCTGGTTGAGCACATGTTACAGTGCACACAGACCTGGGGTTGAGTCCCTGGTCTCCACCTGTAGGGGAGAAAGCTTTGCAAGCAGTGAAGCAGTGTTGCAGGTGTCTCTCTGTCTCTCTCCCTATTTTCCCCTTCCCTCTTGATTTCTGACTGTCTCTATCCAATAAATAAATAAAGACAATTTAAAAAAGTCAGAGTTAATTACTTAAGGGAGACTTCACTTCAAAGTGTAACATTATACAAGAAACTTATAGGGGAACTTGAAACCTTGAAAGACATTTGCTCTCCTAAAACATGTTGATAGACAGAAATATTTAGCTGTGAACCAATTCCAATGTGTGCACTTGCTTTTGAAAGCAATAGAATGCATAGCCGACAAGAATAATGGTTTTCCCCCTTTGCATCATTCATTGTATTCTCACATTTCTAACATTCCTAAAATGTTTCAGTGTCTGTAATTCAGTGTCTGTAATAATTCTCAGCTATAGATTCAATTTATTTTTAAAGTGACAAACTGTAAAAAATGCATGCAGCCAACCAATCCTTAAAATGCAATGTTTGTAGAACTTCCAAAATCATGTATTTGGAGTGCACTTTTTGCAAGTAAAAACAAAAAAAGGACATTCTAGAGATTAAGGGTTATGTGTCTTCAACAGGTTTCCTCACATCTAACTGAACAGTAGTAGAGAAAGCTCACCTGAGGTGTTTTTTTTCCCTTTCCCCCTTTTTTTTTTTTTGTTGTTGTTAATCTCCAGAAGCTGTGACCCATGACGAGGGTTAGCCATGATCTAGTTTGGTTGGCAAGGAAACTGAAATGTACTAGTGTCCTGGTGAACAGAGAAGCAAAGGTCTGAGCTCAGAAGCTGGGAGTCACCTTGTCCAGAAACTGTGCAGAGCACGATGCCACTCATGTGTGGGTTCCACACCCCTGTTATTCATGGAAACACTCTTAAGAAGCTGGAGCGAGGATGAGAAAATGGAAAAGAAAGACAATGAGGGCTCTGAGGCCTCACAGGTGGGTGTGCCTATCACACTACCCATCAGGATATGCCAAGAGCTTGCTGAATCAAACATACGCTGGAAGTTGAGGTCGACTGGACAATGTGAAGTGATGGGGCTCATAAAAAAGACACCCCTTCAGCTCCATCACTCAAGTGAGACCTTTCCTTTCATAGTATTCTCTAATTCCATTCCAGGTGGTCCACCCCCAATAAAGTCCCCAAACCTAGATATAGACCAGGTACCCTGAGATGGAACATATGTTCACATGTGCCCATAAACTAGGGGAAAATATATACCTGAAAGCAGAAGTACACAAGAACCTGCAGGGAATACCCCCCAACACTTCATCTGCACTATTCCAGCCTTTAGGTCCATGACTGGTCAACAATTTGTTTGGCTTTGTATGTTAACTCTCTTTGCAGCCACCAGGTTCCAGATGCTACCATGATGCCAACCAGACTTCCCTGGACAGACAACCCACCAATGTGCCTTGGAGCTCTGCCTCCCCAGAGTCCTTCCCCACTAGGGAAAGAGAGAGACAGGCTGAGAATATGGACTGAACTGTCAACGCCCATGTTCAGCGAGGAAGCAATTGCAGAAGCCAGACCTTTCACCTTCCGCAACTCACAATGACCCTGGGTCCATACTCCCAGAGGGATAGAGAATGGGAAAGCTATCAGGGATATCAGGGTGGGATATGGAGATCGGGTGGTGGGAATTGTGTGAAACTCTACCCCTCTTATCTTATGGTTTTGTTAATGTCTCCTTTCTTAAATAAAAAAAAAAAATAAAAAAGAGGAAAAAAAAGACACCCACAGGACCCTCCCCACCACTCCAAAACTTAGGTCCACTCTCCAGATGGGGTAAAAGCTCAAGCATCTGAGCCACCATCACTTCATCAGGGCAACTTGCAGGCACACTCGTCAGAAATGCTGTTTAATTTTTGCCTTGCTTCACAAAGGATTATATGTAGGGGGAAAATAATTTTTCAGTTAAATGAACTTGACTGGATACCCAGGTTCTGGATGTTGAAAATAAGAGGTTGGGCCAATTGGACCACAGTCCCATAGGGGAGATGTGGAAAGAGCAGTCCCTTCCTCATGATCAGCTTGAAAGCAGCAGAGACACAATGCATTCTATGAGTCTATGTGCTTCTGAGAGGCTGACAGTAAAGATTTCACCATGTGGGCTTGGAGGACCTGTAGGGGTAACTGGAAGGAGGGTTTCTATCCCCCATGCGTCCAGGTCTGGAAGGAACAAGTGTTCCATGTAGAAACAAGTTTGCTAGCTATTCTCAGAAATACGTAACCAGGGACTAGGTGGTGGCATATTCAGTTTAGCATACATGTTACCATGCACACATGGTTAAGGGCTTAGGTTCAAGCCCCTGGTCTCTACCTGAAGAGGGGAAGCTTCATGAGTGGTGAAGCAATACTGCAAGTGTCTCTCTTTCTCCCTCCCTCTCAGTTTCTATTTTATCAAGGAAAAGAAAGGAAGGGAGGGAGGGAGGGAGGGAGGGAGGGAGGGAGGAAGGAAGGAAGGAAGGAAGGAAGGAAGGAAGGGAGGGAGGGAGGAGCGAGCCGCCCAGAGTGGTGAATTTGTCATGCAGGCACCATGTCCCAGTGATAACCATGACGGGGGGAGGGGAAAAGAGGAGGAAGAAATAGAGGAAGAGGAAACAGAAAAAGAAATTAGAAGAGGAGGAAGGCAGGCCATCCCACCCATATTTCCGTGGGTCAGTTACATGAGCTGGGTATGGCGCAAGAGGCTTCCCTGCACACATGCTCATGATTTACATACCCAGGAGACAGGTACTCTGACTTCAAGTTTTCTAATAGTTCCCTATGTTCACAGCTTTTTTTCTTTCTTTTCCTTTTCTTTTAATGGAGAAATTTGGTGACCAAGAAAATGGCACAGTGGCTTAAAAGAAAACAGGGCTTAAGCCATTGCACTACCACCTGGCCCTCCACCTGAAAACAGGGCTTAAAAGCATGAGACCCTGAGTTCTTTTTTTTTTTTTTTAAAGAATTTATTTATTCATGAGAAAGAACTCTGGTACATGTGCTGCCAGAGATTGAACTCAGGACCTCATGCTTGAGAGTCTCATGCCTTAGCCACTGCGCCACCTCCCGAGACCCTGAGTTCTATCCTCGGCATCTAATGTGTCAGACTGATGTTCTGGTTCTCTCTCATGTAATAAATAAGCAAATCATTTTTTCCCCTTTAAATTAAGTATGGAGATTTTAATTTTTTTTATGAAGTACATATTAAATTCCCTCCTTCCTTCCACAAAAAGAATACTTTTTTTTTCTTTATTGGGAGGATATTTTACAGTAAAATACAGTAGTTTGTATATGTGGAAGAATACTTTTTTTGTTGTTGTCGGCATTTTTTTTTTTGCCTCCAGGGTTATTGCTGGAGCTTGGTGCCTACACCACGAATCCACTGCTCCTAGAGGCTATTTTCCCGCCTTTTGTTGCCCTTGTTGTGGTTATTATTGTTATTGTTGATGTCGTTCGTTGTTGGATAGGACAGAGAGAAATGGAGAGAGGAGAGGAAGACAGAGAAGGAGAGAGAAAGACAGACACCTGCAGACCTGCCTGTGAAGTGACTCCCCTGCAGGTGGGGAGCCAGGGGCTCCAACCGGGGGGATCTTTACTCTGGTCCTTGCACCTAACCTGCTGGGCTACCGCCCAACCCCCGAGGCTATTTTTTCCTCTTTTGTTTCTCTCCCCCCCTTTCATCGTTGTTGGGGTTATTATTGTTATCAGTGTTGTTGTTGTTGGATAGGACACAGAGAAATGGAGAGAGGAGGGGAAGACAGAGGGGAAAGATAGATACCTTCAGAGCCCGGCCTTGCTTTTTAAATGGTATTATCTTGTATATTTGTGTTATTTCATTTTTTTTCAAGGTATTTTTCACACCAGGGAGCAAGAGAGAGAAAAGTGCCAAAAGAGACTGAGAGAATGGGTGCTGTTCAGGCATGTGAAGTAGGGACAGAAGCCAAGTTCTCTCTTGTGCAAGCCAGGGGCTTTAGCACCTCCCTAGCTAGCAAAATATTTCATTTTATTAATTTGAAAGACTTTTTATCTATCTCACTTGAGTGTGTGTTTCACATGAGATAGAGAAGCCAGAACACCACACTGGGGGCCTTGGGTTCACAAACCCTGAGCTCTACCAGCTGAGCTGCTCTCCAGCAGCTAAAGTATTTTAATTTTGAAAGATTCTCTCAACATACGTTCTCATCAGGTTCAGCTGCGCCAAGTGCTGTCTTGAATCAGGCTCCCCACATGACTAGAAAACACAGGCAGCTGAGACAGAAGCAGGCAGGTGGTTGGAGACAGCTGATCTGCTGTTGGCAGAGTCCAGGCCGGCTGGAGGCCGGGGGACAGCTCACCACCAGCAAACACACTCACTAGCTGCCAGGGATTCTATTTCCCTGCCTTGATACCCACTTACTCCAGAATTCATTTTGGGGGACAAATATTTCTACTGGGGGACAAATATTTCTACTGAAGTAATGAAACTTAAGGCATGAGATTTAAAAAAAAATCACTTAGAATGAACGCACTATTTTTTTTTTAAATACTCAATGGTTTCCCAAGTTGGCAGAGTGACCTGAGCAGTAACCAAAGGTCACAGCATTTTCCTTTCCAGATTAAGGATTTTTCGCAATATTGCCCAACTGAGGACTGGGTTCCTCTCTGTGCTGCTAAGGCCACTCTTATTACTAGGTCCACAGTTTTGAGCAAGGCACCAAAGCAACCTATTAGAAAGGACTCACAAATGGTGCTGGATTAAATGGATATGCACATGGAATGAAGCAAGCTGGGGAGACAGCACAGTGGCAACACACATGACTTCCATGCATGAGGTCCCAGGATCAACTCCCAGAGGCAATAGAGCTGAGCAGTGCTCTGACCTAAACAAACAAAACATGCCAAAGGGCCCTCAACCCATGTCATTGCATCCTCCCCCACCCCCCCAGAAAATCAAAGCAAGATAGATGGCAGGCATAACTGTGAGCACTGTAAAGCTGCTAGAAGAAACATGAAAATATATTTAAAACTTGGCAGGCCTCTTCAAAAATAGCATTGAAAGAGGAAAAAAAAAAAAAAAAAGACGAGACAGACTTCATCCAATTTTATCTTCTCATTTAATCCTTGCAACACCCTACAAGGTTGGGCATTATCCTGATCCTGTGATGAAGAACAGGCTCACAAAGGGCAGATAATGAGTGAGAATACACAGTAGCCTCTGAATTATACACTCAAGTCCAGGTTCTTTCTGGAAAGCACTCCTACCTTAAGTTCCTCTCTGGACCACAAACGAAGAGTGACTTTTGTATTTTTGTAAAACTTTCTGAGGAAGGAACCAGGGATTCAGTGCACAAGATTTTCTTACATCAGGACAAGAGGTCTTCTCTCTCTCCCTCTAGAGATGCCCCCACAAAGGTGAGACACCACACATTCTGTGGCTAATTAAGTTCATCAAGCCTTTGGCTGGCTTCCTTCTTATTCATTAAGCTAGTTTCAGGGACCACCTGCTTCTACCTATACTTTTGACTTGCTCTTACCTGAGTTCCATCCCTGGAGCCTCCTGTAAGTTTTAAAGACTGGGCAGAGTTCAGCATCTCTCTGTAAACTCCTCCCTATTGATCTTGACCTGTATAACAACTTGCTTTTGTTTGTTCCCTACATGTTTCCCTGCCTGGCAGTGACAGCTTTATAAGGGGTGGTTATAGAAGGGCTCCTTCTAGTCAGGTCTCATATATGCAAAACCACCGATGAGTAGCCTTCCCAAGACAATTTTTTCATTAATTTTTAGAGATGCAACAGTACCACTTCATCATGGTGCTCTTCTGTGGGGTCTGGGATCAAATCCAGGGCCTGATGCATGGGAAGGTGTCTCATCTCCTGGCACCAAATGTAATGGTGTCTGTGTGTCTCTGTGTGTTTGTGTGTGTATTCACCCCCTTCCAGGGTTTAAGTCCATAATTCCATCACTCTTTGGACTTTTTTCCTCCATCCCTTTATTTATTTTTTAATATTTTGTTTATTTATTATTGGATAGACAGAGAGAAATCAGGAGGGAAGAGGGAAATAGACAGAGACACACCTACAGCACTGCTTCACCACTTGTGAAGCTTTCCTCCTGCAGGTGGGGACCAGGGTCTTGAACCTGGGTCCCTTGCACACTGTAACATGTACACTCAATCAGGTTCACCACCATTCGGCCCCCCATCCTCTTGTTCCAGAGAAAAGGTGATAAATAAAAAGGGTTAGAGCAGAGACAGACCACCTCAGTTTTACCAGTCATGAAGCTTCTCTTCTGCACGATGCTCTTGTAAAGTGGCTGGAGGCTCTTGGCCCTTGTGCATGGTAAAATGTGTGCTATCAGGTAAGCTATATCCTGGCCAGGAATGAAGTTTATAGAAACAAATACCCATGGACAGAATGAATATTCCATTCATTTAAGGGGTGTTGAGGGTAAAAGAAAAGAGAAGACAAATATCCTAGGAAAATTTTTTAATTTTCATCTTTTGGAAATACACTTTTTATTTAGTTCCATGATACAAAAATGTTAAATATCTAACAATGATGAATAGGGAGCAGACCTGCTGAAGTAGACCCATAGATTCTGTTGCTGGGGTGAGCTGTCCCCACAGAGAAGGGTTGGCAGAGGTCTGGATCTGTCACGATGTCACACACATATGGACATTCATGTGCACACACCACCTAATGTCTGGCTGGTCACCCAAAAAGGAGATGATGGTCAGGCTAAGACAGGGAAAGGTGATCACAGCACTGCACATGAAAACAAATTAGCTCCTATCCTTGCACACTTTGCTAAGAGGAATCATATATTGGGGGGAAAAACAGCTCCAAATCAATATGCCCCAAAGGCCTAGGCATATGGTAAGCTCTTTCACGGGTTGACATCAGTAGCCATTTTCCTGTTGGATGAACAAGCTGAGAGTAGTTGAGGCAGACACTGAGGTGGGAAGCAGGCTGGCACCGTCCATTTGTCTGCTGGGGAGATTGTAATCACGTACAGAGACTGCCCCAAATCTGAGTTCTTGCAGATGGATGAAAACCTCTTCAAGGAGCATAGTTCAACCCCAAATTCATGCTCAAGACACTCCATCAGGTGGGGTCTCTGACTGAACTAGTTCATGACAGGAAAGGCTTCACACGAGCAAGAGACAATAAACTAACAGTTCACATTCATCACGACAGCCTACAACTGTGCTAGGTTCCAGTGGGCACTTGACAATAAAAGGGAGAAAAAGAAACAGACACAAAAATAAAAACTGGTGTTTCCCCGCCTCCCCACCCCCCAGGAGACAGACTCAGTTTTAAGCCCCCCCACCACACTTTGTTAAATTAAATACAGTATGGCTTCCAAATGTGTCAGCTGGCTCCTTCTTGGTGACAGCACCAGCAATCCATTTCCTTGGGTCTTGGTTACCACGTGTCAGGAACTTCAAAGAGGTTGGCAGAGATACTTCCTGATGAGAAAGGACAAAACAAGATGAATAGGAGCATGGACTTGGGGAGAACAGATGGGCCAGCAAGGAGTTGGCTGACTGCAAGACAGAAGGAGCAAGGGCACATCCACAAGCAGAAATGGCCCCAGGCAGGGCCTGTCTATGGAGAGCAGTGCCTTGAACCTGAGGTGAAGCCACTGAGGCAGCACTAAAAGAGTTAACAAAACCCCACACAGAAATGGGGCTTGGCTCCTTGCTTATTATAGTTCCAGGGAACTGGCTTTCCCTGTGCTGTGGAGAGAAGCTAACTGGTGGGAGTACAGAGACCCTGGAAAGGGGCAAAAACAAGCTTGCAGACTTCTTCCAGTTTCACATCAGCCAGGGTCCTCTTGATGGACTGATGGGTGTCTTCATTCTGAGCAGTTTCATCCCTAAGTGAGAAGTCCTTCGTTCACGATAGGATCTGGGTCTGCAGTGGCAAAGCTATGTTAAGGCCTGACTGCCGGTGTCTAGGTGAATTCAGCAGGGCAAAGTGTGTCCACAAGGGAAAGTGTGATGGCCAGGGCTACTGTAGCAGCAGGGTTTTCCACTATTCAAGGTGGGAAGCAGGTAGGCAGGAAAAGCCTGCAGAGTCAATTCCAGCTGCCAGCACCGAGATTCCAAAAGCGGAGAGAAAATGCCAATGATGCCTTAGATGGAGAGGACTTCCAGAAAAGGAGGGGGTGCACTGTCCCCTCCCCCAACTAGGAAACCATGCTGAGAGAGACTACTGTCAGTAACAGGCCTGCCAAGAGGGAAGTTGTTTGAAATACACAAAATAACATGAGGATTTAGGCTAGTATGAGAGTCCCCTCCAATTCTGATAATTTACTAAGATGAAATCAAAAGAGAAAGAGATAAGAAAGTCAGGAGAAGAATAATTTTTAAAGCTTTCTGTCCCAGGTCTTCTGGCTGGATTGAACACACATATCTTGAGACTCTTTGTTTGAAGCTGATCTTCTCATTTAATTAATTTTTGAAAGAGAATACAGAGCACAGTTCAGCTCTGGCACAGGTGGTACCTGGGACTGAACTTGGATCTCTGGGGTTTCTAGCAAGCTGAGCTCTTTCTCTCCATCCCTTCAAACTGTTAATAAGACTGCAAGACTTCCCTGAGAGGTGAAGATGGGCAGCAGATGGTTGTTGTAAAACATCTACAGAATTCAGTTAGGAAGGAATAATGACTGGAAACACTCCTTCCCGAAAGCAACAGCACTGCAGGCTGCCCATGCTAAGACATAAGGAGTGTGACTTCAGAGTCACACGGCACAGAACTGTGGGAAGGAAATCAACATCCACAGGGACGTTTTTATCATTCCTGTATTACAGAAGCACAACAGCAATTGACTAGCCAATCTCTAGGTAAAAATGCACACAGTCAAATCTATGTACGTGTGTGTGTGTGTGTGTGTGTGTGTGTGTGTGTTGGGGGGAGAAACTGATGAAAAGTGAAAAAGATATGAAGCTAAAAGATATGTCACAGCCACATTCGTGAGGGCATCTGCTATTAGCTGGATAGGAGTGTGTGAACTCAAGGGCATGCCATATGCACAGGAAGTGACTCAGTGGGTATGAGAAACAACAGGAAGAAGTACACACTTTGGAGTAAGCTAATCTGGTCTGACCATTTACCAGATGGATGACCCTGAACAACTCTTACTGCACTACCTATAAAATAAACTGAGGGGGGTCAGGCGGCAGCACAGCGGGTTAAGCGCACATGGTGCGAAGCGCAATGACCGGCGTGAGGATGCCGGTTTGAGCCCCCGGCTCCCCACCTGCAGGGGAGTTGCTTCACAGGCAGTGAAGCTGGTCTGCAGGTGTCTATCTTTCTCTCCTCCTCTCTGTCTTCTCCTCTTCTCTCCATTTCTCTCTGTCCTATCCAATAACGAACAACATCAACAATAACAATAACCACCACGACTAGGCTACAACAAGGGCAACAAAAGGGGGGGAAATGGCCTCCAGGAGCAGTAGATTCATGGTGCAGGCACTGAGCCCCAGCAATAACCCTGGAGGCTAAATAAATAAATAATAAATTGAAAGCAACTTTATACCACCAAAGGACATCTATGATTTAGCAAAGTTCTGGCACAGGTCAAGTCTTCCATGCACAGCAGACCCATTCCCCTTATTGATATGGTGGTCAAAAAACAAACATTATTTTCCAGGAAGCCAATGGCCTATAATCGAAGATGCCTGTTTTCACACCTACAATGTGCAGTTATTGACCCAGAATGCTATGGACAGAGGAACCGGAACTTCAGGAACTAGCAAAGGCAAACTCAGGCCAGAGGAAAGTTGGGGGTCACCACTGAAGCTCTTTGGTATGTTCTAGAAAGGGAGCGATGTGGATTGGCGAAGGATCAATCTCAAAAGAGGCAATGAGCTGTGGCCAGTTTGCCTGGGAATTCCTTTTAACAATTCTGTTTCATTAGAGTGTAAAGCATTATTCAGGAATACTTTTTTCTTTTTTTAATAAAACACACCTAAGAATACTACCTCTTGTTATAATGGACCTTAATTCCTACCCTGCATCATATATAATCAATTCCAAATGGATTGCATACCTACATGTAGAGCTTAAAACCTAAAATCTCTAGAAGAAGACAGAAAAAGCCTTGCCAGTCCTGGGTCAGACCAAGATTTCTCAGGTATGACACTAAAGGCATAATCCACTGATAAAATGGGTTTCATTAAAATTTAAAATTTTCTACTACTAGAAAGAGACACTACAAGAGAAAGAAAAGTAGAGCCTAGAAGAATATAGTTGTAAAACACTCAAAAGAGACACAGAAAGAATTCTCAAAACTCACTAAAAAAAAAAAAAAAAAAAGCCCAATTGGGGGAGGGGAACAGATATTTCATCAAAAAGAGGTTTGGATGACCAAAAAAACCCACCAGATACTTAACACTGTTTGTCATTTGGGAAACTCAAACCAAAGTCATAGTAATGTAACATTCATTACAGAATACCAGTCACTAGAATGGCTAAAAATGGGCAAAACCAAAGGGGAAAGTGAGCTGAGCTACTTGGAGTGTCGGACCCTGCTGGTGGGAATGCAATATGATGAAGCCACTTTGGACCAGCACTTGCACTTTTAGGTATTTACCCCCATTCCCCAAATAAAACTGTAGCTCATAATAACTGTGGACAAATGTTTATAGTGGCTTCTTAGTTGCTAAAAATTAAGTGGCCTTCAACAGGCAAATGGATAAACACTGATGTATCCATAGTTAAAACTAGGAGTTTTTTTTTTTAATAAGAAAAAAGGACGATAATTTGCATATAGTGAATACCAACACTGCATAAAAATCGAAATCAGCATAGAGCAGAATAAGCTATGGATGCATGGAACAACATGGATAAATCTCAGCTGCGTCATGCTAAATGAAAACCACTAAATGGAAGGCTCAGGACACCTGCTGAATGACCCCATTATATGATCCTCTAGAAAAAACAAAGCCAGGGGCCAGGCAGTGGTGTACCTGGCTAAGCACTCATATTACAGCGTTCGAGAGTTCGGGTTCAAGCCTCTGGTCCCTACCTGCAGGGGAAAAGCTCCACAAGTGGTGAAGCAGGTGAGGTTTTTCTCCCTCTCTACCTCTCCAACCCCTCTCAATTTCTCTGTCTCTACCCAATAATAAAAATATTTTTAAAAAAATTTAAAAAGATCAAATTAAAAGAAGAGAAAAAGAAAGAAAATGCAAAGTCACAATGATAAAAAGCAGACCCGCAATTGCCAGGATCTAAGACTGGAACTGATGATAGGACATGAGGAATCTTCTGGAATGATATCTTGACCGCAGCGGTGGCTGCATGACTTACACACTTATTAAAACTCATTAAATCTAATTATATCAACAAGAGAGGGCTTTGGTGGCAAGGAGATGCTATCTTTTTAATAAATATTATTTATTCCCTTTTGTTGCCTTGTGTTTTTTTTTTTATTGTTGTAGTAATTATTGTTGTCATTGTTGTTGGATAGGACAGAGAGAAATGGAGAGAGATGGGGAAGACAGAGACGGGGAGTGAAAGGTAGACACCTGCAGACCTGCTTCACCACTTGTGAAGCGACTCCTCTGCAGGTGGAGCCAGGGGCTCAAACCGGGATCCTTACGCTGGCCCTTGTGCTTTGCGCCACCTGTGCTTAACCCGCTGCACTACCGCCCGACTCCCAGGAAATGATATCTTAACAAAGCAGACACTGCAAAAGACATTGGAAAAAAGTTGCTTAAAAAAAAAAAATCTAGCAGCTGGGGAAATAGCTCAACTGAGAGAGCACTAACCTTTCATGCCTGACATTCTTAATTCGATCACCAAATGTACCACAGTGCTCTGGCTTTTGTCTCTCTTTCTGTCATAATGTAACATATTTTTTAAATTCAATACAACTTTAACATAAAACATTATGCTGATATAATTAAAAGAATGTAAATATTAGTCCTTTTTTTCTTGTCTTTTTTTGGGGTTTGGTGTCTGCATGACCAATCTACTGCTCCCAGAGGATTTTTTTTTTTTTCCTTTTAATTTGATATGACTGAGAGAAATTGAGAAGGATGGGGAAAACCGGGAGGGATAAAGACACCTGCAGACCTGCTTCACCACTTGGGAAGCTTCCCTCCCTCCTGCAGATGGGAGGCAGGAATTTGAACCCAGGTCCTTTTACTTGGTAACATGTGTACTCAAGTGGGTGCACCACCACCTGGCCCCTAAGTAATAGTCTTTAACAAGGGGGAAAAAAAAGGATAAAAAGTTGCATGAAGACCATGATGACCATGTGTAAAAATGATGGGCAGAAGAAGAACAACTGCTTACAGTATAAAGCATGACAATACAGGGCTTGATTTTCTTCGTTTTACAGATCTTCAAAATGAGCACCATTTTTTTTTTTATTAACAACGAAAGAAATTAAAAAGAAGTACAAAAGGTGATTGTTTCTGCTTATTTATTCTCTCAACTAGCTAGGGTGATGATCCTTTGGGTGCCTTGCAAAGGGTTTATATGGCAGGCAGAGCTCCCCCTGGGTGGTTAATGGGGCACCAGGAGAATGAGGAGGAATGGTGCCACAGTTAGTGCAATGAGCGCCTTCTCCGAGCACAGTGCACTTGTCAAGGTTTCACTGGCTCTAAACCACAGCTTAATCGAGTAATTAAACAGCTGCCTGGGAGGTCTCGAGACTGCACTAGCCTGCTGGCTCAGGTGACCAACAGCAGCAACTGAGGATCTTAAATAGAACGAATCTTAAATGGCACGAAGTGAACTACAGCTTTTAGTAGATCCTAAATTTTTGTACTGTGACCCAGGGTTTAAGCTTGAAAAAGCTGGCAGATTAGTCAAGACTCCAATAAAACTCACAGGTCTTGGCAAACATTTAAAGGTCGCAAGTGCTGTGTTTTAAATGTAAAACAGACAAAGTCTCCAGACAATTTCTGTATTACATGACAGGAAATCAGCAAGAGCAGTCAATGTGTCCTCTTTTGACATTCCTCTGCGGATGCTGTCTAGCAGGGAGCAGAGGACCCTTCAGCTATTGGACCATCCGTCAGTGTTTTGACAATAGCCAGATTGGTTAGTGTCAGACCACTCTGTTGGTTCTGCACTATTTCTGGAGAAGTGAGGGACAAGGCTGGGGCTGGGGTTTATCTGGGCCCCTGGAAGACTACTCGCTTGCTCAGCAAAAACAAATGTGTTATGGAGACCCTATTCATTAAACACTGTCTGGGGAGCATTTCTTTTTTGGTTTTTTTTTCATCTTCTTTGAAGATTTATTTATTATTTTTTATTAGTGACTTATATTGATTTACAAAGTTACAAGATAACAGGGCTACAGTTCCACACTGCTCCCATCACTAGAATTCTATGTCCCTGCTCCCTCCCTTGGAAACTGCAGGGGTTCTCCCAAGGTCACAGATATAGGTTGACTATTATTTCTATAGCTATCTGTCTATCCATATATATATTTGCCCATTTTTTTTCTATGGTGCTACCGTCTTTTCCTTTCTAAGTTATATCTACAATCTATCACTCCTTTGAATGTCTTTCCTTTGTTCATTTTCTCTCTCTGCACCTTGATGGAGTTGGGTTCCAGTGCCTTCTAGTCATCTTTCTGGGGAGCATTTCTTGGAGATAGTCCCAGTCAGAATAAATGACATGCAGAATTGTTTGTTTTTGTGTACCAAATGAGACTGTACCTTGAATCCCCCAGAGGTTAAGCAGATAGCATGTCAACCTACATGAATCTTAATGAATATAAAAGGAGGGGACTTCCATTACAAACTTGCTGCATGAAACTAGGGTAGAAACAATAACCCATGGGGCGGGGCGGGGCAATTCACTAAGTACATAATATGCATAGAAGATAGAAGCTCCAAAGCAGAATGGTCTCTTGGATTTCTACTATAAAACTTCATAATTTGAAAGAGGTCAGTGATTGTTTCCGATTTAGAACAACTTCCAGAAATACTCACCTTGGTGAAGAACCCTCTGGAGTTTGGCTAAATTTCACTGTCGAGTGGTGTAGGGTGGCTGAGCTCTGGTCAGACAGAAAACCCCCTCTCCCTTATACCTATATTTGATTTTGCAAATTTGTAACTGAGTCTTGGTGTTCTTCTTCCTCTTTTTTTTTTTTTTTTTAAGATTTCATTTATTATTAATGAGAAAGATAGGAAAGAAAGAACCAGGCATCACTATGGTACATGTGTTGCTGGGGATTGAACTCAGGACCTCATGCTTGAGAGTCCAGTGCTTTATTCACTGTGCCACCTCCCAGACCACTCTTGGTCTTCTTTATAAAAAGACTATTTTTAAATTTTTTTAAAATTATCTTTATTTACTTATTTGAATAGAGACAGCCAGAAATCAAGAGGGAAGGGGGTGATAGGGAGAGAGATAGAAAGACACCTGCAGCCCTGTTTTACCACTTATGAAACTTTCCCCCTGCAAGTGGGGGTGGGGGGCTAGAACCCAGGTCCTTGTGCATTGTAGCATATGTGCTCAACCAGGTGCACCACTACCCGTCCCCAAAAAGAAAGATTCTATCCCTCACTATTTTTTAAGTCAAACATTGTTAGAGAGAGAGAGAGAGAGAGAGAGAGAGAGAGAATGAACATTAGCATATTGCTCTAGCACATGCAATGCTGGGGGGGATTGAACTCAGGACCTTATGTCTAAGAGTCCAATGCTTTATCCACTATGCCACCTACTGGGTGGCAGTCCTTACTGTATTTATTTATTAATTATTTTTAAATATAGAGACAGAGAAGGAAAGAGAGCGAGAGAGAGAGAGAGAACACAGCACAGAATCTTCTTTCAATGCAATGAGGGCTGGGCTTGACTGTGGGTCATACACATGACAATGCAACACACTATTCAAATGAGCTATCTTTTTGGTCCTCTCACTGAATTTTTAACAAGGTAAAAAAGAACACCTCTGATATAAGAATATAAATTCAATAAACAGTAATTTAGGTTACTCTTGTCTGGAAAGTGATCTCAAGTGTAGCTGAGATAACAAAATATATTAATGATGAAAAATGAAACTATTTTAGGAAACATTTACTGAGCATCAGTTGCTACAGTACATGATATTCCATGGTCCTCCTTGTTACTTCCTCCTTGAAAATAGAACATTCCCTACAGAATTTTGAGAGAACAGTCTGAAACTACTCTTGCCAACACCCTAACTGGTCTTCTTAGCTCTGGGTACACGATGAACCTTTACGAGCCTAATACGGTCCCTTCACAGGGGCTGAACTTGGTTTTCTTTTTAAAGATTTATTTCATTTATCTCATATGAGATAGAGTTCCACAAGTTAGTCCATGTGGCATATGTGGAGGCACTAGGGATCAAATTGGGAGTGCAAGTCCTCTGAGCTCTATCAGTTGAGCTATTTCATGATGCTGAACTTGATGTTTTCACTTACTGCAGGACTTTATTAAAGTAACTGAGTGATCAAAGCTGGGTGACACAACACTGACTTCTTGACCTAAACCCTGCTGGTCCTATTAGGACTAAACATGTAATCCCTGCAGAAAAGGATCCATTGAGCTTGCAACCTTGCACTGTGGGGAGCACTCGCAGAGAGGATGGTGCGCCAGAAGAAAACTCAGTCTCTCTCAAGTGACCTGATTCAATTAAAAGCTGTCAAGATATTTCTCTCTTTCTCTCTCTTTTTGGCAGGGCTGACAAGGAAGCATAAAATCTATAATTTTTTTTAGCTCAAATTTTATGGAGGTGACAGTTTCACTGTCAATGGGCGGGGAAAATGATTTTAATGAAGATATTATAAATTCAAAACCCCAAATAACTCATAGAAAGTTTTCACTTAAAATGACGAAAGTTATAAAGGGAACTAATCTGTTAATGTAGCTTATTAATAGGCATTTTAATATCTTTTAAAATTATGCTTTAAAATAAAATCATGCTTATAGAAAGCAAAAAAACCCACTAAAATCATATCCCTGAAAAATAATAGATAAGTAGAAAAATTCAAGAGAATGAGATAGGAAGGAAAGGAATATATCCCCTCACCGCCCCCAACATGCTCAGTGCTGTCTCTAAAAGTCGTGCTAATATTTAGTATTTGTTGATCAGGTATGGTTATTGTAGTGTTAACAAGGTATCGGAGATGAAGACAGGGCTGGGAGATGGCTCAATGGGTACAGCATATGCCTCATCAAGCATGGGGCCCTATGTTTGAGACCCAACACCATATGGGCGCTCCACAGGGGCCAAAAGGAGTTTCCATAGTGAAGAGGTACTGCAATGTCTTTTCCTCTCTCTTTCTTTCTCTCTCTAGGTGTACAGAATTAAAAACAAAAAAAATCAAACTGGGGAGATTGCTCCATGGTGTTCTACATAAACTAGGCTCTTGGTTCATTCCCCAGACTGCATCAAAAAAAGAAAATAAGAAGGAAAAAAAGAGGAAGGGGGAGATGAAGACAAATAAAATACAGATTAAAAATTCCTCCACTATGACAGTAATAATAATAATAATAATAACAACAACAACAAAAGTAACAAAATGGGGAAAAGGGCCTCCAGGAGCAGTGGTGCAGGCATCAAGCCCCAGCAATAACCCTGGAGGCAAAAAAAAAAAAAAAAAAAAAAAAAAAAATCCTCCACTACTTAATTTAGGGAAAAGAAGGGAGACTAAAAGAGACATCAGATTCAAGGAGATAGCTAAACTGTTTAAGTTTCAACCCTTTTCCAAGCAACTGGGAACATGGCAGACATCATTCAGACAGAGTGTGCCTACTAAGAGCAGTTGACCTTCTTTCAAATTAAAAATAAGGTCCTGCTTAGAGGAACTGGCAAGGAGAAGCTCCCAAGATACTATAAGAACATTAGTCTTGGCTTCAGGACATCCAAGGAGGCTACTGGGGACACCTACAATGACAAGAAATACGCTTTGAGCAGTAAAACCTTCTTTTGAAGACAGATGCTGTCTAGTGTGGTGAACAAAATGAAAATGCAGAGGACTAATGTCAACCACTGGGACTGTTTCCAATAAACCAGAAGTGCAGCTGCTTTGAGAAGTGCCAAAAACCATGTCCATTCACCTATCCCCCTGCTTCAGGGGTGTCCAGTTCAGTGACATGGCCACAGTGGGCAAACAGCCAGCCTGTGGGCAAGCCCACGCATTTCAATGAAGTCAAGGTGGAAAAGGCTGCCAGCAACGAGCAGCAGTTCCAGAAGTTCTGAGACTAGGCACCAGTCCTCTCACCCAAACTAAATTAAAGCTATTTTCCACTGGGGGTGGGGGGGGGGGTACAAGTTTAGAACCAGAAAAGGTTTTCAGTTAAAGTTAAGTTTCAAGTACATCTTCGTTGCTTCTTTGATTTCATTAATGTCAAAAAGACTCAGAAAATTTTCTATTATCAGATCAAGCCACAGGTTTTTTTTTTTTTAAGGAGTCAATTAAAACACAATGAATTCTTAGTTTAGGTATGAATAATTCCCACTGCTTTTCTACCTTGCTTTGATTTGATTGTTGGTTCTGGCAACCAGGGAAACTGTCTGGATGTGAGATAAGTAAAATAAAAAATCATCTGAAGTACAGAGTACTCAAATTGTGTTTCAAAGCACCAGCTTTCTGGGGCTGGGATATAGAACACTTGGTAGGACATGCACCTTGCCATGTGCATAGTTGAGGTTTGAGACCCAGCACCACGTGGTAGCATGACAGCACTGAGGGAAGCTCCAGTGGTATTTTAATCCCTCTCGGCATTAAAGAAATTTTTTTTTTTAAGTGTGACCTGGGAACAGTGGAGTCAAACATGCTTCAAACATTTGTTCTGCAAAGAGAATTTAAAAAATTATAATAATCTTTTAGGCTTCTAACCATACTCTCTCTCTCTCTCTCTCTTTTTTCCTCCCCAGCTCTAAGAAGTGAGTCCCAGAGAAAGAGGTTGGGAGGCTGGGGTTCTACTATAGTATTCAGCACATAGTAGGTTCTCAGCATGCATTCATTTGCGATTTCCTCTGTTCCTTATATAATTCTGCCTGTGAGGGAAACTCACACTACCTGAGTTTTGCTGGGAACAGTGAAATCTGCGACTGAAAATATCACGTGTAGGAGTAGGCATCTGTGCCAATTGAAATGCACATTTGAAATGCTGGCTACAGTAAGCATATCAGCAATACCTCTACACCACGGGTGGGGGGGGGGCAGAGGCAAAATGGAGTAACCATCTTCAACTCCATCAAACTTTACTCCATCAAGAACCACAACTTTTCTGGGATTCTGCAAATCAAATCAAATGATCCTAGTAACATCTGGTTCCATGAAAGACTCCACAGGCTTTGCTTAGAATCTCTTTCCAAATAGGAGTTTCTAGAGTATTGATGGGAACATAATACCAGTCTTTATTAAGAGCCAATACAAACCTGCTGGAGAAAGGTCCTTCTTCATTCTTTTTAGATTCTTGGCCTTCTTCCTTCCCTCTGAGAGGGATTCTGCATAAGAGTCAGTCTGCTCAAGTTCTGTTTCAGAAATCTCTCCCGATATGCTGCTCTCCAAGCCAGTTTCTGCTGAACGGGGACTCAGGTTTCTCTTTCCTCCTGTGCTGGTAGGTGTGAGACTGAAATGCAAACAGTGGAACAACATGAAAGGTGTTAGGAATAACACAAGACCAGCCTATACAAATATTTTAATACTCTTAATTCTATTAACACTTATCTAGCAAAAAAAAAACAAAAAAAACAGGCAGCTGCCTGTCTTAGACACTTAAAGGCTTTATTATGAACCTAAGTTTGAAAATTTATCCAGCTAGTTCAGGAGAAAGTTATAAATTATGCTTGTGTAAGCAGAGTTGTTCTTACAGCACACAAGATAAAAATTTAAAGGAAAATTCACAGTACCCATTTTGGTAGGGCGACTATATATAACAGAAGAGTGGGGGTGGGGGTAGATAGCATAATGGTTACGCAAAGAGACTGTCGTGACTGAGGCTCCGAAGTCCCAGGTTCAATCCCCTGCACCACCATAAACCAGAGCTGAGCAGTGCTCTGGTTTAAAAAAAAAAAAAAAAAAAGTGGAACAGAACAGCAAAGCCACAATAACTAGATAATGGTCCTGATTACATTAAAACAAAAGATAGCATTGTCTCTATGACTGTCTAATGGATGCAGAGCAGAAAGATCCTTAAGTTTGTCTGTGATCACTATTCCTGCTTTTAAATACACTTAGAGGGTACATGCCATAAAGTAAATAAATAAAATAAAATTATACAAAATTCCTTTCTATTTCCAAAAGGTGACTTAGTAAATCTATAATTAAAACCTGGCTTTGTTTTTAAAGCTTTATAGGGTCTGACATGTTGAATTAAATCAGATTACATGTCCTGGTTTTCCATAAGAAAATATGTTCCTTGAAATATAACTTGATAAAAACAGAGACCACATAGCCAGTGTGAGGCCTACCTACTCTAAACGGGTCTGGTAGGATTTTGTTTTATTATAGCCCCCAAGTTATGAAAAGCATTAAAAAAATCATTCTATTTAAGGAAGGTCATTCTAAAAAGGGAGAGATGGAACAGAGGGATGGGGGGGGGGGAGAATTTGAACATACTCCTATTTAAATCTTCCCTAGGAAGCAAAGTACTTTAAAATGTTACACATAAAAAACCCGGCTACCCAACAATTCAAATTCCTTCCAGTTTCTTCTGTGCTCTCCTGTGTCTTCTCTGTACTTGACACCCGCTCACCCATGTGAAGAGAGGGAATAAACTCCTTCCCTGATGGTGCTGAGAAAGTAAACAGAGTTGAGAGCACACAGCCTCTTAAGGCTGTTGGTCTTCCAGTGAGTCTATTATATGCAGCACTCTCTTTTATTGACAGTATATGGAGAGAAAAAAACAGAATACTCATGATAATTTTGGGGGTGGTGTTATAATATATGCACTTAAGCAGGCATGCCACCATATGGCTCCTTGGGGGTGGTGTTATTAAAAATTCATGTTAAAGTTTACTGTTTAGAAACTGGCGATATCAGGCTGGGAAGACAGTGCAGTGGTGCACACAACAGACTTTCATGTCTAAGTCTTAGAGGTACCAGATTCAATCCCTACCACCAACATAAACCAGAGCTGAGAAGTGATCTCACAGAAAAGGAAGAAGGATGGAAGGAAGAAATGAATGAGAGAGGGAAGAAAGGGAGGAATAGGAGAAGAAAAAGAAAAAGCTACTTTCACAAAACCTGAACACTTTAGAAAGAATAAGAAAGCAGCAAGATTATGAAAGTTGTGACACACAGCCCATGGAATACTATTCAGCTGTTTAAAATGATGAGATCAACTCCTTTACTTCATTTTGGATGGAACTTGAATCATGCTATATGAGATCAGTAGAAGGAGAAAGATGATTGATTACTAGATGATATTACTTATAGGTAGAAAGTAAGAAACAAGGACGGAAAGGCAACACACAGGTAAAGCTTGGACTGTACATGGCCAATAGCAGCAAGGCCAAGAGACCAGGTGGGGCACTGAGTAGGTGCTGGGGACCCAATGCCCAGTGGTGGAGAATTGGTGGTAAGATTCAGGTACACATACAGCTATCAAGAACAATGAACCCACCTTCTCTGACCCATCTGGGACAGAGCTAGAAGGAATTATGTTAAGTGAGCTAAGTCAGAAAGATAAAGATGAGTATGGGATGAACCCACTCATCAACAGAAGTTGAGAAAGAAGATCTGAAAGGGAAACTAAAAGCAGGATCTGACTAAATTGAAAGTAGGGCACCAAAGTAAAAACCCTGTGGTGAGGGGTAGACATGCAGCTTCCTGGGCCGGTGGGGGGTGGGAGTGGGTGGGTGGGATGGGACACAGTCTTTTGGTGGTGGGAATGGTTATTTATATACACTCCTAGTAAAGTGTAGCCATATAAATCACTAGTTAATTAATATGAGAGGGGGAAAATTAATTGTATGTCTTGAAGTTTTAAAAACACAGACTGAGTCTTTTTAATATATAGGCTGTGTATTCGATATGCAGACTCTCTCAAAAGCCTAGACCAAGTAGATCAGAAGAAACCAATGGCACAGCTATAGACAAGATACTGGGTACTGTACAGCAAACCCTAACAAAAGGACTTTTCAAAGTTAACCCAATTACCAAATAATGTGATGATAACATTAACTATCCATTGGCTTTTTGAACCCTAAGACAGCAGGAACCTCACATCTCCACTATAGAGCCTATATTTCCCCCAGTCCTGGAACCTTAGGATAGGGCCCACTTTCCCGCATGCCTCTCCCAATCCATATCAAATAATATTGCATCAGCCGATCGCAACCTTATCAACGCAACGATTGCCACCTCAACATGCTTCAGCTCAGACTGTGTCCACAGACTTCACGTGTGGAATGACAACCCTTCAGCTTCATTACTCGGGTGAGACCTTTCCTTTCATAGTATTCCCTAATTACATCCCAGGTGGTTCACTTTCTAACAAAGTCCCAAAACCTAGATATACACCAGGTTCTGTGAGAGAGAGCATATGTTCACACGTATCCATAAACTAGTGCAAAATATATGCCTGAAAGCAGAAGTACACTAGAGTTTGCAGTGAGTACCCTCCAACACATCCTCTCCACTATTCCAACCTCTGGGTCCATGACTGCTCAACAATTTGTTTGGCTTTGTATGTTAACTCTCTTTTCAGCCACCAGGTTCCAGATGTCATCAGGATGTCGGCCAGGCTTCCCTGGACTGAAGACCCCACCAATGTGTCCTGGAGCTCTACTTCCCCAGAGACACACCCTACTAGGGAAACAGAGAGGCAGACTGGGAGTATGGACCAACCAGTCAACGTCCATGTTCAGTGGGGAAGCAATTACAGAAGCCAGACCTTCCACCTTCTGCAACCCACAACAACCCTGGGTCCATGCTCCCAGAGGGATAGAGAATGGGAAAGCTATCAGGGGAGGGGATGGGATATGGAGATTGGGTGGTGGGAATTGTGTGGAGTTGTATCCCTCCTACCCTATGGTTTTGTTAATTTATACTTTCTTAAATAAAAAATAAATTTAATAAATAAAAAAATAAATAAATAAATAAAAGATTCAGGTACACAGACACCTATCAGTGAAGGATGGGAAACTGCACCTATGTGATAACTGTTCTGTAATTATTTCCCTAATAGAATGTTAATATAGGAAAGTGACATGGACATTACAAAAGAGGAAGAGATCTCAAAGTCCTTTTGTGTTGTAAGTCCCAGAACCTAGGAGTCTCTGGCACTTAGACATTTAAGGAAAATTCAGCTGGAACTATCACCATTTGAAATATTTGAAATATTTCAAGAAATACAAAGTCTAGAAATAACCCAAAGCACAAAGAAATCAAGTGCATGACAAGAGTGGTACCTCACATTACTGGGACAAAGATGGACTTGAAGCAGACATGCTAGCTCATCTTGTACAGCACTCAGCTTGCTGTGTGTGACACAGCACTGTGAACAGCACCAGGGGAACTCTATAAATGACAGTGTACTATGGTGCCCCTCCCTTCCTTTCTCTCAAAGAAATAAAATAATTAAAAGAAAACTGGGTTAGGGAGGGAACTCAGTAGTGGCATTGCATATTCCTGAGGCCACGGCTCTGACCCTATAACACACTATCTAAATGTAAATTATTAAATTATATGGTATTAGAAAAGAACATGGGTGAATTCTTCTAAAACTTAAAGTATAAAAAAAGAACTTCTTACTCTGATGCACAATCCAAATGCAGTGAAAAATTTATACTGCTGACCTCATAAAAGTAACTGTCTTTTGCAAGGGAATAAACAACATGAGCAAAGTCAAAAGACAAATAAACCAAGAGAAAATAATCTGTAACATGTATCACAGAAAAAGAGCTAATGTCCCTAATATAGGAATAACTCAAAACTGGAGAGTAGAAAAGAACAAGAATCCTATAGAAAAATGGACAGAGGGGCCAGGCAGTGGTGAATCCAGTAGAGCAAGGACCTGAATTCAAGCTCCCACTACCCACCTGCACCTCTCTATCTCCCCCTTCTCCTCTCAGTCTTTCTCTGTCCTAGCAAATAAAATCGAAAGGGAGGAAGAAAAAAAAAAAAAGAAAAAGAAAAAATGAAAATGGCCACTGGGAGCAGTGGTTCATAGTATTGGCACCAAGCCCCAGCAATAACCCTGAAAGAGAAAGAGAGAGAGAGAGAAGAAGGAGGAGGAGGAGGAGGAAGAGGAGGAGGAGGAGGAGGGGGAGAAGAAGAAGAAGAAGAAAAAGAAGAAGAAGAAGAGGAGGAAGAAGAAGAAGAGGAAGAAGAAGAAGAAGAAGAAGAAGAAGAAGAAGAAGAAGAAGAAGTAGTAGTAGTAGTAGTAGAAGGGAAAGAAGAAGAAGAAGTAGTAGTAGTAGTAGAAGGGAAAGAAGAAGAATGAAGGGAGGGAGGAAATGGGGTAGAGGATAAACAAACAACTTACTACTGTATCATCATCATCATCATCATCCTCCTCCAGGGCTATCAATGGGGCTCGGTGCCAGCACTACGAATCCACTGCTCCTGGAGGCTATTTTTCCCATTTTGTTGCTCTTGTTGTGGTTGTTATTGTTGTTACAGCTATTGTTGTTGTTGGATAGGACAGAGAGAAATCGAGAGAAGGGAAGACAGAGAGGAGGAGAGAAAAGATAGACACCGTCAGACCTGCTTCACTGCTTGTGAAGCAAACCCCCTGCAGGTGGGGAGCTGGGGGCTCAAACCGGGACTATTACTACTACTATATGCACGCGCACGCACACGCACGAGCCATGAAAAGAAATGTCCTATTTCACCCATGAGATTCACAAAAATATCTCAAAGCTTGATGAAATGTTCTGTTGGTGAGACTGGGAGAATTATACACTGGTGATGAGAATGCAAAATGGTATGACCCTTATGGAAAGGAAGAGACAATTCCAAACAAATCTACATATGTATTTGCTGTCTGAGCCAACAATACCATTCAGAGGAATTTGAAAGTTAAACTTACAACAAAGTAAAATTACTTAAGTACAAGGCTACTAACTGCAGCTTCGTTTGTAGTTGTTTAACACTGCAAAGTACCTGGGTGTCTAAATACAGAAAATCAGTTAAATAAACCGTGGTACACGTGATCAACAAAACACTAAGTAGTTAGAAGTAAGAAGCTCTCACAGAACTGATTTTCAGTGGTGAGTGGGAAAAACAAATAACAACTATGAACTTGATATTCCTAAATTGAATTGGACACAGGGGAGGATCCCAATCTCGTCAACCTTCTTCCAAAGTACAGATATTATCTACATAAACCCCAAAATGTCTCTTGCTCTTTGCCACAAACCTGAATTGAAACTGCTTGGCATAGCATCCAGGACCCTTTGTTATCTGGGTTCCAAACTGCTTTTCTAGCCTTATCTTCCATTAAGTATGAGTTACAAAGACAATATATGTTTGCCTTAATGAATTCCATCACACACACTCCCAATTATCCATCCTCCCATAAAGAGGGCTTATCGGCCCAAGTAAACTCTCCATTTCCTGTTTCAATGTTGCTGTTGGTGCCAAGACTTTACTGCACATCTCCTCCTGCTCAAGCATCTCTGTTCTCCAAGAATGTTCCCCACTCTCTGTGTTTATTAGTTCCTTCCCAGCTTTTTCTGCTAGTCTGTCTCAAGGGAACTTTAAGTCATCCAGCCATGTTATTTATAATAGACAAAGATGGGGAACAGTGCAGGTGCCATCAGCAGGAGAATGGATAAGCAGACTGCTAATGCACGCAATGAGATACAACTTGGCAACAGAGCAATGAAGAACTAGAGACACAAGTGAGAGCATGGGTGGATCTCAAAACAGTCGACCTGTATAAAACTGTCACATAAAGGAGTATTTCACAAGTCATTTATAGGAAATTTTAGAATAGTATGGGAGAATATTTTAGAAAACAAAGGGGAAAATTGAGGATGCTGTGGGTGGAGGAACACAGGCAGGAATGACTGAGGGACAGGAAGGAATTTTCTGGGGGTGATGTTAATGCTAGCTATCTTTACAGGAGCATGCTTTGTCAAATGCTCAGTGGACAGTCTGTAAACACAGGAACCGACCGCTTAACCTTAACATTAATTGCAAATGATGATGTAGTAGGCAATTGATGGACACATTATTTTTATCGTAGTTATAGGCTACTGGATTATTTTTTATTTATAAGGTCTATGAATGCTCTGGGGGTCAGTGGTGGTGCACCAGGTTAAGTGCACATAGTACGAAGTTCAAGAGCCCTTGAAATGACCCCAGTTCTCCATCTGCAAGGGGGATGCTTCACAAGTGAAGCAGGTCTGTAGGTGCATATCTCTCGCTCTCTATCTTCCCTTCCCCTCTCAATTTCTGTCCTATCCAATAAAACGAATACACACACACACACACACACACACACACACACACACACACACACACACACTAGGAGCAGTGGATTCGTAGCGTCAGTGTGGAGACCCAACAATAACCTTAGAGGAAAAAAAAAAGAAAAGAAAAAAGAAATCTGTAATGCTCCTCTCTACAAACATCTGAGAGTCTACCTTACAGCAAGAACTAGGCCAAAACCTTGTCTCAGGTAGATCTTATTTTGTATTCCTTCCTGTTTTCTTACACACACACACACACACACACACACTTTCCCTAACACAATAGCCACTCCCGTGTAGTGCCAGCACTCAAAGTTGAGCCATATGTACGGCAAGACACACATCCTAGCCGGTGAACTATCTCTCAGTCACCCCATAATTTTCAAATTTACAAAGTACTTCCTAAACTTTTTTTTCAAATGTCCATTTCATAATTAATTTACAACATGCTTCTTAGTTCCTAATGTCTAGCTTCTGCTTTCAATTAAGAATCCTTTGTTTCCTACAAGTACTTATTATTGTACATTCTGTCTGAGAAATACTCTCAGGTATGTGTGAGATTAACACACTTCATCTGATCATAGATATAAAGGTTATTATTTCTGGGCTCTGTTTCAGCTCATCAGTGGACTTGTCTGTCTTTATGCCAGAATCACACTGTCACAAATTACATTATTTCAAAGTCATGTTTAAAAAAAAAACAAAACTCTGTTATAGACCTTTGTTAGTAGAAAATATTAGAAGTAGGGGCCAGGCAGTGGCACATCTGGTTGAGCACACAGACCACAGTGTTCAAGGACCTGGGCTCAAGCCCCTGGTCTTCACCCGCAGGGGAAAAGCTTCGCAAGTTGTGAGGCAAGGCTGTAGGTATCTCTCTCTTTCCCTCTTTATCTCCCCTTTCTCTCTCAATTTCTGTCACTATCCAACAATAAATAACAAAATAAAAGAAAATAATAAGAATAAAATATTAGCTCCAAATAGATGCCCAGTAAGTAGCATTTAACATTTAAAAGGTGAGGCAGAGGGAGTCGGGCTGTAGTGCAGCGGGCTAAGCGCAGGTGGCGCAAAGCACAAGGACCGGCATAAGGATCCCGGTTCGAACCCCGGCTCCCCACCTGCAGGGGAGTCGCTTCACAGGCGGTGAAGCAGGTCTGCAGGTGTCTATGTTTCTCTCCTCCTCTCTGTCTTCCCTTCCCTCTCTCCATTTCTCCGTCCTATCCAACAACAACAACAATAATAATAACTACAACAATAAAACAACAATGGCAACAAAAGGGAATAAATACATAAAATAAATATAAAAAAAAGATTTTAAAAAAAAAAAGGTGAGGCAGAAGGTAGGTAGCATAAAGGTTACGCAAACAGAGTCTTATGCCTGAGACTCTAAAGTCCCAGGTTCAATCCCTCACAACACCATATGCCAGAGGTGACTAGTGCTCTGGTAAAAAAAAAAAAAAATTTAAAAGGTGTCATAAATGTAATACTTTACTTAACTTTAATACATTAAGTAATCTTTTTTTAAATTATTATATTTTATTTATTAGCTAGAGACAACCAGAAACTGAGAGAGAAGGGGTGATAAAGACAGAGAGACACCTGCAGCCCTGCACTCATGAAGCTTTCCCCCTGCAGGTGGGGACCAGGCTTGAGCCTGAATCCTTGCACACTGTGATGTGTGTGCTTAACCAGGTGCGCCACCACCTGGCCCCACATAAAGTAATCTTAAAAGTGATTAAAAATCACACAAGCAGTAATTGCTAATATTTACCTTGTACAAACATTCCTGCTGTAGAAGAACTGCATGTCATGTTCATATTGGTAAAGACTGTTTAGTGTGTTCAAAGCAAAGCTAGTTTTCATAAAAGCAACAATCTCATATAAACAAAAAGAAGTTTCTTCTCTTAGGGATGAAAATATTTTGTCTGCTTGAGGGTTTTTTTTTTCTGTTAAAACTGATTTTCTGGGGAGTTGGGCAGTAGCACAACGGGTTAAGCTCACGTGGCAATAAGCACAAGGACCTGCATAAGGATCCAGGTTTGAGTCCCCGGCTCCCCACCTGCAGGGGAGTCACTTCACAGGCTGGTGAAGCAGGTCTGCAGGTGTCTCTCTTTCTCTCCCCCTCTGTTGTCCCCTCCTCTCTCCATTTCTCTCTGTCCTTTCCAGCAATGACAACATCAATAACAACAACAATAACTACAACAATAAAACAACAAGGGCCACAAAAGGGAACAAATAAATATTTTTTAAAAAAAACTGATTTTTCTGATCTTAATTCAGATTTTGGATTTACATCTTGGCTTTGCATTTCTCCTGTAAAAGTATTTAATGATAAGTGAAGCCTAGAGCAACACTGCTGGGTTCTATTAAAATAACATGACATTCAGATATACTAGAAAGACTAACAGAAACTACTACTATAAGAAATATGTTTCAAGAAGCTAACTGAAGAACTTCTTTTAAAACTTACCTCTTTGAAAAAGACTAGCAGGAATTTCAATTTAAAATTTTTTATACTTATCTACTTTCCCTTTTGTTGCCCTTGTTTTGTATTGTTGTTGTAGTTATTATTGTTGTTGTTAATGATGGTGTCATTGTTGGCTAGTACAGAGAGAAATGGAGAGAGATGGGAAAGACAGAGAGAGGGAGAGAAAAATAGACACTTGCAGACCTGTTTCACCACTTGTGAAGTGACCCCCCAGCAGGTAGAGAGCTGGGGGCTCGAACCAGGATCCTTACGCTGGTCCTTGAGCTTCGCACTATGTGCACTTAACCTGCTGTGCTACTGCCCAACTCCCTCAGGAATTTCACAAAGTGTTACTAATGTAAGCAAACTTGTTAATGTATTTTCATTTATATGTCTGACTCACTGTAGCAGCAGATGGGGCAACACACACACACACAACATGGCAACGGCAGTGGATGGATTGTGAACCCTTCTCTCCTACATGCTCCTATCCTGCTTTTAAAAATGTTGACCTAAACCCTGGGCACTTTCGACTTCACATCGTGGACTCCTTTGAACTAGCAAAGTCTATGTGGATGGTTAAATTTCAATCCCCAGAGTTTTGGTTGTTGTTGTTGCTTTCCTCCCCTTTATTCTGATTTCCAAGCTGATTTCTTCCCTGTGATTTGGAATAGCATATAAATGTCTCTAACCACATCAGCAAGGAATTCACGCAAGGAGACAGGATTGTGTTAAAACTGCCATGAAATGCATGGTTTTATCTCCACAGTCTCTATTCTGTTTCATTACTTATAGGTTTTCCTTGAGCAAGAACCAGTCTTTATCTCTGTAGCTTTTTACTGAATCTTAAAGACAGTTGGGGGAGGGAGGGTCTCTTTTGCTTAAAATAAATAACAGCTTTGTGGTCCCTGAGGTCAAACTGGAGTTTCACCTATGCATGTCTTAAGTTCTACCACTGAGCCACCTGTTCAAGCTGCAATCTGTCCTTTTCAGGGCTGCTCACTTTAAAGAATGTTTTCTCTATGTTGAAACTAACATGAGGCACACCTGGTTGAGTGCACACATTACCATGTGCAAGGGACCTGGGTTCAGCTTCATAAGTGAATCAGAGCTAGGTGTCTCTCCCTCTCTAGCTCACCCTTCCCTCTCAATTTCTCTGTCCTATCAAATTAAAAAACAATTTTGTTAAAAAAAAAAAAAAAAACTAACATGTATTCCACAGAAAAGAAACCTAACCATCAGAATAAGTGATTCTCCCTTCAAGTCATGCAGCTACACAGGCAAACCTGAGATGAGACTGCCCGCTACATGAGTGTCTACACTAACAATCCTCCCCCCCCCCCCCCCGTTTGCTGAGTTCTTCCTACCTTACAGGCCTCAAATATGTAAGGGTCCTTCAAAAAAGCTTCCCATGACCTATCTCTCCCCTGGAACCCAAGCAGTTCCAGACCCTGTAGCGCTCACCCTCTGCCTTGT
Source organism: Erinaceus europaeus (assembly GCF_950295315.1). Taxonomy (NCBI): domain Eukaryota; kingdom Metazoa; phylum Chordata; class Mammalia; order Eulipotyphla; family Erinaceidae; genus Erinaceus; species Erinaceus europaeus. The sequence continues at coordinate 16,014,552 of NC_080176.1, read as the reverse complement.
TCTGTTTGCCTCTGACTGCTCTTCTCTGCCTGTTTGTGCCTATTGCTTTGTTTATTCTCTCTGCCACTCATATTTGAGATCCTAGAGAGCAGGCTCCCACAGGCTGCTGACCAAAGTACTCTCAGCACTGGGCACGGAACTACAGAGGAAATCTCTACAGTCAGTCAAGGTTTGTTGAATAAATGAAAATCAGTGGGTGCTCCCCACACAAACAGCAGTAAGGCAAGTGACAGGCACACAACTGTTTATTACCGAGATTTACATTTTAGTAAGACAGTCAACTTCCACAGTCTGTCTGGGGCAAGGCATATGCTACTAAACGCTGCTAAGGAAAGAAGGAATGTCCCTCTGCATAAACCACCTCAGCAGCAAAAAAAAAAAAAAAAAAAAAAGAGAAATCTGGAGAAGTGGGAGTTAGAAAAGGCATTTTTATTATTTTCAAAACTCTCACACTGAATTCAAATTCCATGAGCATGACTGTTTCTGTTCTTTGGTTATGACTGGGGGGGAGGGGAAGAAAGTTGGACAGCCTATGCTCAGTTCAGAAAGCAATCCTCTGGAGGCTGCTGATCAGCTAGGACTTTTATTTCTAATATAGAATTAAAGCTTGAAAAGCAAAGCTACTATTAAATAAGGCATGAATGTGAGATAGCCACTCTGGAATAAAAGGCATCTGTGCAGTGAGAGTATGAGGGTAACAAGGGGGCAGAAACAGAGAAAGCAAGTATATAAATGCGCTGTGGGTGTTCGTGCTTAGTCCCAGATTAAAAGTTTATTTGCAAATATGAGACTAGCACAGTCAGGAAAATGGCTCAGCAGGAGAGTGCAAAGTAAATAAATAAATGAGATTGGCCAAAATGAGAAAAAACTTGGTTCCAGTTTACAAGTGATCAGTAGTATCAGTTAGAAATACTTTTTAGAAGAACCTAATTCAAATATATTTAGCAAAAACCCTACTATTAAGAACAGGAGACCAAGTAGAGTTCAGATTTCACCATGATGGGGGCCTGGATTCGTCACCACATGGGAGCACCTGCATGAAGGGAGAGCAGTGCTGTGGCATTTCTACTTTCAGTCTCTCTCTACACTCTACCTTGAGGAAGGAAGGAAGGAAGGAAGGAAGGAAGGAAGGAAGGAAGGAAGGAAGGAAGGAAGGAAGGAAGGAAGGGAGGATAGGGGTGGAGGAAGGAAGGAAGGCAGGAAGGAAGGAAGGCAGGAAGGAAGGAAGGCAGAGAAGGAAGATGGGGTGGAGGAAGGAAGGGAAGGAAAGTCTTCTAGGAGTAGAGGAATCATGTAGGTGCAAAGCTTCAATGATAAACCCAGTAACAAAAAGGGGGGGGTCTTGAACTTAACATATAATGAATTAGAGCTAATTTTCAGGGCAGGGGTACATAGAACAATGGCTATGCAAAGAGACTCTCATGCCTGAGGTTCTGAAGTCCCAGGTTCAATTCCCAGCACCACCATTACCCAGAGCTAAGCAGTGCTCTGGTAAGGGAGAGACAGAGAGACACAGAGAGAGACAGAGAAAGACAGAGAGAGAGAAGAGAGGAGAGGAGAGAAGAGAAGAGTAAAGGGAAGAGAAGAGAAGAGAAGAGAAAGGAAGGGAAGGGAAGGGAAGGGAAGGGAAGGGAAGGGAAGGGAAGGGAAGGGAAGGGAAGGGAAGGGAAGGGAAGGGAAGGGAAGGGAAGGGAAGGGAAGGGAAGGGAAGGGAAGGGAAGGGAAGGGAAGGGAAGGGAAGGGAAGGGAAGGGAAGGGAAGGGAAGGGAAGGGAAGGGAAGGGAAGGGAAGGGAAGGGAAGGGAAGAGAAGAGAAGAGAAGAGAAGAGAAGAGAAGAGAAGAGAAGAGAAGAGAAGAGAAGAGAAAAATTTTCAGGGACTAGGACAAAGCTAAGTTATACTAAAATTCACTTTTGACTCTGACAAAAGGATTTGCTGACCAAATCAGTAATTTAACCAAAGTCACAGGAGGGAAAATGAGAAATGAGAATCCTCCTACACCAAAAGTCCAACTAGTTCAGAAAAGAAACATATGAAAAAATTTCCAGAAAGTTAAATTAAACATGACCAAGTGAACACACATTATTTATCTGTAGAGAGATATAAATAACTTCACAGGGGTGCAGAGAACAGAGAGGCAACTTCAGAAGATGACTGTCCCCTCACTCTGGAACACTCTCTTTGGAGATAACAGAGAAAAGAGGGCCAAAGAACTTTGCACAGAGGAGAAAACAAAAATCAAAGTGTTGTATAAAAGACCGATTCACCGCTCGTCTGGCAGAGCCCTGCAAAGCCTCAGCAAATAACAGGCAGCAGATTGCTGCAAGGAGTAGGTGATAAGGACTCAGGCTGTGTTGGCAGAGGGGAAGGCTGTGCTGGGATCCCGCCCCCAGCCCTTGGAAGCCAGAAGACTAGCACTATCTCAGACCTTCTGGTACTGAACAGGAGGGATGGGACACAGTCTTTTGGTGGTGGGAATGGTGTTTATGTACACTGGTATTAACTTGTAGTTATATAAATCACTATTTAATTAATATGAGAGGGGTAAAAATTGACTGAATGTCTCAAACTTTTTAATGCACAGACCATAGGCCTAGTCATTGAAATGTTGACTCTCTTAAAAGCTTAGACCAGAGAGAACAGAAGCAACTGGTGGCAGTCCTCTATAAGATACAGGTATATACAAATAATGTCAAGGTGGGTGATGGGGATGGGACACAGTCTTTTGGTGGTGGGAGCGGTGTTTATGTACAATCCTATTAAAGTGTAAACATTATATAAACCACTATTTTATTAATATGAGAGGCGAAAAACTGATGATATGTCTAGAACTTCTTAAAACACAGACTGAAAAAAAATAAATTATGGTGATGTTGTATATGATACAACAAATCCTAACAAAGGGATTTTCATATCAAATTGATGGGGTTTACAGTCAACAATATTTATACACCTTTCCCATATTTGGGAGCTACTCTCTTCCCTGATGCAGCTTCCTGGTCCTTTTTCCAGCCATGATATTATCTTCCCAAACAATAACTTAGTTCCATCTGCATGTCAGATGTCAGGCTTGGGGGGTGGGGAGGTGGGGAAACAGTATTGCCATGGGCTCTTTAGAATATAACTAAAAAAGGCCTACTAACTATCTACAAAATGGAGAGCCCCCAGCTAGCTCTTCATATGAACTTTTCCAGCCTTTAGATTCATGATTAGTCAATAATTTTTTTTTGGCTCTATATGTCAACTCTCTTTTCAGCTACCAGGTTCCAGAGGCTACCATGATGCCAACCGGACTTCCCTGGGCAGACAATCCCACCAACGTGTCCTGGAGCCCTACTTCCCCAGGACCCCACCCCACTAGGAAAAGAGAGAGTAGGCTGGGGGTATGGATCGACCTGTCAACGCCCATGTTCAGCGGGGAAGCAATTACAGAAGCCAGACCTTCCACCTTCTGCATCCCACAATGACCTTGGGTCCATACTCCCAGAGCGTTAAAGAATAGGAAAGTTATCAAAGGAGGGGATGGGATACTGAGTTCTGGTGGTAGAAATCGTGTGGAGTTGTACCCCTCTTATCCTATGGTTTATCAGTGTTTCCTTTTTATAAGTAAATTAAAATTTAAAAAAATATGCTATATAAAAAAAAAAGAAAACTACAGTGGCAGGGTGGTGGTGCATCTGTTTGAGCACATGTTATCATGCACAAAGACCTAGGTTCAATCCCCCAACCCCCACCTACAGGGGGAAAGATTTATGAGTGGTGAAGCAGTGCTGCAGGTGTCTCATTCTCCCTATCACTCCTCTTGATTTCTATCAAATAAATAATAAAATATTTAAAAATAGTAAGTTAAAAAATTAAATTGGGGAGTCAAGTAGTAGCGCAGTGGGTTAAGTGCGCGTGGTGCAAAGCGCAAGGACCAGCCAAGGATCCTGGTTCGAGTCCCCAGCTCCCCACCTACAGGGGAGTTGCTTCACAGGTATTGAAGCAGGTCTGCAGGTGTCTTTCTCTCCTCCTCTCTGTCTTCCCCTCCTCTATTTCTCTCTGTCCTATCCAACAACAATGACATCAATAACAACATCAACAATAACTATAAAAATAAAACAACAAGGGCAACAAAAGGGAATAAATAAATATTTTAAGAAAAATTAAATTGCATTTTGAATTGCCCATAACTTTTAAAATCTATGAACAGGGGGCCAGGCAGTGATGCATGTAGTACAAAGCATAAGGACCCGCACGAGGGTCCTGGTTCAAGCCCCCTGGCTCCTCACCTGTGTGTGTGTGGGGGGTGTCACTTCACAAGCAGTGAAGCAGGTCTGCAGGTGTCTTTCTCTCCCCTTCTGTCTTCCCCCCCTCAATTTCTCTCTGTCCTATCCAGCAACAACAATAGAAATAAGATGGCCTCCAGGAACAGTGGATTTGTAGTGTAGCCACCGAGCCCCAGCAATAACCTTGGAGGCAATAAAATAAAATCTATGTACTTATATGTATTTTTTAATGCACTCTGGGTAATAAACTCAAAGTCTCATGCATATATGGTACTTCTGAGTAGCCTCCCAGGTCCAATTTTTCTTCTTCCTGGGGAGGGAGGGGTAAAAAAATTAACGTGAGAGAAACAGAGAAAGAGGAAGGGCCCCACAGCACCACTCCACCATTCCTGGAGCCTCTACCCACCCCTGCTGTCCACAGCACTACCATGTGACACAGGGACTCAAACCTGAGACTTCTCACATGGTAAGAAGTGTGCTCCACTAAGTAAGCTATCTCCTTGCCCCTTAAATATGTGTAGTGGTGGAAACTATTCCTAACACAAAATTTATCACCTTAACCATTTTTAAGTATACAGTTCAGTAGTGTTAGTTGTTTATATTATTACACACCCAATCACCAATCTCCACAATTCATCTTGAAAAAACTAAACTGTACACCAAATTACATAACCCCCTTCTCAAGGGGGCCGGGTGGTGGCACACCTGGTGGTGCACATGTTACATAACCCCCTTCTCCATGGAGCACCCTCCTTTCTACTTTCTTAAAATAAAAATCGTGGGAGTCAGGCGGTAGCGCAGCGGGTTAAGTGCGCGTGGTGCAAAGCACAAGGACCAGAGTGAGGATCCTGGTTCGAGCCCCTGGCTCCCCACCTGCAGGGGAGTCACTTCACAGGTGGTGAAGCAGGTCTGCAGGTGTCTGTCTTTCTCTCCCCCTCTGTCTTCCCCTCCTCTCTCCATTTCTCTCTGTCCTAGCCAACAACAATGACATCAATAATAATTACAAAAATAAAACAACAAAGGCAACAAAAGGGGATAAATAAATATTTTTTTAAAAAATCGTGTGTATACTACACACAGGGAAGACTGAGCTTCACATGGCATAAGAAACTAAGGCAAGCCAAGGCACCACTCTGATACCTGAGTGCTAGATACTAGGGAGTAAACCAGGTACCTCCGGCATGCAAGCCCAATGTTCTCCATTTGCTGAACCATTTTCCCTGGCTATTCCATTCTATTTTCTGTCTCTAGACAGCTGACTACTCTAGAGACCTAGTAAACTGGAACTATACTGAATTTGTCTTTTCATGTTAGTTTCTTTCATTTAACATAATGCCCTCAAGGTTTATTCATGTTGTAGCATGTATAAGAACTTTCTAAAGTTGAATGGTATTCCACTGTCTCTACTACATGGTGTTTATTCAAGTAACCCGCATCTCTTTACACTATTCTCAGGGATCCTGCTGAAATACTGCTTCTATAAGAAAGCAAAAATGTACTATACAGCAAACCCTAACAAAAGGACTTTTCAAAGTTAACCCAATTACCAAATAATGTGATGATAACTATCCATTGGCTTTTTGAACCCTAAGACAGCAGGAACCTCACATCTCCACTATAGAGCCTATATTTCCCCCAGTCCTGGAACCTTAGGATAGGGCCCACTTTCCCGCATGCCTTTCCCAACCCATATCAAATAATATTGCATCTGCCAATCGCAACCTAATCAACACAACGATTGCCACCTCAACATGCTTCAGCTCAGACTGTGTCCAGAGACTTCACGTATGGAACGACAACCCTCCAGTTTCATTACTCGGGTGAGACCTTTCCTTTCATAGTATTCTCTTTTTTTCTTTCTTTATTGGGGAATTAATGTTTTACATTCAACAGTAAATACAATAGTTTGTACATGCATAACATTCCCCAGTTTCTCATTTAACAATACAACCCCCACTATGTCATTTATCATCCTTCATGGACCTGTATTCTCCCCACCCACCCACCCCAGAGTCTCTTACTTTGGTGCGATATGCCAATTCCATTTCAGGTTCTACTTGTGTTTTCTTTTCTGATCTTGTTTTTCAACTTCTGCCTGAGAGTGAGATCATCCCATATTCATCCTTCTGTTTCTGACTTATTTCACTCAACATGATGTTTTCAAGGTCCATCCAAGATCGGCTGAAAACGGTGAAGTCACCATTTTTTACAGCTGAGTAGTATTCCATTGTGTATATATACCACAACTTGCTCAGCCACTCATCTGTTGTTGGACACCTGGGTTGCTTCCAGGTTTTAGCTATTACAAATTGTGCTGCCAAGAACATATGTGTACACAGATCTTTTTGGATGGATATGTTGGGTTCCTGAGGATATATCCCCAGGAGAGGAATTGCAGGGTCATAGGGTAGGTCCATTTCTAGCCTTCTGAGAGTTCTCCAGACTGTTCTCCACAGAGGTTGGACCAATTGACATTCCCACCAGCAGTGCAGGAGGGTTCCTTTGACCCCACACCCTCTCCAGCATTTGCTGCTGTTACCTTTTCTGATGTATGACATTCTCACAGGAGTGAAGTGATATCTCATTGTTGTCTTGATTTGCATTTCTCTGACAATCAGAGACTTGGAGCATTTTTCATGTGTTTCTCGGCCTTTTGGATCTCTTCTGTGGTGAATATTCTGTCCATGTCCTCCCCCCATTTTTGGATGGGGTTATTTGTTATCTTGTTGTTGAGTCTGGCAAGCTCTTTATATATGTTGGCTATTAAACTCTTATCTGATGTATGGCATGTAAAGATCTTCTCCCATTCTGTGAGGGGTCTCTTGATTTGGGTAGTGGTTTCTTTTGCTGTGAAGAAACTTTTTAATTTGATGTAGTCCCATAGGTTTATACTTGCCTTAGTCTTCTTTGTAATTGGATTCGTTTCATTGAAAATGTCTTTAAAATTTATGCGGAAAAGAGTTCTGCCAATATTTTCCTCTAAGTATCTGATAGTTTGTGGTCTAACATCCAAGTCCTTGATACACTTGGAATTTACTTTTGTATTTGGTGAAATACAGTGATTCAGTTTCATTCTTCTGCATGTTTCCAACACCATTTGTTGAAGAGACTCTGCTTTCCCCATGTAATAGTCTGGGCCCCTTTGTCAAAGATTAGATGTCCATAGGTGTGGGGCCATAGTATTCTCTAATTACATCCCAGGTGGTTCACTTTCTAACAAAGTCCCAAAACCTAGATATAGACCAGGTTCTGTGAGAGAGAGCATATGTTCACACGTATCCATAAACTAGTGCAAAATATACACCTGAAAGCAGAAGTACACTAGAGTTTGCAGTGACCCCCCCTAACACTTCCTCTCCACTATTCCAACCTTTGGGTCCATGACTGCTCAACAATTTGTTTGGCTTTGTATGTTAACTCTCTTTTCAGCCACCAGGTGCCAGATGCCATTAGGATGTCGGCCAGGCTTCCCTGGACTGAAGACCCCACCAATATGTCCTGGAGCTCCACTTCCTCAGAGTCCCACCCTACTAGGGAAAGAGAGAGGCAGACTGAGAGTATGGACCGACCAGTCAAAGTCCATGTTCAGCGGGGAAGCAATTACAGAAGCCAGACCTTCCATCTTCTGCAACCCACAACGACCCTGGGTCCATGCTCCCAGAGGGATAGAGAATGGGAAAGCTATCAGGGGAGGGGATGGGATATGAAGATTGGGTGGTGGGAATTGTGTGGAGTTGTACCCCTCCTACCCTATTTTTTTTTGTTGTTAATTTATCCTTTCTTATAAAAAATAAAAATTAAAAAAAAAAAGAAAGAAAGCAAAAATGTCCCAATCTCCTGGTCCAGGAGAATGCCAGAATGAGATGGCACTTTTCTACATGCCTACTGGTCCAGGTGGGAGGAATAGAAGGGAAATTGTTAAGAGCTGCTACTACAACTTGATTTAAAAGCACCTGGGGTGGGGGTCGGGTGGTGGTGCACTGAGTTAAGCACACATAGTGTGAAGCACAAGGATCCCAGTTCAAGCTCCCAGCTCCCTACGTGGGGGGGGGGGGGGAGATTTCATAAGTAGTGAAACAGATCTGTAGGTGTCTTTCTCTCCCCCTCAGTTTTCATCTTTCCTATCTAATAGCAACTGCAACAACAAAAATAACAATAACAGCATCAACAATGGAAAAAAAAGATGACCACCAGGAGCAGTGGATTCATAGTGCAGGCACCGAGCCCCATCAATAAGCCTGGAGGCAAAAAAAGGTTTTTTGTTTTAGGGACGCATCATGGTAAAACCAATTTACCTGGTTAATTATCCTATTTTATTAGTAACTACATACTTCAGAGTTCTTCATTTTACATTAAATGGACTCTAGTGTTAATACTAGAGTTTGTGCTGGGTTTTGTTGTTGTTGTTGTTTGTTTTAACCAGAACACTGCTCAGCTCTGGCTTATGGTGGTGCAGGGGATTGAACCTGGGACTTTAGAGCCTCAGGCATGAGAGTTCTTTGCATAACCATTATGCTAGCTACCCCCATCTTAATATTAGAGTTTGTTTGAATTTCTTCAAACATTTCCTTCAGGACAGACTAAGCCTCTCCTTCAGTTGTTCAAATGTGAAGGTAGAACAGGGCAAGTCTCTACTAACTTTCTAGTATGAAATTAATATACCCTTAGAAGATAATCAAACCTAGCCAAAAAGTGGAGGAGAGGTGGTGGCTCTGCAGTAAGGCTTCTATCTACCCTGCATGCTCTCAAGTTTGGAGCAAGCCAAACTAGAAGAGCCAGCCTTCTTCTGCTATAAGACAACTAATAAAGCTACTTAGGTACTCTCAGTCTTCCAGGAGGATTAAAAAAAGAGATTATTTCCTCCAAATGGCCTTCTATAAACTGAACATGGTTTCTACTGTTCTTTTCCACCAGCTACTGTTCTAGGCTGTACAGCCAGAAAATCCCCCCTTCCTTTTACAGCTGTTGTTTTTCTTCTAGACTCTGGCTAGTCCACTTAAAAGTTGTTGACCAATCACTCCATCAAAGGTTGGATTCTAAGCAGATGACAGATACTGAGCATACCAGAGAGATGACACTTTAATATTTTTACAGACTTGTATATTGCAAGGACATTTCTGTCTCCCCCCCTTCATGAATGACTTCATGAATGCAACACTCCCTCAGAATTTTTCATTTATAGAGAAAGACAGAAAAACAAAGACACCACAGCACTAGAACTTGTTTCAATGTCATGGTGCTCTCATGTGGATCTGGGACTTGAACCTAGACCAAGGTATGCACCTAACTAGCTGAGCTATCACTATGTTCCTTAAATCTTAAAATAATAATAATAGTTTTACACTAATAATCCATGGACTAGACATTTAAAACTCTCCCTCCAAAGGAAAATTCAAAGGTCTGGAGGGTGGTGAAATAGCACAGAGGTAGAATACAGGAATTGCATGTAAAACTCAAGCATTTTAACACTAGGGCTTGTTTGTTTATTTATTTGTTTATTTATTGCTTCCAGGGTTATCACTGGGGCTTGGTGCCTGCACTATGAATTCACTGCTCCTGGAGGCCATTTTTCCCCATTTTTGTTGCCCTCGTTGTTATTGTTGTTGTCATTGCTGTTGTTGTTGGATAGGACAGAGAGAAATGGAGGGAGGAGGGGAAGACAGAGAGGGGGGGAGAAAGACAGACACCTGCAGACCTGCTTCACCAGGTTTGGGGGCTCGAATTGGGATCCTTACGCCGGTCCTTGTGCTTTACGCCATGTGCATTTAACTCGCTGCACTACCACCCAGCCCCCACACAAGTTATCTTTAACACAAGTTATCTTTTTCTAATATTTTATTTATTTAGTATAAAGACAGAGAGAAATTGAGAGGAGAAAGATAACCTACAGCACTGCTTCATAATTACCCAAATCTGCTACTGTAATTCAAAGCAGACATAGGCAATGTGTAAATTCCATAGGCATGGCTGTGTTCCGGTGAAACTTTATAAAAACATGTGGCAGAATCTGGTCTTGAGCTAGTTTGCCAACCACCAACACTGGAACAATGACTAGTAAAATAACACAGCAGGTGGAAGCAAGAAGTTAATAGAAAAGATTAAATAGAATGCTAAATAACAGTAAATACTAAATGATACAAAATTTGGGGCGAGGGGAAGATGGGCAGGGGTAGATAACATAAAGGTTATGCCAAAAGAATCTCATGCCTGAAGCTCCAAAGTCCCAGATTCAATCCCCCCAAGCCACTATATCCCAGAGCCAAGCAGTGTTCTGGTAAAATAAGCAAACAAACAAATAAACCCACAAACAAGAGTGACACAGAACTAAAAGGATAACCAGGAAACAAATACCAAGATGAGAGACAGAAGATCTGTCTCGTACCTGAAATTAAATATAAAAGACCATGTTTCTTAGAGTGAACTTTTTTTAAATGCAAGCTGACAATAAAAGGCTAAACAAAAATATACTATGCCAACATGAAGCATGAGAAACAGAGGTGGCTATATTAATGATAGAAAAATAAATATTGAGAAAAGATGGTTACCAAAAATAAAAGAGGCATATTTCATAATGACAGAAGAGGCATAAGATAAAAGTAGCGATAAAAAAATACTTCAAGTGGAGGGTAGAGAGCATAATGGTTAAACAGAGACTCTCATGCCTGAGGTTCCAAAAGTCCCAGGTTCAATCCATCGCACCACCATAAGCCAAAGATGAACAGTGTAAAAAAATATATATATATATAATATTAAAAAATACTTCAAAATACAGGGGGGAAGATATAATTAAATAGGGATAATAAGCAAGTTGACAGCTAAATTTGGTGATTTCACCAAAACTTATTTTATTGGGGTGTAGGGAGACACAAGAGTTTCATTCAGTCTGGTACATGTACTGTCAGGGATCAAACTCAATACCTCATATTTCTAAGTTCAGAATTCTACCACTGTGCCATTTTCTAGGCTGCCATACTTGGTGATTTCAATGCTCCTCTCAATAGTTGAAAGAACAAATAGGCAAGTAGACAAAAACATAAAAAATCTGCAAGGGTGTGAGCTTTGAATAACACACTTAACCGGTATAGCCTAAACTATTATTCATGGAACATTACACTCATTCTTTTAATAAAAGTATGTAAGGGAGGGGACATTCATAGTCACCAATAGACCATGACCTGGCCATAAAACAACTCTCAGTAATTATCAAATTAGTTCTAAATAACTCATGGGATATTAGAAACTCACTAACTCGTAACTCATCAATAACTCATTAGAATCTCATTGCTCAAGAGACATTAGGAAAAACTGTAATAAGACTGTGGCAAAAAGGCATAGGATACAGCTAACCAGAATCTAAAGGAAAGTTTAAATATTTAAATGCTTTTTCTAGGAAAGAAAAAAAAGTTATAAAATCAGTGAATTATGCCCACAAGCTGAAGAGAATGCACAAGGGATAACAAATTCAAAATAAGCAGTAAAAATAAAAACAGTATAAATAGATGAAAAATAAGAAAACAACAGAAGGGAAAAAAATGAAATACAATGTGACCATACCAGGTATTCTTAAAAGGACATGCCTTTAGATCCTACAGATATTAAAATTATAATAATGGAATATTTGGGCCTATTAACTTTGTGTTAATGATTTGGACAACTTCAAACAGAATACTGATCAAAGAACACAGTTTACTAAAACTATAGAAGTCAAAGAAAACATAAACAAGCAAAGCTAAGTAGCCCCATATCTATTAAGGCAATTGAATCATAATAAAAAATATTTCCATAAAAAATTTATGCCCAGATTTCATCACTAGTATACCAAAAAATCAAGGAAAAAACATATGCATCATTTCAGAAAGGGACAACAACAACAAAAAAGGAGCCTCCTACCTAGTTTTATGAGGTAAACAAAAATCCAATACCAAAATTTGACAAAGATACCAAATAAATGAAAAGTACAATGTAATATTCCTCCATGAACAGAGGAATAACAATACTTAGGAAATGTTAGCAAACCAAATCAGCATATAAAAAGAATGATATATCATGATCAAGCAGGATTTCTCTTAGGAATGCAAATCTGATTAAGCATCCAAAAATCAATGCAATTTACAGTAGTTTAAAAGATACAGGGTATGTGAGGGGAAAGCATCTGAAAATTTTTAATGTTTATCAGTGACACAATCTCTTAGAAAACTAGAAATGGAAGGGGACTTCTTCAACCTGGTAATAGGCTTTTATGGACAATATAAAGACTAAATTGTATAGGCTAGGGAGACAGCATAATGATTATATATATATATATATATATATATATATATATATATATATATAACTATCATGCCTGAGGCTCTGAAATCCCAGGTTCAATCCTCAGCACCACTATAAGCCAGAGTTGAGCAGTGCTGGTCTATCTCTCTCTCCCACACATACACACAATCTTTTTGGCAGATCATACAATAAGGCAGGAAACAGCCTGCCTTCCCTGGGTAGATGACCTCACCAATGTGTCCTGGAACCCCACTTCCCCAAAGCCCTACCCCACTATGGAATGGTAGAGTTCAGCCTTGGGAGTATGGATCGACCTGTCAACCTCCCATGTCCAGTGGAGAAGCAATTACAGAAGCCAGACCTCCTGCCTTCTGTATTGCATAAAGATCTTTGGTCTATACTCCCAGAGGGATAAAGAATGGGGAAGCTTCCAGTGGAGGGGATGAAATGTGGCACACTGGTAGTGGGAGTTGTATTAATTGTGCTTCTCTTATCCCACAATTTTGTCTATCAGTATCAAATCAATAATAATAATAATAATAATATTATTAATGATAATGATGAGAGAGAAGCTGAAAAGTAAGAAAACAAAGCAAAACTTGGACTGGGTTTGGTTTATTACACCAAAGTAAAAGACTCCGGGGTGGGGGGTTGGGGGTTCAGGTCCTGGAACATGATGGCAGAGGAGGACCTACAGGGGGGTGAATTGTTATGGGGAAAACTGAGAAATGTTACACATGTACAAACTACTGGGTTTTTTTAGTGTTGACTGTAAACCATTAATCCCCCCATAAAGAAAAAAAATATTAAGGCAGGAAAAAAAAGAGGAATGAAACTTAGAAAAAAAGAAAGCCCCTGGTAGTAACATGATCACATTTATAAACTATTAAAAAAAAAATCAATGAGACCAGAGAAACAGAACACTGGCTAGGATGCCTGCTATGAAGGGTACATGAACCACATTTAAGCCTCAGTACACGAAGGGACTTTATGGTCTCTCTCTCTCTCTCTCCATCTCCCTCCCCATTTCTCTCCCCCTCCTTCTTCCTCAATGAATGAAAAGTCAGTTGAGTCTACGGCCATATCACCCTGAACACGCCCGATCTCGTCTGAAATGTCAGTTGGAGCATGCATAAGGCCCCAGTACCACACACACACAAAAAAAGTTAATAAATAAGAGAATGCCTAGGAGGTGGCATAGTGGCTAGAGTGCTAAATATGTAAGCACAAGATCTCAAGTCCCCAGCGTCCCATAAGCCAGAGTGATGCTCTGGTTCTCTCTCCCACTCTAGCCCCATACCCCCCTCATCTCTTCTCTCTTTGGCTCCTAAATAAATATTTAAAAAATTTTAAATGTGAATGTTAAAAGGTTACAGGATATAACGTCAATATGAAACACTTTTATGTCTATAAAAGTAGCAAACAATTTTATAATTAATAAGCTTAAGAAATAATTTCATCTATAACAACATATAACATATATTATTTAGGAAGAAAATTAACATATAGGACCATCACAGCAGAGTGAAGAAATAGGTAATATGATAATAAATTATAAATTATAATAAATAATAAATAATAAAAATTAGAAAATTTTTTGTGTGAAATACACAGGATCTAGTATAGCCAAAACTATCTGAAAAAGAAAAAAGCAATGCTGAAAGATTTATACATGCAACCTGATTTTAAGGCTTACTATAAAGTTACAGAAATAAGGAAGTACAGTATTGGCAAAAGAAAAGACATAAAAATGAGTTGAAAAGATCATAAATAGGCCTATAAATACAGTTTATTTTTTGACAAAAGTGCCAAGTCAATCCAGTGAAAAATGAAAGTCTTTTGAACAAGTGGACAACCATATGGAAAAAGCTGAGTTGGATCCTATCTCATTCCATATGAAATTAATTTGAAAGGGATTGCGACCTAAATGTAAAAGTCAAAATAATAATATTCTAGGGGGGGGAGGGGAAAGAACATCACTGAAACCTTAGTGTAAACAAAGTGTTTTTATTATGGAAAATATCCACTATTGTTCAAAGAAAAGGAATTATAAAGTTGTTTGTCAAAATTAAAAATATTTACCACCTAACAACATCACTAATAATAGACTGGCAATAGATAGGCAGTTCCAGACTAGGAAAAAAGGTATCATATCTATAGCACATTTATCTGACAAGCGGTGTACATATAAAAGAACTAGTAATTAACAAGAAAAAGACAACCCAGTTATAAAATGGGCAAGACGGATAGTGTGCTGCTTTGTCATGTGCACAAGCCAGGTTAGAGCCTGCCCTCACTAAACTGAAGGAAGATTCAGTGCTGTGGTCTCGACCTCTACCTCTCTCCCTCTCACCCTCTTGTTTTTCCTCCCTCCCTCCCTCTCGCTTCTATCTAGGAGGATGAGGAGAAGTAGAAACATGAATGCCCAACAAACACCCTAAGGGGTGGGTGGTAGGGCGGTAAGTTGGAAACATCACCCCTCACCAGAGAAGTCAAATTAAAACCACTGTGCATATCATACTATCCTCTAGATGGCTAAAGTGACAAAGGGTGACAGCATCAAGTGGGAACAACTGAAACTTTCATACTAGTGGAGTATAAAATAGCATATATCCAGTTTGGAGAACTCTCATATTGCTCTTATCAAGTTCAGCACACACCCTAGCCTAAGGGCCAACAATTCTAGTCTTACATATTTGCCGAGGGTTAATGGAGTATATGCCTATACGCCTATAAACTTTTACTTTTTTTTTAACAGAAACAGAGCAGTTTCATTTTGTAATAGTCTTAACTAAATGCACACTAACAAGAGAACAAGTATATGTTCTATAGCTATCAATATTTACACTACTGATAATGCTGCATAATAAAACATTTCCAGCTACTGATACCAACACTATCAAGTATGGATTTCAAAGGGATTAGTCGCCATTTTTTACAGTAATCAGATATCAGAGACATGTCTTTCGTGAGTGTTTCCTTGAGGATGTCGAACTTGGATGCCTGAGTTGCACAGCAGATGTCATTGGCGTAGATGAACTTCCTTGAAGAAGTTTCTGGAAGGTAATTGATGTAAATATTAAATAGCATAGGAGCCAGAACAGAGCCCTGGGGGAGGCCACTTGAGACAAGTCTCCATCTGCTAGACATGTCTTTGATATCTGATTACTGTAAAAAATGGCGACTAATCCCTAGCACTGCAAAACCGGTATCATCTGTTTTCCATCTACACCATGCCTCGGCCTCGCGTGAGCTTAATGTGCAGCTTGGCGATACGAGAATCCAGCATAAAGCCCAGCCAGTCTATCTTGGCGTTACTCTCAATCGCACCCTGTCATTTCACGAACATCTCATAAAAACTGCGGCAAAGGTGGGTGCGAGGAATCACATCATTGCAAGACTGGCCAGCTCCTCATGGGGCGCGAGCGCTTCCACACTACGATCATCATCTCAGGCATTATGCTATTCCACTGCAGAATACTGTGCCCCAGTATGGTTCCCATAGCCCCCATGTCCACTTGGTCGATTCCAAATTATATTCCTTCATGAGGATAATTTCTGGAACCATCCATTCCACCCTGGTTCCATGGCTGCCAGTTCTTAGCAACATTGCCCCGCCAGATATTCGTCGGGATGCGGCATCATCTAAGTTCATTTCCCACATCTACGCTCGACCGGACCTGCCAATATACGCGGATATCTTCGCCCACCCTGTCCAACGCTTGACGTCTCATCATACAATCTGGTCCCCTACGCCTACACTGAACTTCTCTGTTCCAGACTCTTGGAAACAGAGTTGGCAGTCAGCTGAGGTAAAGAACAAACACCTCATCACAGACCCCTGCAAGCGTCAACCCGGCTTTGACCTAGCACGTTATGATTGGGCCCTCCTCAATCGCTATCGAACAGGCCATGGCCGGTGTGCCACTATGTTCCATCGCTGGGGAGCCAGAGACGACCCGAACTGCCCCTGCGGCTACAGACAGACTATGACCCACATAGTCAACGACTGCCACCTCTCCAGATTCAAAGGAGGTCTCGAAACTTTACATCAGGCTCAACCTGACACTGTTGACTGGCTACAGAAGAAGGGCAAACGCTAGAAGTAGAAGAAGATGGATTTCAAAAACATTTATTGTAAGAGAAATCAAACACAATGTTTCCAGTTTTTATAAGTTTCAAAATAATAAGTAATCCATAGTGACATTCAAAATAGCTGTGTAGTGCAGTGGGAGTTTGGAGTTGCCTATAAAACAGAAAGGAACTTTTAGGGGAAAGAAAACTTTCATATCTTGCTTTGAGTGATGATTAAATGTAAAAATTCTTTGAGCTAAGCATCTGATATTGGTACATCTTATTTCATATTCATTATACCTCACTTTTAAAAAAACCTCTATTTTTTTTTTTTAATGTGGAGGGTAATCCAAAATAGTTAACAGTGAGTGCTTCTGGGTAGTGGAGTTATGGCTAATTTTTTTTTGCTAATTTATATTTTTCTAAACTTTGCAATTTTTTATAGTAAACTCTTTTTCTTCTTTCCTATAGTCATGTTTTGTAATTTCACAAAGAAACTGAAGTGTTACCAGTATTTATCTTCTGAAGGCAGGGCTATAATATGGGAGTGGGACATATGTCAACTTATAGAATGGGACCTATATTTGGGTACTGGCACCATATAGGAGCACTACAGGTGGCTTGGGGATGGGGAATGGCTTCCATAAATGATGGAGTGGTGCTATGATTCCTCTCCTTTCTTTCTCCTGTCTTTAAATGAAAAAATGAAGAAAAAAAAAAAGACAGCTTATGAAACACTCATCAGTATTACACAGACACAAAGCACTGAGATCATACCATGGTATAAAACAAACAACAAAAAAAGAGGGGTATGCCAAGTTATCTCTCCCCAGCAAGCAAGTGGCTTCAGGGTCCTACATCAGACCCAAAAGATGTTCTGCTCAGGAAGAGGCAAAATCATAAACTGAGAAGAGGAAAGGATCAGATACAAGACAGTAGTCCTAACTCTGGTTCTCTTAGTGAGGTAGTGGGCAAATCACAGTTTCTGTTTCTTCTCCCCAGGACCAAGCTGCATCCTGTCTGCCTCAGGGGAGCTTGTGAGTGTTAACCAGAAGAGCTGGGCTCTATATGGCAAAGAAGGAATGAACATAGTACATGAAAAGTGAGAAAAGTCTCTCTCAAGTCAGATGTATTCAGTATAGTTGGATAAAAAGCAACAGTTATAGCGATAGAAGGCTAGAAAGAAGAAAAGTTATTGCTAGAAAAGTTCTGCTCTTTTAAATCAATAACCAAGAAGTCTTACCTGTTGGCACAGTAGTAGTGGCTCTGCAGAGCATAGGATATGCACTGAGTGTTTAGTCGCTTCCTCTCAACCTCCTTCCAACCATCTTCTGTCCACTTCCTCTTGACCTGCTTATCCTCATGCTTCTTTCCCATATATTCAGCATATGTCTGGATCCGATAGCTTTCTGCATATTTGCTGGTATTCACAGCTATGAGAAAAAATAAAAAAAAAAATCCTTACAAAAAAGTCTAGCCTCGACCCAGACATATTGCTTTTGAAAGGTGACCTGAAGGAATCCAAGGTTTAGATCTGAGTTCTAACCCTGGACCTGCCACTTAGAAAGACAGGAAGCCTTAGGATATACCAAAGATTCTAAGTTTGAGCTTCCTCTCATATGGTAGGAAAAAAGAGTCACTGCTTCTCACCCAGTGTCCCCTAAGTGTGAAAAGGCTCTGCAATATGTAAGGACTGCAATGGTGGAAGTAGAATACTAGGTTCAGTTCACATAGTGTGGAGCGCAAGGACTAGTGCAATGATCCCAGTTCGAGCCCCTCACTCCCCACCTGCAGGAGGGTCACTTTGCAAGTGGTGAAGTGGGTCTGCAGATGTCTATCTTTCTCTCCCCATCTCTATTTTTCTCTCCTCTCCCAAGTTCTCTCTGTCCTATCCAACAACAGCAGCAACACAACAACAATGGAAAAAAAAATTAGCTACCAGGAGCAGTGGACTCATAGTACAGGCACTGAGCCCCAGTGATAACACTGGAGGCAAAAACAAAAAAATGTAGGTAACATTACTGACTGAAAATCATTCTATTTCAGAGTGAGAAGAGGGGAAAAAACAAAACTATGAAGTTAAAACTGTAGACTTTCACTTTTTTTAACTGAAGTGGCAGTAATGGAAACAATGACACCAATAGTGTTAATCACTGTGTCAAATACCGAAGCTCTCAATATGCCTGTGCCCAGTGCTATACACACGATATTTAGTCATCATCACACACTTGCAAGGGAGGAACTGTTCTTGCTAATGTAAGACTAGATGCACAGAGCTTGAGCGAATGCAAAGGCCACACTGAGGATGAGAAGCCAAGCTGGGCGGCAAAACCAAGCTACTTTGACCCCACTGTCAGGGTCTTCCTGCTGCTCTGTACCTTGCTTTGGACTCTGCAATTCAAGATGTCCCCATGAAACTTGAGATATGCCTCTTCCTCTTGGCTTTTTTGAAGACTGCTAATTCCCTGTAATGTGCCTCTGGCTGGGAGAGATTGAAAGCTGGAGCTTATTCCCTTCTTGGTGCTAACTCCTGGCTAAGGCCAGCTCAGTTTTGTCATTACCCCCTGGACTACTCCAGTTTTGCTGTAATCCCTGCTTCCTCTTCCTTAGACGGTGATAGTATGGAGCTGTAACCCTATTCAAGACCTGTTGGTAGAGGGACATCCACTTTCTGATTCTGACTTTATGCTTTTTAAGCAGAAACTGTCCCAGGCCACTCTCCCTGCCAATAGTTGTCCTCGCAGACAGTGAGACACAGTACAGCAAGTTTGGTTCCAGAGCAGCAGCAAAAACAGCACGATGACGCAAATGGAATCTGTCTCCCCAACTGTAGCAAAGTTCCCAGTTCTCAAGAAATCTACTGTGAATGAACGCAGAGCAGAAGGCAGCAAGTGGTAAGGACATGCTGCCTGGGAGTACATGGGGACTGAACAAGGGACTCAAGTATGTCAGGGACAGACCTCAAATTAAAGACAACTGTCTGAGCAGCAGATGCTCCACATTATCTGGCAACCGGAGCTTTCAATCTGGTTCTATCTCACATTAGCTTTTTACTCCAAGTGAACCAGATTTACCTAGGTGTATCTGTATGACAGCGTTTTATAGAATGCCATACCCTGACTGCTCAGTCATCTAAAGAGCAAAACAAAAGAGAAGAAAGAAAGAAAGAAAGAAAGAAAGAAAGAAAGAAAGAAAGAAAGAACAAACTTGTGTAAGAGACACACCATTTTCACTATAAAAAAACTTACTAACAAAAACACTGCTTTTCAAATATAATTCTAGAGTTAAAGATAACGCAAAAATGGAGGGGACATTCTTTTTTTTTTTTTTTATGAAAGCTAGTGTGATACTTCATGCTAGGCATTCATGCTTGAGAATCAAAGTTTTTCTCCATTGTGCCACCCCTTGAGCCAGAGGGACCCTTAAAAAAAATAATTAAAATTGGGGACAAGTTTCTGACTAAAAGCCTTATTTCTTGGGAAAGTTACTTTTCCTGCTTTTAATATGCTGCATTTCTAACTTTTTTGACTCAGTTATCTAACTACTCAACAATCATCATCATCCATACAAGTAATTTTTCACTGAGTTCCTGTCCCTGGAACTATGGTAGGTATCTGGCAAAGTACAAACCACCAATCTCCACCTTCTTCAGCTCATGCTGTTACATGCAGGCTTTATTCAGAGTTGATTTCCCCAGTAATCAGGAAACTATATACTGAGAGGCTGATACAGCCATGTGATAGATAATGAGACCCACAAGATTTGCCACCACTGTTGCTGGTAAATGAGCATCTCCTGGATTTTCCTTTTTGAATTTCATTCTTCTATCAGGCAGGTTTATTTACAAGTGTGCACCAAAGGGAAGACATCTGCAATAATTCCTCTCTCAAATTTACCTCGGACTATACCTAGAGGAGGCTTGAGTCAATAGTCCCGATGAAAGCAAAGGTAATAAGAAAATCATAAAAGAGCTGAGATGCTCTATTTAATAGTGTCCAGCTGTTTCTGAATAATTGAGTGTTCAGTCCCATGAACAAATGTTACAAATAACTCCCTTGCCACCCGACTGTGGGGGGATTTATCTGACCACATCTGGAATTAGAATCTCTTGAAGGGGAAAACAAATAACAATCTACTTTTCACTGCTGGCCTTCACATGGTAATCATTTACCAGCATTCCTTCAAGTCCTAGCAGCTCTGCAGCTCTCAGCCTTTAATCTAGAAGCCAAGCTCTGGCTCTGAGCGCCCCCCCCTTCCCCGCCCCCTCTAGTGGATGAATCAGCAAAATGAATTGGCTGTCAGCTGCGTTCTCCAGTCATTCCAGCTCGCCTGTCAGAAGCAGCATGTAGCAGGCTGCTGGGTAACACTAACCTTTTCCAAATTTGTCAAGGAAATGATTCAGGGCCATCTTTTGGCTGCACGGCTTTGTGAAAGGCACTGGGGGAACAGGCACGTGGCGGACCCTCCCTGTTGCTGTGGAAGTGAGAGCAGCTCTCCTCCCTTAAAGAGTCTCATCCACACACAGCTCTCCTGTGCCTGCTCTGCTCTCTCCTGACACTGTGTGCATTACCACATTTAATCTTCACGACAGTCCATGAGGAAAGGGTGTTCTGTCATCTTACAGACAGAGAGTGGTGCATCCAGAAAGCTAAACAGTCTGCAACAAAGCTGGGATGGAACCCAGACATGACTGTTTCTTAACATAAGGTTGCTATGTATCTAATAAAAGTCTTCCTTTACTGGGGGTTTTTAAAGGAAGAATTAAAATGTTTAGATATTCTTCTAAAGATGAAGAACTAGGCTGGAGAGACAAGTCACTGTGTAGGGCACCTGTCTTGTCAATATGAACAGTCCAGGTTGGAGTCCTGACACCATATGATAGGTGACAAGGCACTGGGGGAAGTGGCAGTGCTTTGGTGTCTGAATGAAAAAGCGGCCCAGGGCACTGGCCCCGACTGCAGGAAGTAAAAAAAATAAAAAGATAAATAAATCATGAGCCAGGCAGTGGTGCACCAGGTTAAGGGCACATAGTACAAAGCACAAGGACCCGTGCAAGGATGCTAGTTTGAGCCCCCGCTCCCCACCTGCAGCAGAGGGGTCACTTCGCAAGCAGTGAAGCATGTGTCTCTCTGTCTCTCTCCCCTCTCAATTTCTCTCTGCCCTGTCCAATAAAAATGGAAAAAATAGCCACCAGGAGCAGTGGATTCGTAGTACAGGCACCCAGCCCCTAGCATTAACATTGGAGGCAAAAATTAAATAAATTAATCAATAGATAAATAGTAGGGACTTCTCATTACTATCAAGAAATTTCTCTTAGCTGTAGGATTCTTTCTAATGAGTTTATAGATCCAATGAAACTCTAATAAAATGTTCAATACTTTACTAAGTCATTAAAAACATACAATGGGGGGGAATCTTAACAGAAAAGTTGGCAAGTGGGCAAGGCATGGTATATAAAGGTGTCACAGTGTGAACCGGACACCTAGAGCTGATGCAACACTATTTCAAACAAAAACAAAAGCTAGAGCAGAGGTAGCCAGGGGCTGTGGGGAGAAATCAGCTACAAAGAGGCAAAGGAATTGGAGTTGACCTTGATTGTGGTAGTGGTTATGTGTCTGTGCATTTGTTGAAATAAGAACTGAACAACAAAGAGGTCCATTTTATTGTATAATACATTATCCCTCAAGTATTCTGTGGAATTTGAAAAGCTGATCTGAACATTTTAATGCAAGGACAAATGGTCCAACAGTTGTCACTATGTGTCTGAATAAGAAAAAGGAAGATAGCCAAGCCTTGCTAGCCAAAAAAAAAAAAAAAAAAGAATAGTTAACTGTAAAGTTACAGTTAAGATGGTAGGTGTAGTAATACGATAGAGATACCAACAAACTGACGAATAGCATGAAAGCTTCACGACAGAAGTTAGCATTTGTGAAACTCTTATTTTTGAGAAAGACAGCACAACAATTAGCAATGGGAAAATTAGAAAAAAATATTTATCCATAGGGGAGAAAAATGAAGTCAGAGTCTTACTCATACCATGCAGAAAAATCAACTCCAGATGGATAAAGAACTTAAGTATCAAAAGCCAACTTTGAAAACTTGAAAATATAAGTATCTTTCTGAGCTTGCAGGAGAAAATAATTTATGAAGATTCAACAAAAAAAATGTGAAGTATAAATATGATAAGCTTGGCTACAATGGTATTACAGTTCTTGTCTTTCATGAGACATGTTAAAGACAGTGAAGACAATCTGCAAACTGGGAAAAGATCATCGTAACACACATTAACTGATGAAGGGTCAGCATCAGAACACTGGTAGGAACCTACAAGTCAGTATGAACCACCCATAGGAAAAAGAGCAAAACTTGCCTCGATTTTCCTTAGCTGAAGTCCCAAATGGGACTAGCCCTCTATTCCCAAACATGATTTTAAAATTTCATTTATTTTATATGTATATATACATATTATTATTAATTTAACATTAATTTACAAAATTATGAGATAACAGGGGTATAATTCCACACTGTTCCCACCAACAGAGTTCTGTGTCCCCATTCCTTCCATTGGAAACTGCAGTAGATCTTTCCAAGTTCATAGATATGGGTTGACTATTATTTCTATAACTATCTATATTTACATATATTTGTCCATTTTTTCTCTATGGTCCTGCCTTCATTTCCTTTCTAAGTCACACCTATAACTATTGCTACTTCCAAACATCCTTTCTTTTTCCCTCTTCCCTCTCTATGTCCTTATAGAATTGGAGTTCAGAGCCCTCTGGTCATCTTCCACTAACGTTTTCCCCCCTCTTGCAGGGGTAGATAGCATAATGATTATGCAAAGAGACTCTCATGCCTAAGGCTCAAAGTCCCGGTTCAACCCCCTGCACCACCATAAACTAGAGATGAGCAGGTTAAAAAAAAGGGGGGGTCAGGCAGTAGCACAGTGGGTTAAGTGCACGTGACTCGAAGTGCCACGACCGGCTTAAGGATCCTGGTTTGAGCCCCCAGTTCCCCACCTGCAGGGGAGTCACTTCACAGGTAGTGAAGAAGGTCTGCAGGTGTCTATCCTTCTCTCCTCTTCCTCTCTCTATTTCCCTCTGTCCTACCCAACAATGATGACATCAATAACAGCAACAATAATAACTACAACAGTAATGGCAACAAAAAGGGGGGGGAAAGCAAGCAAACAAACAAACAAAAAAACACCAAACAAACAAAAAAAGTACATTTCTCCCACTCTGGGAGTATGGATCAAAATCCTTTTTGGGATGCAGAAGGTGGGAGTTCTGGCTTCTGTAATTGCTTCTCTGCTGGACATGGGTATTAGTAGTCTGATCCATACCCCCAGCCCCAAATATCATTTTCTTAATTTTTAAAATAAGTTTTTCTTAAAGCTGGAAGGTGGCTCAGCAGGTAAAGCTTATGACTTACTTATGTGAGGCTCGGGGTTCAATCCATGGCAGCACCTATGAACAAGCTATGCTTTGGTGTTTCTATCTCTCCTCCCTTCATGAAATCAATCTTTCTCTCATTTTTTAAATGTTTACTCTTTCAAAAAACAAAAATGGAGAGAAGACATGAAAGCCATGCATGGTTGTTTCATAAAAAATAAAACATCCCATCTCAGGGGAGTCGCTTCACAGGCAGTGAGGCAGGTCTGCAGGTGTCTATCTTTCCCTCCCCCTCTGTCTTCCCCTCCTCTCTCCGTTTCTCTCTGTCCTATCCAACAACGATGACATCAATAACAACAATAATAACTACAACAATAAAACAACAAGGGCAACAAAAGGAAAAAAAATAATAAAACATAACAATCATATTAAGAGATGCTCTACCTCAAGCAAAGGCAAATTGTGAGCAGAGTAAGATGTGACTTTGGACCCACTTTGTTGTCAAAGAATAAAAAGACTGATAATATCAATTACTAGGAATATATGAAACAAATAATTGTTTGTCCCCACTGGTACAATCACTCTGAAAAAACAATTTAGTATTTACATTTAAAGTTGATAGTTCACACATTTATGACCCAACAATTACACTCCTAGATATCTATAAACATATGAGCATGAAGAGTAGCTATAAGAACTTTGTGAGATCTATGGTGGATTATTGATTGGGGGTAGGGAGCACACTGAACTTGGCTGGTGGGTGCAATGTGGAACAATACCACTGTTAGAATCTTGTAAACCACTATTAACTCACTAGCAAAAAATTTAAGAAATGGAAAAAAAAACATTTTAAAAAAGAGAGATAACTATAAGACACCCTCCAAAGGCACTGTTCATAAAAGTCAATAAAGAAGAGAGAAATTGGACCAGGTGGTGGCTCATCTGGTAGAATGTTTCCATTACAAGGACACAGGTTCATGCCCTGATCCCCACCTGTAGAGGCGAAGCTTCACAAGTAGTACAGCAGTATCTCTTCTCCTCTTTCTGTTCCCTTTCTCCTATCTTTCGAACTTTTATTTAAAAAAAAAAAAAAAAAAAAAAAAAAAGGCCACTGGCAATGGTTGAGTCACTGTGCAGGCACTAAGCCCCAGCAATAATCCTGGTGGCAGGTGGTGTGTGGTGTGTGTGGGGTGTGTGTGTGTGTGTGTGTGTGTGTGTGTGTGTGTGTGTGTGTGTGTGTGTGTGTGTGTGTCACACGGGGGGGGGATGGGGGAGATAAGCAGGGAAGGAAGGAAGGAAGGAAGGAAGGAAGGAAGGGAGGAAAAATAAAGGTGGGTGAGTGAAGCAATCCCATCTCCACCAACAAGTAAATGGATAAGCTGTGATCTATTCATACAACTGAATACAGCATATCAAGACAAAGATGAACTATGGCTATATACAATGGCATGGATGAGTCTTAAAACAGCTGTGGTTAATGAAAAAGACATGTTCCTGAAGTGGATCTATGGTATGACAGCCTTTTCATAGGGTTCCAAAAGAATAATATATTCAGAGGTGCAACTATGGTGTAACATGGTGACGGGAGATGGGAGGAGGGAAAGAAAGGGGGGAAAAATTATCTTTCTGCACAATTTTTAGGAGTGGTTGCCCCTGGCAGGGGATCAAACCAATTTATTACAGTAACTGTTGGGGTGGGCTAGGGGAACATTAAGGAACTTCCAAATCAGCTACACCTCATTAATTTTGCATTTGCAATGGCTATTCTTGGTCAACATCAAGTTCTTAATTGCTAAAAAAAAATTACCTATACTTAATTTATTACTCTAATACAGCAGTTACAAGTCAGAAAAATCATTTTAGAGACAATATATATTATATATAGTTATTTACTTACTCTGCCAAGCACAGAAAATCCTCTTATCCTGACTTTAGAGATAAGGAAACTGAGGTTTGGATGAAGTGGCTAGTCCAAGGTCCCAAAGATTACACTGGGCTGGGCTCCAACCTAAAGTCTGCATTATTTTCATGACACCACATGCCCTGGAAAGGCCCCAGATCATGTCATTTAGAGCTAACAAAGGCATATACATCTGTCTGCAAGAGATTTACAATCTGTCCATGAATCCATACAATAGCTTTGTGTACATAGCAGAAAGAATCTCGGTGTGATAACATGGAATACTAGCATGCCACCAGAAGTAGCATATCTATAGTGTGGCCTCTGCCAGCTTTGAGGGCCCAAACCTGTGTATGTGTCTGAATGTTCAACACTGCCTAACTCTGACACCCTTGAAAAGATGGCCTCTCCTTACTCCTCCCTGGGGAACCTGCTGTCAGTCTGGGATTTCACTCTTCACTAGAATGACACCAAAGGTTGCTCTATGTTTGCTTGCTTATTTAAATAAAAACATACTGGCAACAAAAGTTTTTCTCATATTCCATGTAATTTTTATTAGGATCACAACAGACTACTGCTCTACTTTCACCAGAGCATAGAGGGCTTTATCTTAGATGGTATGGGCCAGCAAATATTAAAATCTTCAAAGAAAAAGACCCTGAAACAAAAACACCCAATTCTAATGATCACTATGAACATTTTCTTCTGCTCAAAAACAAAATCTTCATATATTTTCTCTCAACCCACCAGAAACAAGGAAGATAATAAGGTGTAAGAGATTGTGATCATGTCCCTGGGAGATGACTTCACCAATGTGTCCCAGGACCTCCCCTCTCCAGAGCCCTACCCCACTAGGGAAAGATAGAAACAGTCTGCAGGTATGGATGAACTACCAACATCCGTGACCAGCAAGGAAGCAACTACAGAAGCCACCCTCTACACCCCAAAGAGAATTCTGAACCATACTCTCAGAGGGGAAGATGACCAGAAGGCTCTGAATCCCAATTCCACCAGGGCCATTTGTCACCAGGAATCTTGTTTTTATACCATCACTGAAAGGGAGGCAAATCTGAAAAACACCAGAGGAAGCCAGATACTGTTTCACTAGAGGGGGAAAAAAAGAAGGATGTTCAGAAGTAGTAATATGTATAAGTGTGACTTAGAAAGGAAGTGAAAGCAAGACTGTAGGGGAAAGAAATGGGGAGGGGGAGAGAAAAAAAAGGTAATAGATAGTGACAGATACGAAATCAACCCATATCTGTGACCTTGAGAGAACCTCTGCAGTTTCCAATGGCAAGAACGGGAATACAGAACTCTAGTGGTGGGAATTACAGCCCTATTATCTTATAATCTTAGAAATCAAGACTGAATCACGAGGGGGGCAGTTTAATTAGGTATGAGGGGAAGGTTGTGGGGGAGTTTAGTGGGTGGAATACATGCCACTGATGGTGGAGCAGTGCCGTGGTTCATTCGTCCCCTCTCTGAAAACATGAAATAACAAAGTAGGTCGGGGACAGCACAGGGGTATCACACATAAGCAAATCCCTGAATTAATTCTCAAACACCATCTGAACAGGAGAAAGAGAGTTAATGATGAACAGAAACATCTGAAAAACAGCTACTTCCAGAGTACCCAAACAACCAAGAACACAGAGCCCTCTGCCCTTTGGCTGACAGCCCATCCTTTCTGACTGACATGATCTCTTCTCTAACGCCCTAAGTCTCCAAGATAAAGTCTGAATTTGCTAGTGCTTCATGTAGGAGCCTGAATAACCATCTCCCTCAACCTCTACTCTTTCCCACCTTTCCCCTCTACTCCCACTAGAGGAGAGAGACCAAACATTCTTCATCCCCACTGCACCTGATTCCACCAGGGCTCTACTTCAGGGTTATGAAAATAAAGGAGGGAGGTGATAGAGCTCTAACAGTGGAAGGCAACCTGCTTCTGCTCAAAAGAAAAAAGCTAGAACCAAAATATGTATGTACACAATTTTCAGACAAAAGTTCCCTGTTGAAGTCTGACACTATGGACTCAGAAGCCTGGAAAGCTGTCTAACTTCATCTTGTGATCTCCACTATGTCTTTACCACTAAAGTCTTTTGTTAGTTTCAGTCAAAACTGTGTGTTTGCTCACTCACAAATTGGTCACTTGATGTTTCAATTCTGCCTGAGTCTCAATCCCACTCCAACCCACCCCCAATAGTTTTTGTACTGTCTACACATTCTCAACCTACCAATCTAATAAAAGTCCTGGGTGTCTTTTCCATGAGGAAGTAGTTCCTGTGCCTTAGGCATGATCAGTGCCCCACTGGATAGGCCAAAGAACTCCTTTTCTGAAGCCCAGCACACATGTGAGGGGTTTCTACACTGGCTTTATTTTCCAGTTATGAATACACTGTGTCTCTGATTCACCCCCACAGCCCCAGTTGCCCAGTCTTCAAAGAGGGTGTGTTTGTTTCCAAATAAATGGATAGATGAATAAATGAACAAATAGAGTTAAATACATCAGTGTCTGTATTCATAAACATAGATGGATGAATAAATGAACAGGCAAGACTCAGTACATTTGCTCATAAAGCTGTTAGCAGCTCTCTTGATATATAGTTAAGTATTCAGTAAATGGTTGCTTTATTTCTCATTGGCTTTTCAGCTAAGAACCAATGGCAGAAAGAGGAAGAAAAGAAACACCATCAGGCTGGTTAGTAGAATCAATGTTTCTTAGTGACATCACTCATTAAATGCTAAAGCAGTTTGTACAGATCTTGTAAACTTAGAACTGAAATAGCATTCTCTTACCTGTCAACTGAAATAGCATTTTTTTCTCTCTCTTTTTCCTAAACTTAGTATCACTTTATGGAGAAAACGCTGATTTACAGGATTACTGTCATAGGGGTATAGTCCCACATTTTCCCAAGAGAGGAAATCTCACTAATCCCTCTGCTGTTCCCCATGGATGGCCCTTGTCAGGTTATTTTCACTTAGATTCTTGATTGTCAGGTGTCCCTACTGATCTATTTCTCTCATCTTACTCAGAATCATGGGCGTCCCCAGGTGGGAGAATATCTCTTCCCTTCTTCACTAGTGCCAAGTGCAGTTTTTGTCACCAGTGTTTGTTGAACGTGAAGCTTCCTTCTCTGTCTCTTCCCCTCTATCTCTCCCACCCCTCTCAATTTCTCTCTCTATATATATATCCAATAATAAATAAAAAGGTAAATAATTAGAAAAGAAAAACCATGATTTCACTTTGATGAAGTTGTTTTCACAAAACACATGGTGGCCCAGGAGGTCATACAGTGGTACAACACAGAAATTGTAAATGTAAGGTCCCAAGTTCAAAGCCTGGCACATGTGCCACAGTGATGCTCTAATTCTGTGTTACTAATAAATCACCACCAGCTCCTCTCAAGGGAACATGGTGACTTTATCTTCACAGACATAAAAACAGAGACTGAGAGGTTGAGTAACCTAACAAGAGCCACTACAGCTCACTAGCAGAGCTGAATCTGAATTCTTATCTCCGACTCTAGTGCCACACTTTTCATGACCTCCTAATTTACAAAACCTCAAAGTTATCAACAACACAGCTGTTCCACACCATCCCAAGCCAAGCCAAAAAAAAAAAAAAAAGGTTTTCCTAACAGTTCCTCAAAAGCTTGGGTTCAGGTCCTGAGCATGATGGTAGAGGAGGAACTAGGGGTTTTTATTGAGTATTTTGCAGACAACTGAGAATTTTTACACATATATGATCATCTATTTTTATTTACTGTTGACTGTAAATCACTAATCCCCTGAACAACAACAACAAAAAAGTTGGAGTTATAATGTACAGAAGGAAGAAGAAATTTATGGTGGAGTCAAACTGGAACAGAGTTCTAAAAATGTTTAAAATTGAGAGTTACTTTGTAGAAAACCTTAAAAAAAAAAGAGATGAAACACAACTTAAAAAAAGAGTTGGAACCAACTTCATACATAACAATCTTGATGAACTTGACAGACAGCTGAAAGACCTAAGCAATTTACAACATTCTTCACACTTCAAGGAAGAAAATTAAGATTGATGTCTCAACTATACAAGAATAATTTAAAATAAAATCAAAAGATCTTAGGTCTTGTGAAATAGCAGCTCTGAAATGGCAGTTACAAAGTGCTAAGATCACTGCATAAATCTTACTGTAGGGAAGACTAAATAACATCTTTTATTTACACCATTTTATACCAATTTCTTTAAAGTCTGCTTATACACATATGAGGGAAAGATCAAAGTCATATTTATTGGGATATTACCACATACAAGGTACTGTACTGACACTAATCCAAACACATTCATCTGTATGCTACTGTAACCTAATATTTTTTAGACTTTTATTTTCATTCATTTTTCATTAACAAGATAGAGAACCAGAACACCACTCTGGCATAAGCAATTCTGGGGATAAAACTCTAGAACTGATACACACAAGTCCTGTGCTCTATCACTGAGTGATCTCCCCAGCCACTTGATATATTAATGTTAACCCATTTGCTTTCATCTTAAATTCTACTTCTAAAAAAGTCCTACTATGAATATAAAAACAAAAGTGCTTGCTTCAGCAGCACATACATTAAAATTGGAATGATACAGGGAAGATTAGCATGACCCCTGCACAAGGATGGCAACGCCAATTCGTGAAGCTTTCCACAAATTTTTAAACAAATAAACTGGAGGTCGGGCGGTGGCGCAGTGGGTTAAGCGCATGTTAAGCGCATGTTAAGCACAGGGACTGGCATAAGGATCCTGGTTTGAGCCCCCGGATCCCCACCTGCAGGGGAGTCGCTTCACAGGCGGTGAAGCAGGTCTGCAGGTGTCTTTCTCTCCCCCCCTCTGTCTTCCCCTCCTCTCTCCATTTCTCTCTGTCTATCCAACAATGAACAACATCAACAATGGCAATAATAATAACCACAATGAGGCTACAACAACAAGGGCAACAAAAGGGGGGGGGGGAAATGGCCTCCAGGAGCGGTGGATTCATGGTGCAGGCACCGAGCCCAGCAATAACCCTGGAGGAAAAAAAATGAATAAATAAAATAAAATAAACTGGGGTTCAGGCTGGTGAAGTCAACTACCGGGTTCTACAGAACTAAGTAGAGGTGAGTAGCCAGAGTTAACCTCTTCCCAGTGAAACTTCACCTACATGATGCCTTTCATGGGACAATGGCTGCCTACTGTGTACAAAAGGCTTCAGAATGCAACAGTATCACCAAACAATGCCTGCCTGTACTGTAAGCAATCTGCTCACTATTGTCTATTCTGCTTTTTTCTCCCCTCTTTATTTATACTGGTGTCAACCAGCATTGATTTCCTGACCCACTAAAGGGCTCTGACCCCAAGTTAGAAACACACCACAGCTCAATGACATTCACCATTCAAAGCAGCCTTTCTAGGTGACAATGAAGTTTTGTGTTCAAAAAGGTTAATCAACAAAAGAACTTCTAGGACACAACCTATTCACCAACTGGAGCCTTCGTGTAACTGAAGTGCTGGCTGGAGGGAGAGCTGGGGCCCCAGGCAGATTTAAGAAGGGTTGTTTACCTGGATGAGCTGCCACTAATGAAATTTCGGATGCCAGAAATAAAAGATACACCACACACACAACCAAGACAACTACTTACTTTGCAGCTGCTTTTGCTATTATGAAGCTGTACACCTGCCACAATATGTGTGCTACATGATCTCCCCACCCACAGCCATACATGCTAAATCAGACAGAAATAGCATGTTTTTAAGATCCAAAGAATTTTCAACAGTGGAAAATTTCAAATCTATTTACAAGCCTACCAGATCTAAGAAATGCTGTGCTACAATATGTACACTTTCATTCAATGTTTCTATGAAGACGGTTTGATGGGCTTTCATTCAATAAAGGAATTTACTTACACCTCATGACTCAGCTTATTGCTAACCAAGGGGAACCCAGGAGTGTAGAAAGGGAACAGGGGAAAGAGAGAATGACAGGCTTTTATCAGCTCTGCAGGACTGAGCTCTCTCACCTGCAAGGTGAGTCATTCATTACCCCCAGAAGGGGAGTCACCAAAAATTCAGTCACCAAAAAAGACCTCTCCCTACTTGAGAAAGGGGAGCTAGAAGTCCATATAAACAGCACAAGGGACAACAGTGGACCCCCGGAACCACTCAGTCCCTCCATGACAGCCGTGATGTCGCTTCACTGAACAAGAGCCCTCTTCCACGTCCTGTCTTCTGTCTCCTCCCTGCTCTCCACCCCTGCAGTCAGGTTGGGAACATCCTAAAAATCTACATCAAATGACTCTGGCATCCTCAGTGTCTCCAGGACACACCACCTCAGATCTGTCATCACCAAAAGGTCTTGAAAAACTGCCAGCAGGACCTGATTTCACACTCAGGCCAGCAATTTTGATGAGGCCTTCGCTGGTGCTGCGCCCACACATTGTGCAGAGTGCAGC
Organism: Erinaceus europaeus; assembly: GCF_950295315.1. Classification (NCBI taxonomy): domain Eukaryota; kingdom Metazoa; phylum Chordata; class Mammalia; order Eulipotyphla; family Erinaceidae; genus Erinaceus; species Erinaceus europaeus. The sequence continues at coordinate 15,982,187 of NC_080176.1, read as the reverse complement.
AATAAGATGAATGAGATCTGCTCCTCAGACTACAGCTCGCCTTGGAACAGTGTAAAGTGTTTATAATCACTGGCAAGGTTTGGTCAGAAAAGAAGCATGCAGCAAGAAGCACACTGCTTCAAAGGGGTAGTAAACAGTGACAGAGTGAGTTTTATTTTTCCACATCAATTTTGCTCTTTTCCTTTACTGAGACAATGTGCCCAATGACTAATTTACTTCAATGGTGCATTCCACCTGTAAACTGCACCCTAAAGGCCCCAAGAGGGAAGCACAAAATAAAAAGTAAAATATTTTTACTTTGAAACCTCATCTTGGCAGTTAAAACACTCATTCTACACCCGTGTTATTCTTCTCCTTTTCTCCCCTCTTCCCACTTCCCCTTTGCTTTCCTGCTTTGCAGAGCCATGGCCTCACACATGCACAATTTCACTGCTCCCAGGCTGACATACTCAGTCAGAGACAGAGGGAGAGACATCACAGCACAGGAGGTTCCCCATGCAATGTAAGGGCTCAAACCTGGGTCATGCATGTGGCAAAGCATGCACCCTACCAAGTAAGCCATCTCTCAGGTTCTCATTTTTCCATTCATTAGAGGGAGAGGAGAGACAGACCAAGATAAGAGACACCAAAGCACCACTCTACCATCCCAGGAGCTGCCCCCCCTCCTCCTGGTACTGTCCGTGGTGCTGCCAGGACTCGAATCTCTGCCCTTGAGAATGGGAAGGAGAGTGTTTTGCTTGATGAACTATCTCCAGGTCCTGTTTTTCTACTTTTAAATGACTAAATCACTTCCCTGTATGTCTAATGATTTTAAGAAAACTGTTCTACCTCTTTATTTTCATCTTCTGAAAGACTGATAAAAACATCTGTGGGGAGTCAGGCAGTAGTGCAGCGGGTTAAGCGTAGGTGGTGCAAAACACAAGGACCAACATAAGGATCCTGGTTCAAGCCCCCGGCTCCCCACCTGTTGGGGAGTCACTTCACAAGCGTTGAAGCAGGTCTGCAGGTGTCTATTTTTTTCTCCCCCTCTCTGTCTTCCCCTCCTCTCTCCATTTCTCTCTGTCCTGTCCAACAATGATGACAACAATAATAACTACAACAACAAAATAAGGGCAACAAAAGGGAATAAATAAATAAAATATTTAAAAAATCATCTGTGGTCTGACTTAGAGGGAACATAAAGATCCAGATATGAGAGCACAGCTTAAGCATATTCTGCAACATTTCTCACATTCAGTGACATTTCCTTGAGTCAAACACATGCAAGCACAAAAGTTCAAGAAGGAATGGAGGTGGGGGGGGCATGCCCAATAGGAGTCAGAAAGAGTCAAGAGTGAGCATTTCCTCCTACTGGGGAGAAAGTGCTTTTAGAAGGTGACCATTCTCCAAATTCAGAAGTAACAAGTTCTTTGTCATTCCTACACATTGAAAGGACCTCTGAAATTCTTTGCCAGATATATTTTTTAAATTTTTATGTATTTATTATTGGATAGAGACAGAGAGAAATTGAGAGGAGAGAGGGAGACAGAGAGGGAGAGAGACAAAGACAACTGCAGCCCTATTTTACCACTCGTGAAGCTTTCCCCCTGCAGGTGGGGACCAGGGTCCTGAACCAGGGTCCTTACACACTTTAATATGAGCACCTGACCGGGTCAGCCACTGCCTGGTCCCAGGAAAGTATTTTTTAAAGGGTCATAGCTTTGTTCAGTTTTAAGTTATTAATATATCTTTTTAGTGTATTTTATCTATTTATTACTCATTGGATCGACACAGAGAAATTGGGAGGGAAGGAGAAGACAGAGAGAAAAAGAACAGCACTGCCTCACTGCTCATGAAGCTTTCCTCCTGCAGTTGTGGACCAGAGGCTTGAACCCAGGTTTTTCCTTGTACATTGTAACGTGTACTCAACTGGGTGTGCCACAGCCCGGACCCCAAGTTGAGTTGTTACTATTTTTCTGATCATTCATTTCCTATGTCCTAATGAGAAATTAATGTAGAACTCTTGTCTATATAAAGACCAATGCAAAATTAAATTGAAAAAGAGAGCCAATTAAGTCTTACATTTAAATGTAATTTCAATGCCAAAATAGTCAACACAAATTAGGAAACTGAAGAACTATTCTGAAAGGCATTTATCGATAAAGCAGCATACACAACGCTTACTGGTTGATAACAGCACATTTGTGGATTTTTTTTTAAAAAAAAATACTCCCTACATTTATTCTTTTTCTAAAAAACACTGCCATCCTTCAAATTTAATACTGAAGTTGCCCCATCAAACACCTTTAAGACTCAATTTAAAAGCATGCAGTACAGTTTCTAGCCTCATAAATGTTTGCTTGGTGTGTGAATTTTGTGATTTTAATGAAGAAAACTCTGAGTATCTGATAACTTTCCTGAAGCCTAGGTGTAAAGCTCCACAAATCACATTTTCCAGAATTTACAATGCTGATGCCGTCTGCCAGGTTAGGGCAGCAGCTAGAGACCATCATCAAGATGAGGATGAGGTGGACTAGCTTCTTAGTACAGCTTAGACTTGCTCTCTCCAAACCAAATCAGCAGCGAGGAGACCAACGGCTGCTCAGTAACACTGTCCAGAGGTCTGAATCTCAATGAAATAATCTACTTTATAAATCTGTCACAAATACCCCTCAGGACTTGATGGAGAGTCAAACTGCCCAGTTTCTTCTGTCTTTAAGTGAGACTGAAATGAGTCAGAAGAGATGGCTAATGTTAAGATGCAGACAAAGGCAGAACAAATAAAGAAAGTCACTTTGCACAGCCAGGTTTATCTCCACTCTGAGTGGTCAGCCAAGAGCTGATGGAGGGCTTTTGTGTGAAGTAGAAGGAAACAAGTCCCACCAACTCAAAAGATGCCAGGCAATATACCACCTCTTATTACAGCAGGAGCAGGGAGAATGTTCAGGGGCTGTAACACCTCCTCCAAGCCACTACTAGCCTCCCCTACTGCAGTCTCTCTACCCTCCAAAGTGCTCTGGGGGCATGATGGCATCAGGAAGCAGCTGCCCAGTCAGACAAGATGTAAAAGACATATCAACAAGACACATTCTTACACCAACCAAGTCAGGCCAGAGTATAGTAACAAGATCACTCCTGTTGTCAAAAGATATACAATGACCCTGTAATGAAAACCAGACCATCAAGGGCCAGGTGGTGGTGCACTTGGTAGAACGCATGTTGCCACACTCAAGGACCTGGGTTCAAGTCCTGGGTTCCCACCTTCAGGTGGAGAAACTTCAAAAGAAATGAAGCAGAGCTGTGTCAATTTTTCTCTGTGTGTCTCTGTCTCTCTCTATGTCCCTCTCCCCTCTCAATTTCTCTCTGTCCTATAAATATAATAAAAATAAAATTAAAATAATTAAGTCAATTAAAAAAATAAAATAAAGCCAGACCATCACCATGCCATACGTAATCGCATGGGTTCACACTCAGGAACTCACTACTGCAAGTCAGTTGCTCTGCCCACTATAGCACCTGCCAGGTCCCTTATTTGTATTATTAATTTTCATATTTTAAAACTGCTTCATGATTTAAAAAGAGTTAAGCAGACAATTGAATAGAGTGAGGTAGTTGAGACGAGAATGTGCTGTGGGATGGGCCAGTTCTACTGCTGGACAGTCAGTTGATCCCTCTGGTCAGCATCTTATTTCTGAGTGAAAGTACTTCCCATAGTTTATTGCAGAGAAAACACCCAGTCTATGGAGCTACATTTGGTGTTTACATGAGAGGTGGGGAAAGTTGAGGTGAAAACAGCTTTTGGTTGAAATTACCCTCAAAGTTCCCTGTGGAGGTGCCACACTCAAGTGTCCCCTCCAGGGTCAAAAGTGCACTTCTCTTGCTCTGAGCACACATATGTGCAGGCACATGGTTTCTGATCAGACAGAATGTGAGGCCTGCCATTCACATGAGAGGAGCAGGTGCATCTCCCCTGTTTCATCACTTGCAGGCATATTTCTGAGTGGAGTGACAAGCAAAACCAGCCTCACAAGCAAAAACTGAATTCTCCCCCCAAACAAACACTGGTGAATGCACACAAGCTAAAATTTTATCATGCACAATACAGCTCCTGTCTTTGTGCCTGTCATCTCATTACAGGCACCCCAAGCTCACCCTTTGAAGACACAGAGGGTTTTTAGTCATGTTGTATCACTAGTAGTGCTTCCCCAGGAAAGCATAACAACAGCTACTTTTTCTGCTTCCAAATACACCCATGCCAGCAATTCTTGCAAGTCACTGAACAGCCACATCTGAACTTCTGCAGCATGGATTTTACTGGTGATCAGGAAGGAAAAGATAAATAATTGATCGAGTCATTTAACACATTTTAATATTAAAATAAAATGGATACATAATGGAGTAGAATTTTTCAAATTTGTGAGAATCGTTTAAATAAAACATGAGACTTACAGAAAAATTCCAACTCTTAATCCTCCCTTCCCTCCCCAACCCCATGTCCTTGAGTATTCCTGTCTGCTCTTTTTTGGTGTGAGGGGTACTGAGTGGAAATTGAAGAATAACCTCTCTTCACATAAAGGCCCATAGTAGTAAACATCAGCTCAAACAATGGGCAAGTCTCTTTTCTGGTAGCATTAGGACATCACATAGGAGAAGAAACCTTTTCCTTGCTAGGTGGTGAATGTGATGTCCACACTGCATTTACACTGGACCATTTATATTCTAGACTCACAAGTGACATTCATAGAGCTGCTGAGAGTTCTTTGTGGTTTGGCAAAATCCAGGAAAAGGCTGGGCTGGCTGGTATGAGGAAGGGTAGTAAAATATCTTTTTTTTTTTAAGCAAAGGTGACAGCAATATATGTATGAACCAGAAGACATGAGTACAGTCTAAGCTGAGGGGGCATGGATTCACGTTTCCAAAAAGTCTGTCTAGAAGGGGTTAAAACCAGCTGGGGCCCTAATCTGGGAGTCCTGAGATTCCCAAACAGACATGTTGAGCCTAGACCTCGAATAAATTCTCTTCTCTCCATTGTTATCGGTCATTTCTATCAGGAACAACAAAATAGACCCCTTTGTAGGTCCCTATAGGACCTTGCCTTCATTGGATCAACAACAGTAGAGAATGTTCCATCCTCCGAAGGGAGGCTGGACAACATACTCTATGCTACATCTGAGGAAGATGGGTCAATATTGGGGCAGCTTGGAATGTTCCTACTCATGACCACAGAATGTGAGCTCAGATCTACAGGGATGCAGAGGTCACATGGGCTTCTAAGCTGAATATGGACCCTAGAACACATCAAATCGACGGGGTTGACAGTCAACAATATTTATACACCTTTCCCATATTTGGGAGCTACTCTCTTCCCTGATCCAGCTTTCTAGTCCTTCTGCCAGCCATGACATCATCTCCCCAGACAATAATTAGGATCCACCTGCATATCAAATTTCAGACTCAGGCCAAAAAAAAAAAAAAATAGTATAGCCACAGGCCCTTTGGAATATAATTAAAATATGCCTATTAGCTACCTACAAAGAGAGGAACCCCCCCCCACACACACACACACACACCTCAACTCTTCATCTGCACTATTCCAGCCTTTAGGTCCATGACTGGTCAACAATTTGTTTGGCTTTGTATGTTAACTCTCTTTGCAGCCACCAGGTTCCAGATGCTACCATGATGCCAACCAGACTTCCCTGGACAGACAACCCCACCAATGTGCCTTGGAGCTCCGCCTCCCCAGAGCCCTTCCCCACTAGGGAAAGAGAGAGACAGGCTGGGAATATGGACTGACCCGTCAACGCCCATGTTCAGTGGGGAAGCAATTACAGAAGCCAGACCTTCAACCTTCTGCACCCCACAATGACCTTGGGTCCATACTCCCAGAAGGTTAAAGAATAGGAAAGCTATCATGGGAGGGGATGGGATACGGAGTTCTGGTGGTGGGAATTGTTTGAAATTGTACCCCTTTATCCTATGGTGTAGTCAGTATTTCCTTTTCATAAATAAAAAATTAAGTAAAAAAAGAAGGGCTAAAACTATTTTTCCTTCCCCTATAGCTATGACTACACTGGGAAGATGGGATGCTGGCCTTCATTCACCTGACAATATCTCTGGGTGAAGTGGTCACCTGGACAGTCTCATCTATCAAAACTGTCTGGGCTAGGGACTGGGGAGCTCTGAGCAGCAGGCTGGTCTGCACCAGAATCTGGGAGCATTTCCTGAGTCTATACTGCACATAGTACACACTGCCAAGGTGTACAATGCACGGGGCAGAGGCTCCGAATCTGTTCAATGACTTGCCCAAAGTTAACAACTAGGACAAGAAGAGGAAATGATACCAACCCCAAGCATTTCGTTCATTTTACTCCCTGAGGAGACTGATGTCAAGGAAAACTACCATGCACTGGCCACTCAATGCTCTACTTACTGTTTTCCCAGGCAGGGAACACAGGGCGGTGGTGGCAAATCTTCCTGTGTGCCTTCTTATGCAGACAGGTCCACTGGCTGTCAGTGAATGCTCTGTCTACAGGAAGGGCTTAGTAAAACTCATACCCCTTTGATTTGGTAATTTCTTTTAGGAAACCATTCTATAAAATAAGCTAGAAGGAAAACTGTTAATACACAAAGATGTCTGGAGATTAAAAAGCATATATGTGTCTATACATTTTGAAAATCAGCAGCCTATACAGACCTAAATGTTCAACAGTAGGGAAACAGCTAAAGACTGATAATTATACCATTCATTTCCATTAAAGATAAAGCTTTGGGGGCTGGGCGGTGGTATATGCACAGTAGAGCACACACACATCACTATGTATGAGGACCTGGTTCAAGCACCTACTTCCCACCTGCAAGGGGGAAGCTTCACTAGCTAGCAAAGGTGAAGCAGTGATATATATATATCTTTTGTCTCTATCAGAAAAGAAAGAAGAAAAAAATGGCCACTGGGAGCACTGGAGTCATCATGTAGGCACTAAGCTGTAGCAATAACCCTTGTGGCAAATAATAATAATCTGCCTGATTTGTTTTAAAAAAAGTAACTTGAATTCCTGTCTCGCCAGTTTCATTACTGACTCGATCAACAAATACTTAATAACCACCACCTATGTCAGCTACTACTATAGGCACTGAGAATCTTTGCCCTCCTGGATGGTAGTTATATGGGTGTGTTCATTTACAGACAACTCACTGATGTCATGTACACACCAGGCTAAGAACCCAGGCCACACCACACTAAAGGATGCTTCACTGCTGTGTTTTTCTCTCTGTCTCCAGTCTCTGTCTTCCTATCTGAAAAAGTTAGCCTGACGTGGTAAAGCCCCAGTGTTGATTTTTTGGGGGAAGGTGGGATTGAAAAAGAAACAAATTATCAAATAACAGTACAGTTAGGATACATGTACTTTTTCTAAGTCCCGGTTTAAAGCTTTCCTTAGAGAAGTCTACCTTCATAAGAGTTTAAATTTCAGCAGAACACAGATTACAAACACAAAAAGTAAAAGAAAACAGACAGGCAGGCATAGATATAAGAAGAAAAAGAAAAGTAGGGATAGAAGTGACAAGAATAGTCTGACTGACAGAGTTGCCAAAATATTTTCCATACAATATTCGGAGCATAATCACTATAAGCAACATTTGTGGAAATTCTATTTAATAAAGTAGCATTTGAACAAAGCTTATTACTAATGAAGACAACACTTAATGCTTCTAAATAGAACATTAAAGACTGAAATTATCAAAGAATAAGGTAATATTTGTTATCATAAATATATATAAAGCCTTAGAGGGTAGAAAGATCATCTATATTTGGGATGAGTACAGGCATATCAAGTTGAGTACACATGGTACCGTGCACAAGGACCTGGGTTCAAGCCCGTGGCTCCCACCTATAGGAAGGGGAAACTTCATGAGCCGTAAGGCAGTGCTACAGGTGTCTCTCCTTCTCTTTCCCTTCTTATCTCACTGCCCCCCAATTTCTCTGTGTCCTATCAAGTAAAGAAGGGGGGGAAAATGGCTGCCAGGGGTAGTGGATTTGTTTTGCAGGCACCAAGCCCCAGCAATAACCCTGTTGACAATGAAAATAAATAAAATACATGATACAACAAATTGGGAAAAATACTTGCTAAATGCAAAGTACAGAAGTAATCTCTTCTGAATTTCAGATTCTTCCTTAAAATGAGGAAGACAGCTGTATTTCACACAGATTTTATAAAGATTTCAGGACAGGGTCTACTGTCTAATTAATAGCTCATTAAATGTTAGAAATGAGTAACAACTACAATAAAAGTGTACTCAGAAAGCAGTAAGGAGGGGCCGGGCAGGTGGCACACTTGCTTAAATGCACGCTAGTATGTGCAAGAACTTGGGTTCAAGCCCCTGGTTCCCGTCTGCAGGGGAAAAGCTTCAGGGGTAGTGTGGTAGCACACCTGGTTGTATGCACATGTTACAATGTGCAAGGACCCGGGCTTGAGCCCCTGGTCCCAACCTAAAGGGGAGAAGCTTTGTGAGTGTTGAAGCAGTGCTGCAGGAGTCTCTCTGTCACCTCCATCTCTGCTCGCCCCCCCCCCCACTTCCCTCTTGATTTCTGTCTGTCTCTATCCAATTAATAAAGTTATTTTTTTCCTCCAGGGTTATCCCTGGGCTCATTACCTGCACTATGAATCCACTGCTCCAGGAGGCCATCTTTTTTCTTTTTTTTATATTTATTTATTTATTCCCTTTTGTTGCCCTTGTTTTATTGTTGTAGTTATTATTGTCATCATTGTTGGATAGGACAGAGAGAAATGGAGAGAGGAGGGGAGACACAGAGGAGGAGAGAAAGATAGACACCTGCAGACCTGCTTCACCGCCTGTGAAATGACTCCCCTTCAGCCAGGGGTTCGAACCGAGATCCTTATGCCAGTCCTTGTGCTTTGCGCCACCTGGGCTTAACCCACTGCACTACAGCCCGACTCCTGGCCATCTTTTTTCAATTGTTGTTGTTGGATAGGACAGAGAGAAACTGAGAGAGGAGGGGAAGGCAAAGAAGGAGAGGAAGACAGACACCTGCTTCACCACTTGTGAAGTGACTCCCTGCAGGTAGGCAGCTAGAGACTCAAACCAAGATCCTTGCACTAGTTCTTACACTTTAAGTCATGTGTTCTTAACCTGCTGCACTAGTGCCTGTCTCCAAATAAAGATAATTTTAAAAGAAAAAGGCTTCATGAGTGGTGAAGCATCACTACTGCAGGTGTTTTTGCCTGTCTCTTCTATCTCCTTCTTTCCTCTCAATTTATTTATGGTCTATCAAAATAAATAAACACAATAAAGTTTAAATAAATCAGAAGACTGCTCACCAGCAGAGAGTGTGCTTTACCATGCAAATGAACTGGGTTCCAGATCCAGCACCATAGAGCAGTGCCCCAGCACAGAAGTTTCAGTACTGTAGTTTTTTTCTTTTTTTTAATGATTTTTAAAAATGTTTTAATTATCTTTATTTATTTACTTGATAGAGACAGTCAAATTGAGAAGGAAGGGGGAAGGGAGAGAAGAAGAGAGACAGACACCTGCAGCACTGCTTCACCAACTGTGAAGCTTTCCCTCTGCAGGTGGGGACCAGGGGCTTGAACCTGGGTCCTTGTACATTGTAACTGCTACGATCAATTAGGTGTGCCACCACCCGGCCCCTGTGGTTTGCTATCTCACTGGGATTTAAAAAAAAAAAAAAAAAAAGAGTAAATCAGCCTAGAAATGGTAAAAGTGCTTATGTGTGAGGTTCTAGTGTCATATAAAAAAGGGGTGTGTGTGAAAGTGGGAGTCAAGTAAAGTGCCGGAAAACAACTCACCTGCACAGAGTTCTACGCGAGCCCAGCCCCACAGCATTAAAGGGAGATAGTTCTGTGGTATGACTCTCCCCCCTCCCCATTAGCCTTTTTCTGGCTATATTTTAAAGTTAGCCCAGAGAGGAAAAGCCAAAAAGAAAAGAAAAAAGCACACAATTCACAAAATAAGGAAAAATCGAATCTTTCAAAGTAATTCTAGTACTCTCTTTGATAACAAAAACTGAAATCTGAATGATAATTTTTGCACAAGTACTGCCCATAGAGTAATTATTACTACAAAAGGGAAAGAGCTACAGTGGACAAATCTGAGGTCACCAGTGAACTAAATCATCAAACAAAACTCAGTACAAAATGAAACAAACTGCCATCATATGTCTTTTGTTAGGAGTGACGGTGGAGAAGAATACCTCATCTGCATCCTGCATCGGACTCCTGCCAAAAGTGCTTACTCTAATTTGATCAGGAAACAAACAAATCCAAAGTGAAGGACACTATAAAACAAGTGGTCTGAATGCTTTAAAACATGTCAGTGTGTTTACCAAAAAAATAAATAAATAAATAAATACGGGGAGGCAATTACAGAAGCCAGACCTCCCACCTTCTGCACCTCATAATGACCCTTGGTCCATACTCCCAGAGGGTTAAAGAACAGAAAAGCTATCAGGGGAGGGGAATGGGATATGGAGTTCTGGTGGTGGGAACTGTGTGGAATTGTACCCTTTATTCTATGTGTTTTTTTGTCAGTGTTTCCTTTTTATAAACAAAAATTAAAAGAATAATAAATTAAATAAAAGGTGGGGGAGTCTGGAGAATTATTTTAGATTAAAGGAGACTAAACACAATATGATTTTGATTGAATCTTGAATCAGAAATTAAAAAATGGACAGGTGTGGAACAGGAGGTGGCGCAGTCGATGAAACATTGGACTCCTGGGCATGAGGTCCTGAGTTCAATCCCCAGCAGCATATGTACCAGAGTGATGCTCCTTTTCTCTCTCCTCCTATCTTTCTCATGAATAAATAAATAAAATCTTCTTTAAAAATGGACTGGGGAGATAGCATATGAGTAATGAAAAAAATGTCATGCCTGAGGTCCAAGATTTAATGCACAGCAGCACCATAAACCAGAGCGAAGCAGTACTTAAGGAAACAAAAACTATGAGACATTTGAGAACAGCTTCAACATCAGGTCACGTCAAGGTAACAAATCTTCTTTAATAAAAAACACTAAGACATGCATGCATGTTCATATCCGTATACACTGTGAATGTATGCATGTGAAGAGCAGGGGATATAAAAATTATTGACAACTTATCATTGGCTTAATTTTTTCTCAGAATAAAATGGTAGAAAAATAACAATTAGTAAACAAAATGCATGAAGTCCCACTGCAAAAAAAAAAAAAAAAAAAGAGAGAGATTCTCAGTAACCAGACATGTTGATAAGAATGGCTTTGAAAAGATAAATAACCTAATTTCAAATCAATTATGGGGCAGGGGAGATAGCATAATGGTTATGCAACAAAGGACTTTCATGCCTGAGGCACCAATGATCCCAGGTTCAATTCCCAACACCACTAAAAGCCAGAACTAAGCAGTGTTCTGGTTTAAAATAATAAATAAATCATCATCATCATCATCGTCAAGTTAATCATGCCTGACAGAACCTTTAGTGCAATCTGATAACATCTGAGAAACTCTGACTTTTAGATCTCAGGCTCTTAACATGTTATAAAGTGAAATTCTAAAACTTAACAAAATTTCGTCTGAATTTCCTTATTTCACTTAAAATTCTTGTGTCCAAAAAGGATTGATATACATACATATATATGTATATAATTAAATATGAAAAATAACTTATAATTCCATATAAGAGCACTGTTGAGTGAATTATAAGATTCACTTAATGGTTTATTTAATTAATTCAGCCAGCAAAATGTTTTCAGAGTACAAAGAACTTAAGAAATTTTCTTAGAACTATAGTATGATTTATCCATAGAAAATAAAGAAACAAAATATGAAAGCAAACATGCCAGAATATCTCAATTACCAAATTTAGTTCTGGGTAATTTTAATTTATTCTGTGTGTGGGGGGGGGGAGATCTACATGCACAATTATTTGTGATTCTCTCAAAAATTCTATGTTGAGAATGTATTTGGATTATTTTTTTTAATATTTATTTTATTTATTTATTGCCTTTTGTTGCCCTTGTTGTTTTATTGTTGTAGTTATTATTGTTGTTGTCATTGTTGGATAGGACAGAGAGAAATGGAGAGAGGAGGAGAGAAAGATAGACACCCGAAGACCTGCTTCACCGCCTGTGAAGCGACTTCCCTGCAGGTGGGGAGCCGGGGTTCGAACCAGGATCCTTATGCCGGTCCTTGTGCTTTGCGCCACCTGCGCTTAACCCGCTGCGCTACAGCCCGACTCCCTGGATTATTTTTTTAAATAATTATTTATTTATTCCCTTTTGTTGCCCTTGTTGTTTTATTGCTGTAGTTATTGATGTCCTTGTTGTCGGATAGGACAGAGAAATGGAGAGAGATGGGGAAGACAGAGAGGAGGAAAGAAGACCTGCTTCACCACTTGTGAAGCGACTCCCCTGCAGGTGGGGGAGCCAGGGGCTAAAACCAGGATCCTTAAGCCGGTCCTTGAGCTTCGTGCCATGTGCACTTAACCCGCTACGCTAACGCCCAACTCCCATATTTGGTTCATTTTTAAAAATACAATACATATATATATATATATATATATATATATATATATATGTATATATATACATACATATATATATATATATGCTATTCTTGAATTCAGAACACAGTGGAGTTTTTTGTTATAGTTGCTATTACGAAATTAAATGATCTGACAGCTGAGTAAAGAGGACACAGGCTAACAGTTCCACAGAGCCGTACTCTGTGATAACTAGATTTGTAGTTAAAAAAAAAAAAAGATAAGAAAAATAAAAAACTTTTTAACTGATTTGACCTTAGTACAGCAGAATTTTTGAAAATTATAGAGGAACGTTATGAGTTATGAATATGTTTACACATATTACTAAGTTGAAATGGTATACGCAAAAAGATTGATTCAATATCAACAAAGACTAAATTTTTCTTTGCAAAGGAGCAGTCTCAATATTTTATTTAATTAATTTGGTGTTTGGCTGCAGCTAAACCTCAAAAATCCTAGTCTAGGCTAAACTAAATTTCCACAATTCATTTCATTTATGACTATAGGCTTAAAAAGAACAGAGTATTTATAAACAACCAGACCACCATATATCAAAACTCTCTAAAACTCTTCAAGAATGGCGTTAAAATATCTTCAATCTTTGATATCAATAAATTTCAATGGCCTGAATTCACCTATTAAAAGACACAGAGTAGGAAGATGGATCAGAAAGCACAACCCAACAATATGTTGTCTACAGGAAACTCACCTAACTCAACAAGACAAACACAGACTTAAAGTGAAAGGATGGAAAACTATCATACAAGCCAATGGCCCACAAAAAAGGGCAAGAACAGCTATTCTCATATCTGACATGATAGACTTTAAAATAGATAAGATTAAAAAAGATAGGAATGGACACTAAATGCTCAGAGGATCAGTCAATCAAGAGGACTTAACAATTATTAATATCTATGCACCCAATGAGAAGCCATCTAAATACATCAAACTTCTACTGAAAGAGATAAAGCAATATATTAACAGTAACACAATCATAGTAGGAGACTTCAACACCCCACTATCTCAACTTGACAGATCATCCAGGAAGAAAATCAGTAAAGACATAAGGGAGCTAAATGAAGAGATAGATAAACTAGAACTATTGGACATTTTCAGAGTCATTCATCCCAAGAAACTGCAATACACATTGTACTCAAATCCACATGGGTCATTCTCAAGGATAGACCACAAAGACAGCATCAGCCAATTCAAGAGCATTGAAATCATCCCAAGCATCTTCTCAGACCACAGTGGAATTAAACTAACACTTAACAAGCAACAAAAGATTAGTAACAGTGCCAAAATGTGGAAGCTCAACAGTACACTTCTTAACAACTTCTGGGTCAAAGAGGAAATCAAGGAAGAAATCAAAATGTTTCGAGACTTCAATGAAAATGAAGACACAGCTATCAAAATATATGGGACACAGCTAAAGCAGTCCTAAGAGGGAAGTTCAGAGCTATACAAGCACAGATTAGGAAACAAGAAAAGGCACAAATAAACAGCCTGGTTGCACATCTTAAAGACCTAGAAGAAGAACAACAAAGGAATCCTAAAGCAACCAGAAGGACAGAAATTACTAAAGTTAGGGCAGAAATAAATAACATTGAGAATAGGAAAACCATACAAAAGATCAATGAAAGTAAATGTTGGTTCTTCGAAAGAGTAAACAAAATCGACAAACCTTTAGCCAGACTCACAAAACAAAAAAGGGAGAAGACCCAAATAAATCGGATAGTAAATGAAAGAGGAGAAATCACAACATACACTGCAGAAATTCAACATATCATGCGAGGCTTCTATGAACAACTATATGCCACCAAGCTAGAGAACCTGGAAGAAATGAATGATTTCCTAGATACCTACCAACTTCCAAAACTAAGTAAAGAGGAAGTGGCTAACATGAACAGGCCCATCACAGCTAATGAAATTGAAACAGTTATCAAAAATCTTCTCAAAAATAAAAGTCCTGGACCAGATGGTTTTACAAATGAATTCTACAAAACTTTCAAAGAAGAACTAATACCTCTACTTTTAAAAGTCTTCCAGAAGATTGAAGACCCTGGAATACTCCCTGCCAGCTTCTATGAAGCCAACATCACCCTGATACCAAAAGCAGACAGGGACACAACCAAAAAAGAAAACTACAGACCACTATCTCTGATGAACATAGATGTGAAAATATTGAACAAAATTCTAGCCAACCGGATACAGCAGTATATCAAAAAGATTGTCCATCATGACCAAGTGGGGTTTATCCCAGGCATGCAAGGTTGGTTTAATATACGTAAATCAATCAATGTGATCCACCACATCAACAAAAGCAACACCCAAAACCACATGGTCATATCAATAGATGCAGAGAAAGCCTTTGACAAAATACAACATCCCTTTATGATCAAAACACTACAAAAAATGGGAATAGATGGAAAATTCCTGAAGATAGTGGAGTCTATATATAGCAAACCTACAGCCAACATCATACTCAATGGTGAAAAACTGGAAGCATTTCCCCTCAGATCAGGTACTAGACAGGGATACCCACTATCACCATTACTATTCAACATAGTGTTGGAAGTTCTTGCCATAGCAATCAGGCAGGAGCAAGGAATTAAAGGCATACAGATTGGAAGAGAAGAAGTCAAACTCTCCTTATTTGCAGATGACATGATAGTATACATGGAAAAACCTAAGGAATCCAGCAAGAAGCTTTTGGAAATCATCAGGCAATACAGTAATGTGTCAGGCTATAAAATTAACATTCAAAAGTCAGTGGCATTCCTCTATGCAAACACTAAGTTAGAAGAAATTGAAATCCAGAAATCAGTTCCTTTTTCTATAGCAACAAAAACAATAAAATATCTAGGAATAAACCTAACCAAAGAAGTGAAAGACTTGTATACTGAAAATTATGAGTCACTACTCAAAGAAATTGAAAAAGACACAAAGAAGTGGAAAGATATTCCATGTTCATGGGTTGGAAGAATTAACATCATCAAAATGAATATATTACCCAGAGCCATCTACAAATTTAATGCTATCCCCATCAAGATCCCAAGCACATTTTTTAGGAGAATAGAAAAAATGCTACAAATGTTTATCTGGAACCAGAAAAGACCTAGAATTGCCAAAACAATCTTGAGAAAAAAAAACATAACCGGAGGCATCACACTCCCAGATCTCAAACTGTATTATAGGGCCACTGTCATCAAAACTGCTTGGTACTGGAACATGAACAGACACACTGACCAGTGGAATAGAATTGAGAGCCCAGAAATGAGGCCCCACACGTATGGACATCTAATCTTTGACAAAGGGACCCAGACTATTACATGGGGAAAGCAGAGTCTCTTCAACAAATGGTGTTGGAAACAATGGGTTGAAACATGCAGAAGAATGAAACTGAATCACTGTATTTCACCAAATACAAAAGTAAATTCCAAGTGGATCAAGGACTTGGATGTTAGACCAGAAACTATCAGATACTTAGAGGAAAATAGTGGAAGAACTTTTTTCCGCATAAATTTTAAAGACATTTTCAATGAAACGAATCCAATTACAAGGAAGACTAAGGCAAGTATAAACCTATGAGACTACATCAAATTAAAAAGCTTCTTCACAGCAAAAGAAACCACTACCCAAACCAAGAGACCCCTCACAGAATGGGAGAAGATCTTTACATGCCATACATCAGATAAGAGTTTAATAACCAACATATATAAAGAGCTTGCCAGACTCAACAACAAGACAACAAATAACCCCATCCAAAAATGGGGGGAGGACATGGACAGAATATTCACCACAGAAGAGACCCAAAAGGCCGAGAAACACATGAAAAAATGCTCCAAGTCTCTGATTGTCAGAGAAATGCAAATCAAGACAACAATGAGATATCACTTCACTCCTGTGAGAATGTCACACATCAGAAAAGATAACAGCAGCAAATGCTGGAGAGGGTGTGGGGTCAAAGGAACCCTCCTGCACTGCTGGTGGGAATGTCAATTGGTCCAACCTCTGTGGAGAACAGTCTGGAGAACTCTCAGAAGGCTAGAAATAGACCTACCCTATGACCCTACAATTCCCCTCCTGGGGATATATCCTAAGGAACCCAACACATCCATCCAAAAAGATCTGTGTACACATATGTTCTTGGCAGCACAATTTGTAATAGCCAAAACCTGGAAGCAACCCAGGTGTCCAACAACAGATGAGTGGCTGAGCAAGTTGTGGTCTATATACACAATGGAATACTACTCAGCTGTAAAAAATGGTGACTTCACCATTTTCAGCCGATCTTGGATGGACCTTGAAAAAATCATGTTGAGTGAAATAAGTCAGAAACAGAAGGATGAATATAGGATGATCTCACTCTCAGGTCGAAGTTGAAAAACAAGATTAGAAAAGAAAACACAAGTCGAACCTAAAATGGAATTGGAGTATTACACCAAAGTAAAAGACACTGGGGTGGGTGGGTTGGTGGGGAGAATACAGGTCCATGAAAGATGATGAAAAAAAAAAAAAAAGAAAGATGATGAAAGACATAGTGGGGGTTGTATTGTTAAATGGGAATCTGAGGAATGTTATGCATGTACAAACTATTGTATTAACTGTTGAATGTAAAGCATTAATTCCCCAATAAAGAAATAAATTATTTAAAAAAAAAAAGAACAGAGTATCATACATGTACGAGTAGAAATCCCTATAAAATTTCTGAATGTAGACAAATCAACATCTTAAGACAACAATTTCCAACAGCTGGTAGGTTTTTTCAATTATGTTCTTGGGTGTAAACTGTCCTGAAAACAATAAAATTATTCTGAAAAACCAAAAGGGAAAACATTTTAAAGGTACAATTTTCAAAAAAAAAAAAATCTATTTATTATTCTGAGAAATAAAATAAATGACATTGGGGCTTAACCTACTTCACCTGACCTCTCCAGAAAGCAATGCCCATGTAGAAAGCAACTCTCTTACAAGATTAAAGTAGATGAGATTTATAGCAAACTGCCTGTCTGAAAAACTGCCAAAGAAAAGATGTAAACAATGTGTCAACCTTTTTGTGGACCTTGCTGATCAGCTCCTGGTGTGTCATCCAGACAAGGACACCACCCCACATAGGGGGTGTTCTGATTGCCAGCCTGCATCTGGGGGATGTCATCACTAAATACCCAACAGGGGATGCTACTAAACTGGGGGTGATACTCAGCTGTAAAAAATGGTGACTTCACGGTTTTCAGCCGATCTTGGATGGACCTTGAAAAAATTATGTTGAGTGAAATAAGTCAGAAACAGAAGGATGAATATGGGATGATCTCACTCTTAAGCAGAAGTTGAATAACAAGATCAGAAAAGAAAACACAAGTAGAACCTGAAATGGAATTGGCGTATCGCACCAAAGTAAAAGACTCTGGGTGGGGAAAATACAGGTCCAAGAAGGATTCAGAGGACCTAGTGGGGGTTGTATTGTTATATGGGAAACTGGGGAATGTTATGCATGCACAAACCAATGTACTTACTGTTGAATGTAAAACATTAATTCCTCAATTAAAAAATAAATAAATAAATAAAATTAAAAAAACGGGGGGTGAAAAGAAAGGGGGGAAATGTTTTATTCAATCAATATGATTCACATGATTAGTACATTTTTTCTTCAATTATAAACAACAGATTATTTTATTTTATCACTAGAACACTGCTCAGTTCTGCTTTATGGTGGGGAGGACTGAAACTGGGACTTTGAAGCCTCAGGCATGAGAGTCTCTTTACATAATCATTATGCTATCTTCCCGCCCCAATAACAGATTATTTTAAAATGTTGCCAGGGTCGAGAAACAACTTACCTGGTAATGTCCACACTGTATACCATGTCTGACTAACTGGGTGTAGCCCCTGGTCACCACATGGGAGCACCAAGCACAAGGCATGGGGAAGTCCCGTGAATAGTGGAGTGGTGCTATGGTGCCTCTCTTCCATCTCTCTGTGTGGAACTGAAGATTTTTTTAAGTCTCCCATGAGCAGAGGAGTTGTGCAGATGCAAGAGGCTAGCACTAGTAAAAATAAATAAAATTTTGCTGCAAATGTTAAAGATCCATTTTCATGTGAATGGACACCTAGAGGATAAAAATTTGTAACTCTAAACCTCACTTGACAAGTCAGAGAGCTATCACATGGGTATCAAATTACAAAGTCATATCACCATTACTATTTAAAGTCCACAAATACAAGGCTCTGATATCATCTCATAGTGAGTAACTAATACTCAAATGTTACCAATGTTCAGAATACCAGCAGACAGCACCTGACTTTCAGGCATAATAAGGTCCTAAGTTTGATTCCCAGAACATCATGTGCCGTAATGGTCCTCTCATCATCCTTCAGCCGCAAGGACCGGCTGAAGGATCCCAGTTCAAGCCCCCGGCTTCCCACCTGCAAGGGAGTCGCTTCACAAGCTGTGAAGCAGGTCTGCAAGTGTCTATCTTTCTCTCGCCCTCTCTGTCTTCCTCTCCTCTCTCCATTTCTCTCTGTCCTATCAAACAATGGCAACATCACAACAACAACAATAATAATAACTACTACAACAAGGGCAACAAAAGGGAAAAATAAATAATAATAAAAAATTTGGGGGGTTTGACTTCTGGAGGCGGAGCTACAAGCAGCAACAGATCACTTTCTCTCCTCTCCTCTCCCAGATCAACTAGGAATACCAAAGGAGACCACCCGGGACCGAAACAAGACAGGACTAGAATGACCACAGGAACCCAGTAAATCACCGGTGAGTACAAACACGTGTGGCTGGTGACAGAGAGGTTAGAGAAGCATATGGAGAGATAAGGTGACTGCTAACAGTCCAGCAGTTTATCAGTTGAGACACCACCTCCAGTCTGCTCCACCAACAAGGGGAGAGCTGAAGGGAGGAGAGGACTCCCCAGAGACTCACCAAGTGCAACTCTGAGTCTCTATTGCTACTGCCCTCAGAATCTGGAGCAGCGAAAGGGAGGGACACCAGGGGACAGAGATCTAACCAGGAAACTCAGGAGAAGACCTATACCTTGGTGGCATAGCTGAGGGGCTGTGAAAGTCTCTTTGCATAACCACTGGATGATCTCTGCCACACCCTGCTTTATCTCTTGGTCAGGAGTCAGTGATTAAGCTAAACAGCCTATTGATAGTTTAAAAGCCCTCAGGCTCCCATAGCCGAAAGGGAAGAAAAAAAAAGAGGCTTTTACACCACTGAGCTCCAACTCAGGGATTAAAATACTATTGAAACAACTGTTAACTTCCACCACTGTGAACCCCTTTATTAACTTACTTAGACACAAGTCAATCCATGCAATATTGATCAGTAATTTGAAAAGTACTGATAAAGGGAACTCATAACATAATACATAAAATGGTTAAAACAACAAGAAAAAATATTGGAGAATCGAACCAGGACAAGAGTCCAGCTAAAAGTCCTCCAGAGGGTGAAAC
Organism: Erinaceus europaeus; assembly: GCF_950295315.1. Lineage (NCBI taxonomy): Eukaryota > Metazoa > Chordata > Mammalia > Eulipotyphla > Erinaceidae > Erinaceus > Erinaceus europaeus. Next base: position 15,962,182 of record NC_080176.1, on the reverse strand, counting down.
ACAAAATAACGAGTCCAACATCCAAACATTAGCTAAGGAAATAATAACAGGAGTGAGTAAAGAATCTGAAAAAAATGTAATCAGAAATACAGGAACAACAAATGAGACTATGGAAGAAAATACTAATTATCTCATGGTTATCAGAGAGCTGAAAGCTGAAATCACTGAGCTAAGAACGCAACTAGCTGAATAAGCTAAAACAGTATCAGAACAGGGCAACAAAATAGATGAACTCCAGAAAACAGTAGAGGGCAGAGAGAATAGAATCAATGGGCTGAAGACAGAATTAGCAAGAACGAGGATGAATTAGAGACAACTAAAAAAGAAGTAAGAGATCTCAAAAAGAGATTAAGAGATGCTGAAAACAACAACAGAGTCCTATGGGATGACTTCAAAAGAAACAATATACGCATTATTGGCATACCAGAGGAAGAAAGAGAAGGAGAGGAAGAAAGCATTCTCCAGGCCGTAATAGCTGAAAACTTCTCTAGTCTAGACAACATCAAAGACATAAAGATTCAAGAAGCCCAGAGGGTCCCAAACAGAATTAACACAGACCTAAAGACACCAAGACATAGCATACTTAGAATGGAAAGGAATAAGGATAAAGAAAGGATCCTGAAGGCTGCAAGAGAAAAACAAAGAGTCACCTACAAAGGAAAACCCATAAGATTAGCAGCAGACTTCTCCATACAAACACTACAGGCCAGAAGAGAATGGCAAGATATCTATCGAGTGCTCAATGAGAAAGGCTTTCAACCAAGAATGCTATATCCTGCTAGACTGTCATTCAGACTAGATGGAGGCATCAAAACCTTCTCAGACAAGCAACAGTTGAAGGAATCAACTATCACCAAGACTGCCCTGAAAGAAGTTCTGAAAGGTCTCCTATAAACAATCAGACCACCACAAATAGGACATATATCAAAACACTCTAAAACTCTACAAGAATGGCGTTAAAATATCTTCAATCTTTGATATCAGTAAATGTCAATGGCCTGAATTCACCTATTAAAAGACACAGAGTAGGAAGATGGATCAGAAAGCACAACCCAACAATATGCTGTCTACAGGAAACCCACATAACTCAACAAGACAAACACAAACTTAAAGTGAAAGGATGGAAAACTATCATACAAGCCAATGGCCCACAAAAGGGCAGGAACAGTTATTCTCATATCTGACACGATAGACTTTAAAATAGATAAGATTAAAAAGATAGGAGTGGACACTACTTAATGCTCAGAGGATCAGTCAATCAAGAGGACTTAACAATTATTAACATCTATGCACCCAATGAGAAGCCATCTAAATATATCAAACTTCTACTGAAAGAGCTACAGCAATATATTAACAGTAACACAAACAGTAAAGACATAAGGGAGCTAAATGAAGAGATAGATAAACTAGAACTATTGGACATTTTCAGAGTCATTCATCCCAAGAAACTGCAATACACATTGTACTCAAATCCACATGGGTCATTCTCAAGGATAGACCATATATTAGGCCACAAAGACAGCATCAGCCAATTAAAGAGCATTGAAATCATCCCAAGCATCTTCTTAGACCACAGTGGAATTTAACACTTAACAAGCAACAAAAGATTAGTAACAGTCCCAAAATGTGGAAGCTCAACAGTACACTTCTTAACAACTTCTGGGTCAAAGAGGAAATCAAGGAAGAAATCAAAATGTTTCGAGAATTCAATGAAAATTCAAAAAGAAACAAGCTATCAAAATATTTATGACTCAGCTAAAGCAGTACTAAGAGGGAAGTTCATAGCTATACAAGCACACATTAGGAAACAAGAAAAAGCACAAATAAACAGCCTGATTGCACATCTTAAAGACCTAGAAGAACAACAACAAAAGAACCCTAAAGCAACCAGAAGGGCAGAAATCACTAAAGTTAGGGCAGAAATAAATAACACTGAGAATAAGAAAACCATACAAAAGATCAACGAAAGTAAATGTTGGTTCTTCGAAAGAGTAAACAAAATCGACAAGCCTTTAGCCAGACTCACAAAACAAAAAAGGGAGAAGACCCAAATAAATCGGATAGTAAATGAAAGAGGAGATATCACAACAGACACTGCAGAAATTCAACATACCATGCAAGGCTTCTATGAACAACTATATGCCACCAAGCTAGAGAACCTGGAAGAAACAGACGATTTCATGGATACCTACCAACTTCCAAAACTAAGTAAAGAGGAAGTGGTTAACATGAACAGGCCCATCACAGCTAATGAAATTGAAACAGTTATCAAAAATCTCCCCAAAAATAAAAGTCCTGGACCAGATGGTTTTACAAATGAATTCTACAAAACCTTCCAAGAAGAAGTAAGTCTTCCAGAAGATTGAAGACCCTGGAATACTCCCTGCCAGCTTCTATGAAGCCAACATCACCCTGATACCAAAAGCAGACAGGGACACAACCAAAAAAGAAAACTACAGACCACTATCTCTGATGAACATAGATGTGAAAATATTGAACAAAATTCTAGCCAACCGGATACAGCAGTATATCAAAAAGATTGTCCATCATGACCAAGTGGGGTTTATCCCAGGCATGCAAGGTTGGTTTAATATACGTAAATCAATCAATGTGATCCACCACATCAACAAAAGCAACACCCAAAACCACATGGTCATATCAATAGATGCAGAGAAAGCCTTTGACAAAATACAACATCCCTTTATGATCAAAACACTACAAAAAATGGGAATAGATGGAAAATTCCTGAAGATAGTGGAGTCTATATATAGCAAACCTACAGCCAACATCATACTCAATGGTGAAAAACTGGAAGCATTTCCCCTCAGATCAGGTACTAGACAGGGATACCCACTATCACCATTACTATTCAACATAGTGTTGGAAGTTCTTGCCATAGCAATCAGGCAGGAGCAAGGAATTAAAGGCATACAGATTGGAAGAGAAGAAGTCAAACTCTCCTTATTTGCAGATGACATGATAGTATACATGGAAAAACCTAAGGAATCCAGCAAGAAGCTTTTGGAAATCATCAGGCAATACAGTAAGGTGTCAGGCTATAAAATTAATGTTCAAAAGTCAGTGGCATTCCTCTATGCAAACACTAAGTTAGAAGATACTGAAATTCAGAAATCAATTCCTTTTACTATAGCAACAGAAACAATAAAATATCTAGGAGTAAATCTAACCAAAGAAGTGAAAGACTTGTATACTGAAAATTATGAGTCACTACTCAAAGAAATTGAAAAAGACACAAAGAAGTGGAAAGATATTCCATGTTCATGGGTGGGAAGAATTAACATCATCAAAATGAATATATTACCCAGAGCCATCTACAAATTTAATGCTGTCCCCATCAAGATCCCAAGTACATTTTTTAGGAGAATAGAACAAAAGCTACAAATGTTTATCTGGAACCAGAAAAGACCTAGAATTGCCAGAACAATCTTGAGAAAAAAGAACAGAACCAGAGGCATCACACTCCCAGATTTCAAACTGTATTGTAGGGCCACTGTCATCAAAACTGCTTGGTACTGGAACATGAATAGACACACTGACCAGTGGAATAGAATTGAGAGCCCAGAAATGAGGCCCCACACGTATGGACATCTAATCTTTGACAAAGGTGCCCAGACTATTAAATGGGGAAAGCAGAGTCTCTTCAACAAATGGTGTTGGAAACAATGGGTTGAAACATGCAGAAGAATGAAACTGAATCACTGTATTTCACCAAATACAAAAGTAAATTCCAAGTGGATCAAGGACTTGGATGTTAGACCACAAACTATCAAATACTTAGAGGAAAATATTGGCAGAACTCTTTTCCACATAAATTTTAAAGACATTTTCAATGAAACGAATCCAATTACAAAGAAGACTAAGGCAAGTATAAACCTATGGGACTACATCAAATTAAAAAGCTTCTTCACCATAGGTGTGGGGATTTATTTCTGGGCTTTCAATTCTGTTCCACTGATCTGTGCCTATTTTTGTTCCAGTACCATGCTGTTTTGATGATGATGGCTTTATAATATAGTTTAAGGTCTGGGAGTGTGATGCCTCAATTTCTGTTTCTTTTCCTCAAGATGGTTTTGGCAATTCTAGGTGTTTTCAGGTTCCAGATAAATGATTGTAGTGTTTGTTCTAATCTCTTAAAGAAACTTGGTGGAACTTTGATGGGTATTGCATTAAATTTGTATATGGCTCTGGGGAGAATATTCAATTTGATGATATTTATTCTTCCAATCCATGAGCATGGGATATCTTTCCATTTCTTGGTATCAGTTTCTATTTCCTTGAGTAGCGACTCATAGTTTTCAGCATACAAGTCTTTCACTTCTTTGGTCAACTTTATTCCTAGGTATTTGATTGATTTTGCTGAAACAGTAAATGGGAGTGATTTCTGGATGTCTTCTTCAGATTTAGTGTTTGCATAAAGAAATGCCACTGATTTTTGTACATTGATTTTGTAGCCTGATACCTTGCTATATTGCCTAATAACTTCCAGTAATTTTCTGCTGGATTCTTTACGTTTTTCTATGTATACTATCATATCATCTGCAAATAGTGAGAGCTTGACTTCTTCCCTTCCAGTCAATGCCCATGTTCAGTGGGGAAGCAATTACAGAAGCCAGACCTTCTACCTTCTGCAACCCACAATGACCCTGGGTCCATGCTCCCAGAGGGATGGAGAATGGGAAAGCTATCAGGGGAGGGGGTGGGATATGGAGACTGGGTGGTGGGAATTGTGTGGAGTTGTACCCCTCCTACCCTATGGTTTTGTTAATTAATCCTTTCTTAAATAAAAAAAATTTTTTTAAAAAAGCTTCTTCACAGCAAAAGAAACCACTACCCAAACCAAGAGACCCCTCACAGAATGGGAGAAGATCTTTACATGCCATACATCAGGTAAGAGTTTAATAACCAACATATATAAAGAGCTTGCCAGACTCAACAACAAGACAACAAATAACCCCATCCAAAAATGGGGGGAGGACATGGACAGAATATTCACCACAGAAGAGACCCAAAAGGCCGAGAAACACATGAAAAAATGCTCCAAGTCTCTGATTGTCAGAGAAATGCAAATCAAGACAACAATGAGATATCACTTCACTCCTGTGAGAATGTCACACATCAGAAAAGATAACAGCAGCAAATGCTGGAGAGGGTGTGGGGTCAAAGGAACCCTCCTGCACTGCTGGTGGGAATGTCAATTGGTCCAACCTCTGTGGAGAACAGTCTGGAGAACTCTCAGAAGGCTAGAAATGGACCTACCCTATGACCCTGCAATTCCTCTCCTGGGGATATATCCTCAGGAACCCAACATATCCATCCAAAAAGATCTGTGTACACATATGTACTTGGCAGCACAATTTGTAATAGCTAAAACCTGGAAGCAACCCAGGTGTCCAACAACAGATGAGTGGCTGAGCAAGTTGTGGTCTATATACACAATGGAATACTACTCAGCTGTAAAAATTGGTGACTTCACCGTTTTCAGCCGATCTTGGATGGACCTTGAAAAATTCATGTTATGTGAAATAAGTCAGAAACAGAAGGATGAATATGGGATGATCTCACTCTCAGGCAGAAGTTGAAAAACAAGATCAGAAGAGAAAACACAAGTAGAACCTGAAATGTAATTGGCATATCACACCAAAGTAAAAGACTCTGGGGTGGGTGAGTGGGGAGAATACAGGTCCATAAAGGATAATAAACGACATAGTGGGGGTTGTATTGTTAAATGGGAAACTGGAGAATGTTATACATGTACAAACTATTGTATTTACTGTTGAATGTAAAACATTAATTCCCCAATAAAAAATTTTTTTAAAAAAATTTAAGTATCTCTGCAGAATCACAAATTATGACAGGCTTTCTAACAATTTAGTTCTGAATGCACAAGGGAAGAAGATTAATCTGCATGATTTGAAGAGAAAGAAAAAGGAGAGGAGAAATTAAAGGAAAAAGGAGAGACTCTTGTCTTAAGTTTAAAAAAAAAAAAAGGCTTATTTAAACCATACAAGGAAACTTCAGCCTTCAGTTTCTTATCATTTTATCTTTTCCAAGACCACACACCAGGTCACTGTGTTTTATGCCCAGATTTCTAATAACTAACAACCTCAGAAGCACAGAACAGACATCCAGCTACCCCTATTCTGTGGCAGAGTGTTCTGACTTAGCTGTGCAGACAATGTTTATCATCTAGCCAAACCCTGCTGTTATGCTTACCCAGGAAGACAGACAGAGAAAAGAAGAAATCTACAGAGACAGCAAAAATGTAAAAAAAAATAACTGAATTACAGAGAAAAGAAAATATTCACCAATGTCAAAAGTTCTGCATGCCACCCACTCACGAGTCTGCTCAATAAAGGTAGCTGAATCATTTCCTTTGAAAGAAAGAGGCCCAAGAGTATATAAAAATCAGATCACAAGTTCTTACTCTTCTGTTATTTCCAAACTATATAAGGATTTTCCTTAAACTGTACAGTTTTCTATTAAAAAAAAAAAAATCACTGCTCATCAAAACCCTAAAGTACACAACTTACTCATCTTCATGAGTTGGCGTGGAGTGATAAATCCAAGGGCCCTTTATCTTTTAAAGGTCAAAGATGAAACAGCCTGGTCTACTCTTGGGACAGCATCTATACACTGCACCCCTAACACCCTGCTCAGAAATGAATGCTATTGGTCACAAAGGAAAGGAAAAGGAAGTCTAGACAGATGAACACAAATCAATCCCACTGCTGAGATAACCCCAAACCACATCCTATTTGATGGCTTGTTTAAAAGAAAATTACTCAGGAAGTATTCAAGCAGCAAATTCCAACACTAGTCAGAGAAACTGGATAATAAACACTATCATACATATCATAAGCTTGAATCAATGTGCTGAAATCATAACAAAAATATGAAACTGAGAGCTCTTTGGCCGTCTGCTGCCTGAACATTGCATATTTAAATTAAGGTCCGTGTAGCTAGAGGGCTAATAAAATGCACCTAAAAAATAATTCTGGGGAGTCGGGTGGTAGTGCAGCGGGTTAAGTGTACGTGGCACAAAGCGCAGGGACTGGCATAAGGATCCTGATTTGAGCCCCCAAATCCCCACCTGCAGAGGAGTTGTTTCACAAGCGGTGAAGCAGGTCTGCAGGTGTCTATCTTTCTCTCCCCTCTCTGCCTTCCCCTCCTCTCTCAATTTCTCTCTGTCCTATCGAACAACAACATCAATAACAACAATAATAACTACAACAATAAAAAATAAGGGCAACAAAAGGAAATAAATTTTTTAAAAATTTCAAAAAAATAATAATTCTGTAGAATTTTAAGAGATCTAAAAATAAGTGACTTTCTTTCCTTCTTCTGGAAGGCATAGATCACAAAACCCAGGAAGACAAATTATTTTATCTTTCATTCTGTAGTAAGTGCCATTTACAGTCTAGCTTATCTTGTGGTAAAGTAGCATGATTCTTCATTGCTCCTGGGAAGACAGAGACAATGAAGCTACTGCAACAGAATCTCTCACTGCAAGGAGGAAGCTCACTAACGGAGAGAGCTGGAAAGTATACTGTTTTGGTTCTATTTTACACAGGCAGAAACCTGGACTCAGAAAGCCTGGATAAGTAACTTGTCGAGATCACAAAGTTTATATTAACTAGGTCTAGAAATCAAAGCAAAGCCTGTGAACTCCAAGAAGACCTGCTCTATCCTTCCTGTCACACTTTTTGTTCTCTGTACATATCTATAAACCATGATCTTTCCAGGAGAAATCAGCAATGTATCTTACATATCTCAAAGGTGTCTTATATTTATTTTTCTCATTGCTAGAACTTCACCACTCCAGGCCAACTTTCTCAAATATACAGAGATAGGGATAGAGAGGAGGAGGAAAGATACCACAGTCCTGAAGTTTCCTCCAATGTAGTAGAGGCCATTCCATTTTCAGTCTCAGAACTAAAGTAAATGTTTCTCATCTAAGAGGACTTACTATCTAGCTAGGGTGGTATTTCAGGGGGTAGAGTGCAGGACCTGCATGCCTAAGGTCCCAAGTTGAATTCCTGGCAGAGAATATGCTGAAGTGATGCTCTGGTTCTCTTGCTAAGTAAATAAATAGTAATTTTTAGAACCTCAGTAAATGAAGTGTAATATTAGAAACAAACAAATTCAGTACCATAACCCTGACAATATGTCATACATACATGTACAATTCAATAATTAATAACTTTAATTTTAATTCCCCAATAAAGAAATAAATAATAAAAATTAAAATAAATAGATAAATAACTTTAATTTTATAAAAGGCATCTCAAAATAACTGAGGTAATGTAGACATTTCAACCATCACAATGGGTGGCCCTTATATGAATGTGACTTGAATGGAAAAATAAAAACTCAGAAAACCTAGTAAGATAACTGGACATTTTTAACAGTAAATATTTGGTATTAAGATACTAGGAACTATTTCTGACAGTGATAATAATATTGTGACTATATTTGCATAAAGAATGTCTTTGGGAGAAAGATATTAAAATATTTACCCATGAATGTGATATGCTATCTAGAATATACTTCAAAATAAAACAGAAAAGGGAGAAATAAAACAGAGCTGATCACTTTAGTGGTTGAATGGGGGGGGGAGCACCCAGAGGAATTCATCATATTCTTCTGTCTGTTTTGTACGTCTTTCAAACTTTCCACAATAAAAAATTCAACCAAACCAACAATGGACTACAGCAGCCCACCTCCTCACTCCCCTCACAAGCCTCCAAAGTTTTCCATGAGCCACCACAGTATTTGCCTCTTGTGACCATGCCACAGTGGTCAGCATTCTGTGTTCTCATCTAGTTTTCCAATAGCTTAACAAAGGTTAAAAAAAAAAAAAGTTGTCAGAAAAATCATTATTTTCACTTTCACTGCTTTTCAACTCTATCAAGAGCTGCTTGCTGGAACAAAACACTTTGGCAAGCCATAATATTCCCTTTTCTTTTCATATGACTGAAGTACAACAGAGTATGTGACATACAGTAGATAATATATATAGCCCCCCCCCCCCTTTAAGATGAGGCTTCAGTGTCAGCTAAGCCATCTCCATCAGAACCTGGCTTCCTTGGAACCTCACAATGATGGGGGTTAGGAGTTCAAGAAAAAAAAAGCAGAGTAAACATTTCCTCTGAAAGTAAACCAGGGTTACTTAAAATTTATTGACCTGCAGTCCCCTCCCCACCCCCATCCTCCCACCTGGCAAGAAGTGTGATAAAATCAAGACAGAGTCACACAGCAGTAAGAGTACAAGGAAGCACTGAACATCAATTCATAACAACAGAGAATTGTTGCTGTTTTCCATTTGGAATTATTTGTTTGCAGAAGGGCTAAGCCAAAGATAAAAGCAGCCTAACAGGTTAAAAAAAAAAAAAAAAAAAAAGGAAACCACCAACCGTAAAAAAGATCATCATACACACCATATTAAGACACAGACAGAACTGGGGTACAGGTAAGGAAGTGAAATGCTCAGCACCCACTAAAGGGGTCTGTCCTACAAGAAACACAAAGACTAGAGAAAGGAAAATTAACATTTTTTTCTTTCAAAAAAAAAAAAAAACAGAGCTTAAAGGAAATAAAAATAAATCCTCAGGTGTCAGAAATAAACTTAAAGCTGTTCTCCCAGTAAGAGCTGAGCTGGGGAAGCCAGGGAGGTAGTACAGTTATAATGTGCTGGGCCTGGATGTGTGAGGTCCCAGGTTTAACCCCTAGCATTGAATATGCCAGAGCAAAGCTCTGGTTCTCTGTCATTAAATAAGAGTGGTTCAGACAGCCCTACAGCATATGACCAGGTACAGACCCCAACATTTAGAGGCCACACAGAGACCCAGCCATGGGGTCAGGTCTTTGTGGGGCAGGAAGCTGGAAAAAAAAAACTTCTCCATGAAGCATGCACATGGAAGAGGACTAGGAACTCACCAACTTGGTCTGTCCCTGCCTAAGAGTTGTGGGTAGGAAGAAAGTCTGTAAGAGAAATCACACTGCAAGTTGACTCCACAAGTGGGGTTAAGAAAGAAAAAGCATATTAAGTAGTGAAGATGAATTAACCAAATTCGTCATTTATAAGAGGTTGTGTGATTGAAGTAAAGCACATTAGCATTTGCAGACTCTTCATAACTAAAACAACTCAGAAAGGCCGAATGTAAGAGGATGGAAAACATATTGGGGGCATATACTAACCAAAAAACTTGGTATAATTACGTTATATCAGACAAAACTGAGTTCAGAGCAAGACAAAACAATCAGTAATTAAATCAATCGCATTAAACTATCCAAAGAAAAGGCTAACAGAATTATAAGGGGGAAAATTCAGCAATTTTAAAACCACGTCAGGTTTTTTTTTTTTAATCCTAATAAACTTTGAGTGAGCAAACAAAAATTACTTGTAAACAAAAAATTGCCATATATTTATATTTAACAAGCTTGATCTGGACATATGGAAACAAATACTTCACAATTAGACAATGTGCTTTGTTTTCAAATATACTTGAAGCATTTATAAAAACAGACTAGGTCATAAAACAAGACTCAACAAATACCATTGACTATCTTAACCACATCCTCTAATATGATGCCATAAAATGGAAACTAGTGAGGATCAAAGATCAAATTAGAATAATCTCTAATTTCTGTCACATTTCTTTCTCTTTTTTTAAAGATTTATTTTTATCAAGAAGAAAGTTAAAAAGGGAGAGGGACTCTACATCCGTCTAGATCTAAGCTCACATTCTGTGGTCATGAGTAGGAACATTCCATGCTGCACCAGTATAGACCCATCTTCCTCAGGTGTAGAATAGAGTATGTTGTCCATCCTCCCTTCGGAGGATGAAACATTCTCTACCATTGTTGATCCAAGTTGAGGGCAAGGTCCTATGAGGGCCCACAAAGGGGTCTATTTTGTTGTTCCCGATAGGAATGACCAATAACAATGGAGAGAGGGATTTATTCGAGTTCCAGGCCCAACAAGTCTGTCTGGGAATCTCAGGACTCCCTGATTAGCTGGTGGAATGGCCTGATAGTGACTAAAGAGTCATAGTTAAAAGTACGCCAGTCTCTTGTCCTTATTCAGCTTTTTCAGTCCTTGCTTTGCTAAGGTTAGCTTTGGAGTGAGTAAGAGAACTGTAATAGGAAATAGGTGAGGAGGGTATCTAAGTCTACCTAAGTGGACACTATTTCATTATGAACTTGATACTGACTCACTACAGACTATTATGTATTTTTGCTTTCAGGTATATATTTTTCTCTAATTTATGGATAAATGTGAACATAAGCTGTATCTTACGGGACCTGGCCTATATCTAGGTGTCGTATGCTTTACATTGGTTTGTTCTAGCCCTCCCCCGCCAAGAGAATTGGATCAGTCCAGTTAATTTCGCGGCCCGCTTGGCCCCGCCCCAAGGAACCCCGAGAGAGGGTTCCTGAGTCTGAGAGTTGCTGAGTTTCAGAGTTCCAGGGTTCCTGAGTTCGAGAGTGGCAGAGTAAGAGAGTGCTTGTGCCGCCGCAAAGAGACAGCAGAGTTCTGTTTGGTGATTAGTTTGTCTTAGTTTATGAATGGTTGTTCCTGAATAAAGAAATACAGCTTCCCTGCCCAGCCGTTGTCTCCGCGTCTCTGTTACCCGCCCGTGAAGCTAGCCCAGCCAGCTGGAGCCTAAGAATTTTAACAACATCTAGGTTTTGGGATTTTGTTAGGAAGTGAACCTCCTGGAATAGAATTAGAGAATACCATGAAAGGAAAGGTCTTACCCAAGTGATGAGGGTGACAGGTTAGCATTCCATGCCTGACGTTTCTGTACACAGTCTGAGGTGAAGCATGTTGAGATGGTACTCGTTGCATTGATAAGGTTGGCTCCTATACACATAGGCTCCTAAGCTAATTATGGGCCCCAGATCACATCAAATTGAGGGGGTTTACAGTCAACAATATTTATACCCCTTTCCCATACTAGGGAGCTACTCTCTTCCCTGATCCAGCTTTCTGGTCCTTCTGCCAGCCATGACATCATCTCCCCAGACAATAATTAGGATCCACCTGCATATCAGATTTCAGGCTCAGGCCAAAAAAAAAAAAAAAAAAGTATAGCTACAGGCCCTTTGAAATATAACTAAAATATGCCTACTAGCTATCTACAAAAAGAAGGACCCCCCCATCCCCAACACTTCATCTGCACTATTCCAGCCTTTAGGCCCATGATTATTCAACAATTTGTTTGGCTTTGTATGTTAACTCTCTTTTCAGCTACCAGGTTCCAGATGCTAACAGGATGTGACCAGACTTCCTTGAAAGACAAACAACCAATGTGCCTTGGAGCTCCGCCTCCCCAGAGCCCTTCCCCACTAGGGAAAGAGAGAGACAGGCTGGGAGTATGGATCCACCTGTCAACGCCCATGTTCAGCGGGGAAGCAATTACAGAAGCCAGACCTTCAACCTTCTGCATCCCACAATGACCCTGGGTCCATACTCCCAGAAGGTTAAAGAATAGGAAAGCTATCATGGGAGGGGGTGGGATATGGAGTTCTGGTGGTGGGAATTGTGCAAAGCTGTACCCCTCTTATCCTATGGTTTTGTCAGTGTTTCCTCTTTATAAATAAAAAATTTAAAAAAGAAAAGAAAAGAAAAAAAGGGAGAGGGAGAGAGGAAGGGGAGGATAGAGGAAAGAGGGAGGGAGGACACACATGCTCAAGCACAGCAATCATCAATTCAGCTCTGGTACAGCTGATGGGATTGAACACAGCTCTGGGATTGAACCTGGGACATCGGGGGCCCCATTTCTCCAAGCACAGACAAACTATTCAGTTTAAGCTTCCCACAAACTTAAAATTAATTCTGCATATATGTATAGAGTGAACTCAGGGGGGCCAAGTGGTGGCACAACTGATTTAACACATTACAGTGTACAAAGACCCAGGTTCAAGCCCGATCCCACCTGCAAGAGGAAAGCTTCATGAGTGGTAAAGCAGGGCTGCAGATTGCTCTCTGTCTCTAGCCCTCTCTATCTTCCCCATCCCCTCTCAATTTCTCTCCATCTCTATCCAATAATAAATAAATTAAAATTAAAAGAGAGTGAACTGATACAGGAAGGGCTATCTGTATACATACATGTATCTGTATAGAACATGGAATGATGATGAAATTTACTATCAAAAAAAGCAGCTGGATGCATGAGAAGGCTAGGAAAATAAAGGGCACAGTCATTCAGGGGAGTAGGGAAGTCCAAAACAAAGTAACTGATTCCAACCTTTGAGCTTGATGTAAAATCCTTTTCCTTAGTCTAGGACATTTAAAATACCTCCTCTGCTGTTGTTTTCCCAAGGCAAACACCTAGTTATGAGCTGTTTTGCTTTTCCTTATCAGTAAGCTCTCAAAGAAGAGCTCGGGCCTGAAGGCAAACCAGTACATTAACATGCCCTTGGCCCATCACAGGCAGTTTAGATAATCAAGATTCATTACCATGTACACTTTCCTGTCCAAACATGAATTATGAAAAAAGATCTTTAGTCCTGGAGGCATCTGTTTACTGCTGCTGCTAAACTGCTGCATTAAGAATATTCAATTTATCAAGATAAGAAGACAAAGATCAAGCTCTAACATAATCACTTTTCAAAATGCTTTCAAGCATTTAAAAGAGGGAAGGGTTAGAAGGGGAAAAGTCTTCACTCAAATTAGAAATCTAACAAAAATTTAGGCTTTAAATTTACTTAAACTAACTTGCTGAAAACATGTTGTCTCCACTTATGTATCATTTCCCAAATATTATTCAGTTAAAATGTCTCTGAAACATTAGAATTGAGTATCAACTGCTTGTAAAAAAAAAAAAACTCAAAATAGAGACATGGATGTATATCATTCAGAGCCTGTCCCATGATTATGCTGTGTAACTTTCCTTATTCAGTCCTTCAAATGAAACTCTTATTTCATCTGTACATAAAAATGTATTCCACCTTAAATATATCCCAAAATAGAATATGAAATGGAGAAAAGAGAAGGTCTAATTTCATGAGGAAAAAAATAATTTTAAAAAATGACATATTTGAAAAACAGTTCTAGCTAAGTATTCCAGAATACTATTACTACTGGTAAAATAAATAACAGTAAAGATGAATGTCTTGGACTGGGAAAACACACAGAGGCTGCACACTGGACTTGTACATCTCAGGCCCTAGAAGTACCCAAAGTCAATCTCCCAGTACACCATATGCCAGAGATGAGGTAGGTGGGTGGGTAAATATATAGATAAATCTTTAAGAAACATGAAAGTCTTAAATGAAGAATTGCCTTGTTTGTTTGCCTGAAGTTAGCCAGAATCGTGCAAATAATCTCACTACTGAATTTCAATTTGAAGACCTCTGATCTCTGAGAATAAAGTCCAGATTACATTCCTATGCCACTCTTACTTAAAAGTGACTCTCTACAGACAAGGAAGTAAAGCACCAAATGATAAAGACTGTTTTCTGCCAAGAAACTAAACACAGAATCCCCTCCAACCTGAAAGATAAGGCCGAGTCTAGAAATCACAGGCAGCCTGTTCTGATATTGTTTGAGAATCATCAGTTTCAGCATATAACAAGGCTACAGTCCCTTCAAAGGGACAAGCCTCTAAGCCTGCAAGGTCAGGCACACCCTTGTCTGACTGAGAAAGGGCGCAAATGCCCTGTCTGAATAGAAGTCAGTGTGGTTATGTCTAAGGACCAAGCGTCCTGGGCATGAGAAGAGGCAGCAGTAGGCCCATTGTGCCACCTGGCAGGCCCAGGCCTGTCCATCTAGGCAAGTCCGCCATAGTGTCCACATTCTCTCTTCATTACTACCCACCTGCAAAGAGGCCCTGCATACCAAATGATAGGTCAGAGCTGCTCAGTAAGCCAAGGATTCGATTAGCTCAACAGATCTAAAACCAACACTTCCCTTAAGTGTAGACTCCATTTAGAAGAAGGCAGAGGAGGTAGAGGAGGAAAAGGAGAAAGAGGTGGAGAAGGGAAGAAGCAGTATATGTCAAATGTGAAAAGAAAGCCTACAAAATGTGGAATATGGACCCCAGATCACATCAATAGGGTTTATAGTTAACAATATTTATATACTTTCCCCATATTTATGAGCTAATCTCTTCCCTGATCCAGCATTCTAGTGCTTTTTCCAACTATGACACCATCTACCTGCATATTAGCTGTCAGGCTCAGGCAAAAACTAGTAGTCATGGGCCCCTTGGAATATACCTAAAATAGGCCCACAAGCTTTTTCCAAAACAGAGACCCCAAAACCTCACCTGAAATATTCTTGCCTTAAGGTTCATAAGTAGTCAACAATTTGTTCTGCTTTATATCTTAACTATTTTTTAAATATTTTATTTATTTATTCCCCTTTTGTTGCCCTTGTTTCATTGTTGTAGTTATTATTGTTGTTGTTGATGTTGTTGTCATTGGATAGGACAGAGAGAAATGGAGAGAGGAGGGGAAGACAGAGAGAGGGAGAGAAAGACAGACACCTGCAGAACTGCTTCACTGCCTGTGAAGCGATTCCCCTGCAGGTGGGGAGCCAGGGGCTTGAACTGCGATCCTTACACCAGTCCTTGTGCTTTGCGCCATGTACGCTTAACCCACTGTGCTACCGCCTGACTCCCCATATCTTAACTATTTTTCAGCCACGAGGTTCCAGATGATAACATGATGCCAACCTGACTTCCCTAGGCAGATGGCCCTACCATGTGTCCTGGAGTCCCACCTACCCAGAGCCCTGCCCCAGTAGGGAAAGAGAAAGGCTGGGAGTATGGATTGACCTGCCAATGCCCATGTTCAGCAGAGAAGCAATTACAGAAGCCAGACCTTCCACCTTTTGCACCCCATAATGATCCTGGGTCCATATTCCCAGAGGGAAAAAGAATGGGAAAGCTATCAAGGGAGAGGATTGGATAGAGTTCTGGGAGTGGGAACTGTGTGTATACCTCCTATCCTATAGTCTTGTCAATATTTCCATTTTATAAATAAAAAGGAAAGAAGGGAGGAAGGAAGGAAGGGAGGAAGAAAGGAAGGAAGGAAGGAAGGAAGGAAGGATGGATGGAATCCTACATCATGAGAGTGTCCTCACTTCTATTTCAACCAAATTTGCTCTGGGTTACTTTTTCTAAGCACCTGACAAAAGAATGAAGTGGATCTTCTACTGCTTTTTCACTTTTTTTTTTTTTTAAAACCAGAGCACTACTCAGCTCTGGCTTATAGTGAAAAATTGGTGCAGGGGTTTGAATCAGGGACTTTGGAGCCTCAGGCAAGACAGTATCTTTGCATAACCATTAAGCTACCTACCCCTAACCATTCCCTCTCCTTTCTAAAGGGGTCACAATGTAAGTTAAAATGTGGCTGAAATGAAGAGGTGGGCAGTAGGCCCTAATTTTCTCCAGGCTCAACACAAGAGAAAAGGTAAAATGAAAATCCACAGAGTGGCTTTATCTGTAGGAGTTCAGGTATCAAGAGGGAGAAGAAATGAAGACAGTTATCACCTTCAGTTAAAGTCAAATTTAATAGATTTAGCAGTTATAGGCACAGAACAGATGTCCAATACACACCAAAATTTAGCTAGCCCCCATCCTTTAGCTATATAGCCATAATAAAAAGACCAAAGGCACAATAACCAAAGGGTAAGGCTTCTCCTCATCTCACTGGATAAAGACCCTCTGTCTCCATACACCTAGCTGCCTAGCACCTGTGGTCACTGTTCCAGTTAGTGTGGATTCACTTGGTGGGACTGGCAAGAGATTTTGTCTACTAAGAGTTCCCTGGGAAAAGCCAAACAACTTTCTTAAAGTCCTGTCATAGGTACCTTTCCTTGGAAAGAAAAAGTCAGTAGCATCAAAACTGCTATCCCTAAGAGTCTGTCTTCCATGAAGGAAAATAAAGCCTAGAAAGCCTCCACTGCACCACTGCTTATAGGGAAAAGTCAGGGTTAGGTTCCTACAAGCCTTTGTTACACTTTCGTTAATCGATTCCTATGCTTCTGACTAAAGATGCCATGTCTAATATATGTTGCTGAGTTACTAATTTGTTAATATTTAAATATTTAATTTATTTATTTAATGAGAGAGACACACAGAGAAAGAAACAGAGAGAGACCGAAGCTGTGGTTGATGGTGGTGTTAAGAAATGAACCTGGAACCTCAGAGCCTCATGATGAAAGCCTTCAGGGATGAAAGTCTTTTGCAAAGCCATTATCCTGTCTCCCTAGCTCACTGAGTCACTACTTTTTTTGCTTTATTTTTTTGTTTTTGTTTGTTTGGTTGGTTGGTTTTGTTTTTCTTTTTTTTTTTTTTGCCTCAGGCACAGTGCCTGCACTATGAATTCACTGCTCTTGGAAGTTTTTTTTTTTCCTTTTGTTGTCCTTGTTGTTTATTATTGTTGTTGTCATTGCTATCGTTGTTGGATAGGACAAGAGAGAAATCGAGAGAGGAGGGGAAAACAGAGAGGGGAAGAGAAAGACACCTGCAGATCTGCTTCACCACCTGTGAAGCGACCCCCTGCAGGAGGGAAACCAGGGGCTCAAACCGAGAACCATAAGCAGGTCCACTGTGCTTTGTGCCATGTGTGCTTAACCTGCTATGCTACCGCCTGGCCCCAGAGTCACTAGTTTTAAACTCATGAATAACAGCACTAAACTTATGCCCCATGAAACTTATGCATGTACTTTCTCCAAAAGGCACGTCACTGCTGGCACTTTGGGAATACCAAATAGCACTTTGACACTCTGGGTGGAGCTCATTTTCCATCAGCAAAATCACCAACATAAAGCACTAAAAATGTGGCTCTGTGCAGAGTGTGCAAAGGGAACTTGATTATAGTAGGAGAGTTTTAACAGGAAGACAGGGTATCACCTTGTTCATCCTCTACTGGAGAGCGTGTGTCAGGGAACTCAAATTCATGTCCCTCTGTGCAGGCTGCTGAAGAGCCACAAGCACCCCATGAGCACTGACACTGAGGTTACAAAAAATGTTAATGAGTAGGTGAGTTCACAAACACAGAATCTGTACATAATGAGGACTGGCAGTACTCTTCAGGCTGTGCCCAAACTCGTCTGAGAATAAATCTGCAGAGCTACCTTCCAACAATCTCAAAAACTTCCTCTGTGTCTGGAGAAGCCTCAGACTATCTACCCCAAAGCTAACCTGGATAACAGAAAGCTGCTCCAGCACCTAGGGAAGTGGGATCCCGAGCACATTCTGAGGAAGATCCGTAAGTGAGTCCAGGAGAGATCAGCTAGAATGGTGACAGAGCTTTAGGAAACCATGGGGAAGAAAAGAACTGACTACTGAAAATGACTTTGCAACAATCTGGTCTTCTGTTCAATAAACATAGAGGGGAGAAGAGTTTAACAGGAGGTCACTGACAGCAACACACTAGGCCATACCTAAGAATGTGCTACCATTCTGCAAGCTGAGTATACAAACACCCAGAGCTATATACTCAACGTCTCCAAGAAAAAGGCATACTTTTTAAAAAAATATTTATTTATTTATTCCCTTTTGTTGCCCTTGTTGTTTTATTGTTGTGGTCATTATTATTGTTGTTGTTGGATAGGACAGAGAGAAATGGAGAGAGGAGGGGAAGACAGAGAGGGGCAGAGAGAGATGGACACCTGCAGACCTGCTTCACCACTTGTGAAGCGACTCCCCTGCAGGTGGGGAGCCAGAGGCTCAAACCGGGGTCCTTATGCCAGTCCTTGCACTTTGTGCCACCTGTGCTTAACCCACTGAACTACTGCCAGACTCCCAGGCATACTTTTTTTAAATAATAAAATTAATTTGGTGGGGTTGGGGAGATAGCTCGATTTACTAAAGCATCAACTTGTATGCTGCAGGCCCTAGAGCCCTATGCCAACGCCGAGCAGTGTTCTGGTCCCTATCTCTTTATTTTCTCTCTCACTCATAATAGACAAGTAAAGCCTTGAAAAAAATTCTGCATGATAATATTGTATTAATTTCTAGATTTCATAGTATGGGTTGAAAAAGGGAAGAAGTGAAGGTTCTGAGCAGCTGCAGAACCTTCACTACCTCAACTGAGTCCCCAAACCTGAGGGTTCAGACAGGTTAGTCAAATACCCAAGATTACTCAACAAAATCTGCCCCATGTCTATTATACCATCTGGATTTCTTCGTCTAAGTGATTAAAATAAATTGACAGATTGCTTAAGTCTTTTGACTAGTTGAGTAATCAATTAATCACTGAATTGTTCATATTATTCCTTAGAAACTTAATCCATGAGTTTTCCTCTATATCCTCAAATCTTTTCCAAAAAGAGAAGAGAAAAAATATTTCCTCTCTTCTAAAACTCTACTCATAAATCTTTAAAGCAAATGATGGAAGACTGCTCACAGGTCAAACAACAACTAACAGATGTCTTCATCCTGACTCCTACAAGTCTGTCTCTTGACCAACGTCAAGTGCAGAAGTGGTCCTGAGTAAACACCTCTCCAAGGCTGCCTAAGACTGCAATATTGAGCCCACAAATGTTCCCTATTGCCTATTTTCTGCCACTCTGCACTACAGAAACCACATGCCAATCTGTCCATGTCACTTAGCATGAACAAGCATTTAGATAACTTGGAAAGGTGGATTGGTCGCTAGCCCAACAGCACCATCTTCTGGTTGGTGGGGTGGAATTAAAATGTCACCTCTAGAGTTAAAAGCACTTGACAGTTTGATAACCCAGAAGGGTGGCAAAATAGAAAATCCTGCTTCTGCAAAAGCTAAACAATGTCAGAAGTATACACTCGAGCAATCCAACTATGGAAGTGGTAAAAGTATTCTTGGATGATCACTCAGATGTTCACTCCACTTTAGGAAACACTACAGCCAGGCCTAGCCTCTCTGCTCTCCCATACTGCAGAGTTGATCATGCCACAGGAAAAAAAAAAATTCCTTATCATGTCATCAGTCACATGACTGATAAGGAAAGGCTCTCTGATGCTCCTATACAGAGCTGAAATTTGATGTAGGCAATGGCCTGGGAGATAGGGCAGTGGATAAAGTGTTTGAATCTCAGTCATCATGTCCCAAGTTCAATCCCCAGTGCTACATATTCCAGACTGATGCTTGGGTTTCCCCCCCACCCCCCACCCCTTCCTCCCCAGCTGCTCTCTCACTAACAAATCTTAAAAAAAAAAGAATGAGGCAGCAATCAAGGCCCTTAGAAGTTTGCAGTTCATAGTCCTATCTCCAGCTAGTACTGCTAGGGAGCATTAGATGCCCCAGTGATGTCTAACAAGTGAAGGGACAGATGGTGGAGCTAGTCATGATTCAGCATTGCCTCTACTCTCCCCCAAAGTACAAGACTTCTTCGTAGATTGGGCTATAGATAGATCTTGGGTCTGAGGTTCTACTGTCTGCCCTTCCTTACAAAAATACACATCAGGGACTGGGCAGGTGGTACACCTGATTGAGCACACACATTACCATGTGCAAGGACCCAGGTTCAAGCCCCCAGCTCCCACCTGCAAGGGGGAAGCCTCACAAATGGTGAAGCAGGTCTGCAGGTGTCTGTCTCTCTCCCTCTCAAACCCCTTTCCCCTCTCGATTTCTCTCTGTTCTGTCCTAATAAAACAGGAAAGGAAAAAAAAAAAGAAGGGAAAATGGCTGCCAGAAGTGATGGACTTGCAGTGCAGGCACTGAGGTGCAGAGATAGTGGCAAATATATGTGTATATATGTATATGTATATATATACACACACACATATTTAAGTTACATACCAGTTAGCATTAAAAATATTGTGAAAATATTGATCTGAACAGAGTCAAACCACTGTAATGAAACACCAACCAAAATATTACTAGTATTCATGTCTAGATGTGAGACCACAGTTGAATCTTCCTTCTGTTTTCAAATATCTTTCACACTTTGATTTGTCTCTTAAGCTGGGGAAGTGAGAGCATTACAAAGGCCAAATTTTGCAAAGTGACATTAAAATTAAATTTGAAAGGTTTTCTGAATATTCTAAGACTGTATCACAAAACTAACATTCTTAGATCCAGAGAACATTATTGGCCCCTAAAACACAAATTTCAAACTCAATGCTTTAGACAAGAAGTGATTTAGCAGAACATGAAGATTCATTCTCTAGAGCATAAACACTACATTTCTCTTGATTAGATTCTAAGTGCCACAGGATTCATTTTCTCGTTCTTGCTTTAAACTGGTAATTATATTAAGAGCTCAAGAAGCCTTATCTGGCAGTCAGGAAGCTTTTTGCCCATATACTCATACCAGCTAATACCTTAAAGAATACTAAGTACTGAGAGTCCAAGTAATTGTCATGCCCTTATATAAATCTGCCTGTTACAGATTTCATATCAGAGAAGTACAGGACTGCTAATGCTAAATCACAGGCGCACATGGGGAACAGGAACAAAAAATTGTTTTAAAAATATTATTTAAAAAATTTAGTGCTTTCTCGTGGATTAAGTGATGAGGGAGGGCCAACTGTTCTGACAAGTTTTCAAACCCAGAAGATAACTACACAGAAAAAAACATACAGATATTCACTCTTCTTACAAGTAATGATTTCTCTTTTTCTAAATTGAAGTACTTGTCAACAAGTCATTGTTATAAAAATCTTGCCTATATGTATAAAAAGAAAAATTGTTTTCAGGACCAGTGTTTATAGTATAAAAATCATGTATCATACATTCAATGAAATATCACTGTGCAATTAAAAAATATGATATTGTATTTTTGGGAACAAAAAGGGGAACTAGATGAAATTATGCATAGTAAAGTAAATACGGTAAAGAAAAAAAAACTACCAGGTAGTCTCATTTATTTGTAGGCTACAAATAACTGAAATATACAAACTTGCCCCCAAAAGGCAAAGCCAAACTGTGTCCAAGACTTTGTGAGGACTATAGGAATCATTTGGAGTGTAAGGAACACAGTACTTAGATGGTGGATGTGGTGTGGAACTATATTCCTAGAATTTTATAGTCCTGTGAGCCATTATTAAATCACTAATAAAAAATAATTATAAATATTATTTTCAAAAGTTATATTATAGTTGAATCAACTACCTACTGCTTGCTATGTTTATAATTTAAGATAATAAACGTAAATCAATGCTGCATGGAGTTTAAGATTAGGGAAATTAACATGCACGGGGAAAATTCAATTTTTGGTTTTTTTCTTGCATATTTTATATTATATGCTTTGGTAAGTATAAATACAAAGAAGTAGAGGAGCCAACTATGAAAAGCATCAGAAAGAGAAACAAAGATGACAACTAATCTGTGTTTTGCCCATTAGTGTAAATATTAATTGAAACGAACTGAACCTAGGTCACTTTGAATCTGCTAAAGGAAGGAAATAGCAGGTTTCTATATGCATCAACATGAGATTTTCTTAAAAGTGTTATTAAACAAAGAGAAAGACAAACTTAGCAGGAAGCTTGGCATTAAAAGCAAATACAACAAGAGCAACAAATAAAAAGCAAGGTAAGGGCATTCCACCACTAGAATGGAGGAATAAGCTTCTAACAAATCAATTTTTCAGCTGACACTACTATCAACTCTGGGAAAAAGTGCAAATACCAAGTATCTGGGGACTCCGGAACACAACTAGAAATATGCAAACTTTGGAGGAAACAAACTGGCTCAGAACAAGTGGGGAAAAGGGACAAACTATTGTATGTAGGTAAAGGCATCCAAAAGTCTGAATACCCTTTTCTAGTAGGAGAAACTAGGGTCAGTAGAGTGAAGAAAGAATCCTAATGAAAGGCATCCACTCAATCGGGGACGGGGGTGCATGACTTGGTCGAGGTGGTTAGCTGACCCTGGACTAAACATATGACAGAGAATGAGATCTGAGCCAATACCCACAAGCATGAAAGGGTCTGTAGTTTCAGTTTACTTATTTTAATTGCCTGCTAGAACTAACATGGAAATGCCAACACACTCCTGAGAAATATAAGCGAATCTGGAATCTCCATAAGAGAATATCCACAATGCTCAGGAAAATTTCCAAATAACTCAACACTAAAGATCTTGCCAGGAAAAACATACTCAGTCTCAAAGGGAAGGTACCAACACCTATGTGACACATGCTGAAATTATTAGACAATTAAACAAGCTACTCTAAGACAGGAAATTTTTTTAATATTTATTTTCCTTTTTTTTGTCCTTGTTTTTTTATAGTTGTTGTAGTTATTATTGTTGCTGCCAATGATGTTGTCATTCTTAGATAGGACAGAGAAATGGAGAGAGGAGGGGAAGACAGAGGGGGAGAGAAAGACAGACACCTGCAGACCTGCTGCACCACTTGTGAAGTGACTCCCCTACAGGTAGGGAGCTGGATGAACCAGGATCCTTACACCGGTCCTTGTGGTTAAGCCACGTGCGCTTAAATGCTACACTACCGCCCAACTCCCGAAAGACAGGAAATCTTAACAAAGAAATGGAAAAGATGAAAGGAAACTGAATATAAACACAGAATTAAAAATACAACAGTGTCGACAAGAAAGCTCACGTGCATAGTGTACCTATTTTGCCATGTGTGTAAACAGTATCTAAAAAAAGAAAGGAAAGAAAGGGAGGGAGGGAGGAAGAGAGAGAAAAAAGGGAAAAATTCATTCAATAGGATTAATAGCTACTTAAAAAAAATTGACCGAGTCAGTGAGTTTGTTTAAGAGAAATATTCAATCTGAAGGGACACAGAGTAGTAAAAAAAAAAAAAAAAAAAAGTACCAGAAACCAATGAAATAACATCAAAACTTAGTCCAAGAAAGAGAATATAGAACAGAAGAAATGTGAATAATAACTAAAGTTTTCCAAAATATGATTTTAAAAAAGGCACCAGGGCTTCACTCTGGCTATGTAATGCCAAGATCAAACTTGGGACCTCATGCCGGTAAGCCCATCACTTGAGTCACTCCGCCTCGCAAGCTGCGTAATTTATAGGTTTCACGAAGCTCAGTCAACCCCAGCAATATAGTTAAAAACTCTGTACCTCATATTTAAGGGTTGAAAAAACTATGGTAAAGAGAAAATCATGAAAGCACTCAGAGGAAAACAAGGTATAGTGTAACATGACTACAAACTTTCCATCAGAAACCATGGTGCCACAAGACAGCAACTTTAAAATGGTTAAAGAAAACCCAGTATCCAACTAAAACATCTTGCAAGACTAAAGACATTTCAGATAAAGGAAAACTCGAGAATGAATACCAACAACTGTAAGAAAAACTACAGGAAGTTCTTCAGACTAAAGTGAAATGATGTACCAAGATACTTTCAGCTTCAGGAATGAATAAAAATAAGTGTAACTGTAAATAGCAGGGTAAATAAAAAGAATCTATGGTCTTAATTCCTTAAAATACATGACTATCAAAACCAAAATTAAAGCATGACTTTTTTTTATTTATTGGGGGATTTATAGTTTACAGTCAACAGTAAAATACAGTAGTTGGTACATGAGGAACATTTCTCAGTTTTCCATAATACTCTAACCCCGCCACCCCACCTAGGTCCTCCTCCACCATCATGTTCAGGACCTTATCACTCCCTCCCCATCCCTCATGCTCCAGTCCTTTACTTTGGTGCAATACAACAAAAATCACAACTCTATATGGGATTTACAATGACTGCAGTGAATACAGGTGGAATGCATATGACCACTACTGCATGAAAGACAACAGAAAGGGAAGCAAATGGAGCTACATAAATGTAATTCACATGTCACATAAGTGGAGTGCTATGGCACTGTGGGAAGCTTCGGTGCTGTGGTGTCTCTCCCTCTCTCTAGCTAAAAAAGTTGGCCCGGAGCAGTGAAACCCCTGTGGTGACAAAAACAAATAAACAATAAATAAATGTAAGGACTGAAATATGGAAACAAAACAGAATTATTTCAGAAATTACTTATAAGGAATCTAGGAAAATTCTAAGAACTTGTAAATTAAACAATACAGTTCTACATAATCTAGGGTAAAAGGAGAAACTGGGGAAAATGTTCATATTGATCAAGAAAATACTGCATGTAATTTGTGTGATATACCTACAGCCATGCTTACAGAATAACTTATAGCTTTAAATGCCATATTAAAATTTTTTTTTCAAAGGTCAAAGTTAATGATTAAGAGAGAATCTTAGTTACTAGGCTGTCAGAAAAGTCATGATGCATTTTTTGCATAGAAAAACATGTTTTCCAACAACCCAATGTACACACTGATCTAGCTGGGTATAATATGGTCTTACGCACCCACAAAGGACTTGAAAAGTTCCAGGTGAAAGTGAAAATTGGGGTACCCTGTGCACTACTTGGAATATTAAATGCTGGCAAAAGTTTACTAGCTGGAAGTGTTTAAACACAGCAACTGGCCAATCATTCGCTGGCTAGCAAACTTAAGTGACTGAGTGGTAACTTCCAGGAACTAAGGTTTAAATATTCCTTAAGAATTTTTAAAAATTCATAAGGTTCTACTTTCAGGAGCTAAAAAAAAGAGAGAGAGAGAGGGAGAGAAAGAGAGCACAGTAAAGTCAAAGAAAGTAAAGGAGAGGAGAAAGGGGTGGGGAGGAAGTGGAGGGAGGAGAGAAAATAGGAAGAAAGAAAATAGGCGGAACAATAGGAAGAACAAGAGGAAAAAAAGAAAAATGAGAAGAAAAAATAGAAATTAACAAAACAGACAATAATATGGAAAGACAAATTAAGCCAAAGCTGGGTTCTTTGAAAAGATCACTTAAACTAGAAACACTTAGCCAAAGGATAAATAAGAAGCAAAGATACCCAGTATTACAAATGAAGACTAGATATAACTATAGACTCTGCAAACATTAAAAAGATTATCAAAAACCACAATGTATAGTTATAAATACTGCTGAATAATCACCTCAAAGAGTCATATTCTTAAGTCTAATGTTTATCACTCAGCAAAATCAAAAGCTGTGCTTTTAAAAGTATGATTCAATATAAGCATAGCTAGACTTTGGACTGAAGTGACACCAAGTATTACCCCAGTCCAACAAATCATTCTGAACAAGTCCCTACAGCAGTATATCAGGGATTATATCACTACCTGAATCTGGGATGGATATGCAAAAATAATTGTTAAATATTTCTACCTCTCTAAAGTGCTTTTATCAATTTTTACTTGTTAAAATATACTGTAGTATCTACAGTGTTCCAAACTCTAGCTCTCAAACAAAAATATTTTTCTCAAGATATTTCTAAAAATAAAATCACAAGCAGACAATGTCATAAAATGTATTTAAGGAAAAGTAAAACAGTATCTAAATGGTGAGATTAAGACTAGAAAATTCTACTAGATTTGAAATACTATTGAGCTCTTTCCCCTATTATAGAAAAACTATACTAGAAACAGGAAAAGTTTTACTGAGTTTCTCAGACACTACCATTTTTCTTTTAAGAGAGAGAGAGGGAGGGGAGGGGAGGGGAGGAAGAGAGGGATGGGAAAGGGAGGGGGAGGGGAGAGAGGGAGGGGGAAAGGGAAGGGGAAAGGGAAGGGAGGGCAGAGGGGAAGGGAGGGCAGAGGGGAGGGGAGGAGAGGGGAGAGGAGGGATAAGGGAGCGATAAGGAGGGGAGGGCAGAGAGGAGGGGAAGAGTAGGGTGGGGAGGACAGAGGGGAGGGGAGGGGAGGGCAGAGGGGAGGGGAGGAGGGGGAGAAGAGGGATACAGGGATACGGGAGCAGTAAGGAGGGGAGGGTGGAGGGGAGGGCAGAGGGGAAGGGAGAGGGGGAGGAGGAGGGGAGGGAGAGGGGGAGGGAGAGGGGAGGGAGGAGGAGGGAGAGGGGGAGGAGAGGGGGAAAGGGGAGAGAGGGGGAGGGGAGGGAGGGGGGAGAGGGGGAGGGGAGGGAGAGGGGGAAAGGGGGAGAGGGGGAGGGGAGGGAGAGGGGGGAAAGGGGGAGAGGGGGAGGGGAGGGAGAGGGGGAGAGGGGGAAAGGGGGAGGGAGAGGGGGAAAGGGGAAAGAGGGAGGGACAGGGGGAGAAAGGGGAGGGGGAGGGGGAGGGGGAGGGGGAGGGGGAGGGGGAGAGGGAGAGGGAGAGGGAGAGGGAGAGGGAGAGGGAGAGGGAGAGGGAGAGGGAGAGGGAGAGGGAGAGGCAACTCTGGCACACAGGATACCAGGAATCAAACTCAAGACCTCATGCTTTAGATTCTAACTATCCCCTACACCACCTCCTGGGTCCTCAAGGTGATTTCTTACTCAACTACTTGGAGAAAAAAATCCCAATTGATGAGGCTAGGGTATCTTGTCCATGGCATCAAATCCTGTACTGGCCACTGTAGCTTGTAGGATATCAACTATCTCAACACTGACAGTTACCAGGGATCCTTTACCTTCATGGCAACAGCAACAGCAGCAAGTAAAAAGCAACAGGAGTCAAACCAAATGGCCATAGTAGGAGTTTTATTAGTATCATAAAAGTTACTAGCGGGAGTTGGGCAGTAGCACAGCGGGTTAAGCGCACAG
This sequence comes from Erinaceus europaeus, assembly GCF_950295315.1. Taxonomy (NCBI): domain Eukaryota; kingdom Metazoa; phylum Chordata; class Mammalia; order Eulipotyphla; family Erinaceidae; genus Erinaceus; species Erinaceus europaeus. The sequence goes on along the minus strand of NC_080176.1, from coordinate 15,934,702 downwards.
GGCGCCAAGCACAAGGACTGGCTTAAGGATCCCGGTTCAAGCCCCTGGCTCCCCACCTGCAGGGGAGTGGATTCACAGGCAGTGAAGCAGGTCTGCAGGTGTCTATCTTTCTCTCCTCCCTCTGTCTTCCCCTCTTCTCTCCATTTCTCTCTGTCCTAACAATGACTACATCAACAACAGTAACTACAACAATAAAACAAGGGCAACAAAAGGGAATAAATACATAAATATTTTTTAAAAGAGTTACTAGCAAAAGAGATCTTTCATATACAAGATGCTGAATCTGCCTTGAAAAAAATCTTGATTGGCAGTTGGGTGGTAGCGCAGTGGGTTAAGCGCAGGTGGCACAAAGCACAAGGACCTGCGTAAGGATCCTGGTTCAAGCCCCCAGCTACCCACCTGCAGGGAGTCACTTCACAAGCGGTGAAGCAGGTCTGCAGGTGTCTATCTTTCTCTCCACCTCTCAGTCTTCCCCTCCTCTCTCCATTTCTCTCTGTCCTAGCCAACAATGATGACATCAATAACAATAATAACAACAATAAAACAAGGGCAACAAAAGAGAATAAATTAATTAATTTTAAAACATCTTGATGATACTTAGTTTTATTAAAAGGAAAAAACAGGTGTCAATTAAAAAGCAACTCCTTAAACATGAATCGAAAATAGTTTGTAACAGAGCCAAAGAAGCCATTACAAACTGCTATATAAATAGGCATTTAATGATTGATCTAACAGACCCTCTGTTTCCGCTCAAATGAGTAAGTAATTTGTTTAAGGTAATAGGATTTGCAGCGTATTAGCTGTCCTGGGTCTCATCATTAAAATTACCACTATGAAGACATATTTTAGAGTGTCCTTTAATGAAACATTTGTATAAATCATGGTCAGAGGCATTAGAGGTATCCAAAATGTACAAAAGGCATTTATAAATATATAATGTTTGAATATCATGTACTCCGCTCAATAAAAATAAAAACATATATTTAGTAAGGTCAGGGACTACTCTAATCACTGAAAAACACATAGTAAACTAGAGCAGGGCCCCTACTCGAAAAGTGGGTATGGCCTACAAACAAGGGTTACTGCTGGGGCTGGCACCAGGAATCCACTGCTCCTGGCAGCAATCCTTTCCATTGTTGTTGTTGCTGTTATGGTTGCTATTATTGCTGCTATCGTTGTTGCTGCTGCTGCTGTTGTTGGACAGGACAGAGAAATCAAGAGAGGAAAGGAAGACAGAGGGGGAGAGAGAGACAGACACCTGCAGACCTGCTTCACTGCGTGTGAAGCGACCCCCTTGTAGGTGGGGAGCCGGAGGCTTAAAGCAGGATTCCCGCACCGGCCCTTGTGCTTCGCACAAATTCTTACTGTAACCAGAGATACCAAGCCTGAGAAATCAGCCTTGCAACTCTTCAAATCTGGTGATATCTTTCCTAACACATGGGACCACCTACATCCACATCATCTAACTAAATAACAGATACCAGATATACACTAGGGTTTAGGATACTGGGTACAGGTGTACATGTATCAAAATTAGCAAGGGGCAATTATATAACTCAAAATTAAAGTGCTCACTAATAGCTGAAATGCCTAAATTCTCTAATTGATTTGACTTAGACCAAATTAGCTGGGCAATCTAGCAGGAAGACCCAAGGAAGACAGATCCCAAAAACCTAATTCTGGTTGGGTTCAACAAGTGACACTCAATGCTTAACCTGGAGAAAAGTCTATAGTCACGAGATAAAGGACTACAAAAGTTGGATAAGGGCAAGAGAGACCTACTAACTTTTTCCAAAATGGAGACCTCAAATCTCACCTGCTATATTCACGCCTTCAGGTTCTTGATTATTAACCAATTTGTTCTTCTTACGCTTTTTCAGACAGCAAGTTACAGATGCTACCATGCTGCCAACCTGACTTCCCGGGGCAGAGAACCTCACCAATGTACCCTGGAACCCCATCTCTCTGGAGCCCTGCCCCACTAAGAAAAGATAGAAACAGGCTAGGAGTACAGATCGATCTGCCAACGCCCATGTCCAGCAGAGAAGCAATTATAGTCTACTTTCTGCACCCCATAATGAACCTGGGTCCATACTCCCAGAGGGATAAAGAATAGGAAAGCTTCCAGTGGATGGGGATGGTATATGGAACCCTGGTGGTGAGAAATGTGTGGAATTTTGCCCTTCTTATCCTGTGGTTCTGTTAATATTTTCTATTTATTATTTTATAAATAAATTTAATTAAAAAATAGTAATGACCACCTCATCATCTGAGGCCCTACCTTGGACTACCCAGAGATATAATGGGCCTAGATCTCTAATAGATCCCTCTCTCCCCACCACCACTGGTCACTTACATCAGGAATGTGATCATAAGCCCTCTTGTGGGCCCTCCCATGACCTTGCCCTCATCATAAAGCAGTGATGGTAGGGACTGCCCTACTCTCTGAAGGGAGGCAGGGTCATCCTACTCTGTCACTCAAGGAAGACTAGACCTGAAATGAGTGCAGCCTGCAATGTTCCCAGATGTGACCATGAACTGTGAGCTCAGACCCATAGGGACTCAGAGGTTACACAGGCTCTGGTGCTAAATATGTATCTGCCCTGGGTCAGGTGGATGGAAGTAAATAGTAAATTTTATCCACAGAATTTTTTTTCAAGAATGGAAGCTACTCACTGCCCTAATCCAGCTTTCTAGCCCTTTTCTCTACTCTTAACACCATTTTCTCAGACAATATTTTTATCCAACTTCAGATTAGCTATCAAACTCAAGCAAAACTACCATAATTGTGTGCCCCCAGGAACATGCCTAAGATCGACTTTCTAGCTTTCTTCTACCCTAAGATCCCTAATCTCAACTGGTCTATTCCTACTTTTTGGTTCCTGTTCATTAACTATTTTGTCTCACTTTATGTCCTGCCACCTTCCAGACACCAAGTTGCAGATGTTACCATGATTCCATCCTGACTTCTCTGGGCAGATGACCTCACCAATATGTCCTGGAACCTTGCCTCTCCAGAGCTCTGGCCTACTGGGGAAGGACTGAAACAGGCTGGGGGAATGGATCGAACTGCCAAAACCCATGTCCAGCAGAGAAGCAATTACAGAAGCCAGAACTCCTACCTTCTGCGCATGCGCGCACGCGCACACACACACACACACACACACACACACACACACACACACACACACACCCCAAAGAAAGCATTGATCTAGACTCCCAGCAGGTGAGAAGTGATAGGAGGAAGAAGGTAAGAGGACTTTAAGCTCCAGCTCCATCAATTCCCAGAGAGAGGAGGAGAAGCGAGACATATGGAGGTAATAATGTTGTCATGAGTGGCTTAGAGGGGAAGAGAGGAATGGATCAGAAAGAAAAATGGGGCAATTGTGTATAAATGTAGACAGATAGTTGTAGAGATGATGGTTGGCCCATGTCTACAACCTTAGGGGAACTGTGGTGGCTTTCAGCGGGATAACTGAAGATTCAGAACCCTTGGTGGGAATGGAGTAGGTTTATACCCCTGTTGACATGTAATTTTGTAAATCAATATTAAATCACTGAAATATGACTAGGCTCCAGAAAGAAAGAATAGCTGAGTAAAAGCTAACACCTAACCAAGAAGACTGCAGTCACAGGCACAGAGCATGTACATGGCCAGGTATTTATGTGAAGAGCTGTCTTTTCTGTAAGAACACCATACACATAAAAAGAAATTGTGCTTCTGTTTTCTAAATACTAATTTTTCTTCAGATTTTAAAATACTTTGCCTACACATCTCATGTGGAAAATTAGATTTTACTAGTATAAATTAAAAGATGATAGTTGGGCCAGAGGAAAAAACTGACCAGGTAGGACATGTGTCTTGCCATACATATGGCTCAGTTCTAGCCCTGGCACCACATGGGAGTGTCATGGCACCAAAAGAAGCTCTAGTACTGTGGTGTCTCTGCCTCATCCCCTTGCTCTACTTGAATGAATGAAAAAGCAGCCCCGGAGCAGTTAAGTTACACATGTTCAAGGCTCCAAAGCCATCAAAAAGGAACCACCACCAAAAAAATGAGCTACTACTCTTTCAATCAAAAAGGGGGAAAATTGGCAATTACCTCTTGCTCTAATCCATGCTCTAGCCATTCACACGCATCTAATAACTTGTGCCCCATGTGTGCAGGCTCTAGAGAAGGACTCAACAAGCAAACAAGGATTCAATATCACCCTCAGGGATCAACATATATGGGTAAACAATCCAACTGGAGTCCTTCAGTGGCTACATAATCATGAAATATAGCTCCCTGTTCTCAAGAGATGACTGAGCTTAAAAACTACTCTATGAAAAACATTTTAGTGACAAGGGAGTAAGCACCATTAGACATCAAATATAATATAAGAGGAACATTATCAAAAACTTTGATACCCCTTACACAGAAATAAGGAATTCCTTTGGCGTACTGCACCAAATTAAAAGACTTGGGGGTGGGGAAAGAAAACAGGTCCAAGAAGGATGACAGAGGTCCTAGAGGGGGTTGTATTGTTATATGGAAAACTTAGAAATGGTATGCATGTACAAACTTTTGTATTTACTGTTGAATGTAAAACATTAATTCCCCCAAAGAAATTAAAATTTAAAAAAAAGAAAGAAGGAATTCCTCTTATATTTTCAAGTAAATACTGCTAAATAATGTTTGACAGGTTTCAAAACACTTTGACATACTCTCATTTTTACTGTTTACTGCAAGGAAGGGTAATCAGCCACTTATCAAGCACTGTCCATGGAGTGCTAGGCTCTTTTCTGGGAACTTATTACCTATGATCTCATTTCACAAAGTCACTATCCCTCTCTTTTAACTCTAAACAAAAAGCCTATAGCTTAGAGTCTACACAACTTATCTATTGACACATGGCTGACAAGTGGAGGAGCGAAATCCTGTGTCAGTCTGACTTCAAAGCCTGCGTCACCTTCCATCCCACCACCCACCTTCATTGTCACCTGAATGTAACCAGCAAAAACACTGAAGTGTGACAATGAGTAGAGTTGGGGGATTCTAGCACAGTGTCCTAAAGTCTCACTAAGGTATTCTTATCAAGATTCATGTCCCCCACTTGAAGCTATCTTTAGTTCCTAATAACTCAGCCATTTTGGATTCTATCTAAACTGTCTTCATAAGGGTAAGGGTTGCAGAAATAGATCTAGGCAAATAATTAAGAAGCCTTATTGCATTCAATATTATTCCTGACTTCATGTGCTCCAAAAGCCCATTTCATACTGAAATCTATTATTAAGTAACCATAATAAAAGTAGAAAGTCACGCCAAGTTTATTATACTCCTAATCTCATGTAATGTTTGTGATAAACTGAAGAAGTGCACATTATCACCCTACTTTACAGAGATAAACAGAAGCTTATTAAGGTTAAATAACTTGCCCATGGCCATCCAACTATAAGGAGTGATTCAGTAGGATTCCTGAGCTTAAACTTTTTTTTTATCTTTTTATTTTTTTAATTTTTACTTATAAGATGGAAATATTGGCAAGACTACAGAATAAGTGGGGTACATTTCCACATACATTCCCACCCCCAAAGCTCTATATCCAATCCCCTCCCTTGATAGCTTTTTTTTTTTTTTGTCTCCAGGGTTATTGCTGGATTTGGTGCCTGCACTATGAATCCACTGCTCCTGGAGGCTATTTTTTCCCTTTTATTGCCCTTGTTGTTTATCTTTGTTGTTGTTATTATTATTATTGTTATTACTGTCATTGTTAGTGGATAGGACAGAGAGAAATCGAGAGAGGATAAGAAGACAGAGAGGGAGAGAGAAAGATAGACATCTGCAGACCTGCTTCACTACCTATGCAGCAAAACTCCTGCAGGTGGGGAGCCAGGGGTTCAAACCAGCTGTTCTATGAGCTTTGCACCATGTGTGCTAACCGCTGCGCTACCGCCTGGCCTCCAGCTTCCCTATTCTTTATTCCTCTGGGAGTATGGACCCAGGATCTTTGTGGGGTGCAGAAGATAGAAGGTCTGGCTTCTGTAATTGTTTCTCTGCTGAACATAAGCATTGAACCTTAACTTTTAACCACTACAACATAGGTTATAGTCTTTCAAATAATGACATCACTAAAAAAAATTTTTAAAGCTCTGGTCTGAATTTGTACAGTTGTACAAATTTTCACCACTAATCCCCCCAATAAAAGAAAGGAAAAAAAGGCAGGACCACAGAAAAAAAGGCATAAAAATATAGAGACAAACAATTATAGAAATAATAGTCAATCAATCCATTGTGACCGTATGAGAACTACTCCAGTTTCTATTGGAGGAAATGACATCACAGAACTCTGGTAGTGGGAAGGGTGTGAAAATGTACCAAAAAGGGGGCCAGGCGGTAGCACAGTGGGTTAAGCGCACATGGTGCAAAGTATGGACTGGCTTAAGGATCCCAGTTCAAGCCTCCAGCTCCCCACCTGCAGGGGGGTTGCTTCACAAGTGATGAAGCAGGTCTGCAGGTGTCTATCTTTCTCTCCTCCTTTCTGTCCTCCCCTCCTCTCTCGATTTTTCTTGGTCCCATCCAAGAACATTGACAATAACAGCAGCAGCGATAAACAACAAGGGCAATAAAAGGGAAAAAATAGCTTCCAGGAGCTGTGGTAGTGCAGGCACCAAGATTCCAGGATTCGTAGTGCAGGCACCAAGCCCCAGTGATAACCCAGGAGAAAAAAAAGGGGGAAGAAAAAAAAAAAAAAATATATATATATATGTGTGTGTGTGTGTGTGTATATATAAAACCAAAAAAAGTTTTTCATATATAATTATGCATACATTCTCACTACTAAAATTATAGGCTTAGTATGTGGTACATTGTTAAGTAAAAAGAAAAATGTAATTAGACATATAACTAAAGAAATCCACAGGGGAGTCGGGCAGTGGCACAGTGGGTTAAGCGCATGTGGAGCAAAGCGCAAGGACCGGCACAAGGATCCCTGTTCAAGCCCCCAGCTCCTCACCTGCAGGGGAGTTGCTTCACAAGCAGTGAAGCAGGTCTGCAGGTGTCTTTCTCTCTCCCTCTCTGTCTTCCCCTCCTCTCTCCATTCTCTCTGTTCTATCCAACAATAACAACAATAATAACTACAACAATAAAACAACAAAGGGAATAAAAAAAAAGAGAAAGAAATCCACAGTTTTTACAATTTAAGCACGAGTACCTGAAATATTTTTGAATAAGTAGCTTAACAATACATATTTCTTCAAGAATTTTTATCATAAGAAAATAAAAACTAGGGGATCGGGCGGTAGTGTAGCAGGTTAAGCACATGTGGTGCAAAGCACAAGGACCGGTGTTCGGATCCCAGTTCGAGCCCCAGCTCCCCACCTGCAAGGAAGTCACTTCACAGGTGGTGAAACAGGTCTTTCTCTACCCCTGTCTCCCCTCCTCTCTCCGTTTCCCTCTGTCCTATCCAACAATGACATCAACAAAAATAATAATAACCACAACAAGGCTAAAACAACAAGGGCAACAAAAGGGGAAAAAATGGCCTCCAGGAGCAGTGGATTCAAGGTGCAGGCACTGAGCCACAGCAATAACCCTGGAGGCAAAAAAAAAAAAAAGAAAGAAAAGAAAAACTAAACAACAAGGGCAACAAAAGGGAAAATAAATAATAAAAACAATGTAAAAGTAAAACTACTTAGGGTTCAATAAGAGATGTGATGCTACATCTTTTTATAAATTTATTTAAAAGTGAATAAAATAGGGGCCGGGTGGTGGCGCACCTGATTGAAAGCACATGTCACAGTGCTCAAAGACCCAGGTTACAGCCCCCGGTCCCCAGCTGCAGGGGGAAGCTTTGTGAGTGGTGAAGCAGGGCTGCAGGTGTCTCTGTCTCTCTCCCTCTCTCCTCCTTCCTTCTCCATTTCTGACTGTATCTAGTCACTAAATAAAGACAATTAAAAAAAAATTTTTAAGTGAATAAAATAGCTTTCAGTCTGTTTGGTAAACAAGTACTTGAGATACATACAATGGAATAATCATAAATTTTATAAATAAATGGAAGAAGTAAAGAGATGCAGATAATACTTTTTGGTGCCCTCATCCCTTTTGATTAGCTACTTTTTCTTATTCTCAAAGTAAGTAAGTCCACAACTCACTTATGAAGCAAAATGGAAAAGGAACAGAATGGACATATACAAAAAAATAGGTAGTGTACCTAAATAACCCATACATTTATTTTATTTTCTCATTTATGTATAATATTTATGGATTTTTTTTTTATTTTATAAACAAGATCAAAACAAACCCAGCAGAATGCTGTCTCAAGTGACTGGACCGACTGCATTTAGAGAGGAAAGGGTCTACGGCCATACCACCCTGAACATGCCCCATCTCGTCTAATCTCGGAAGCTAAGCAAGGTCAGGCCTAATTAGTACTTGGATGGGAGAGGGGAGAGGAAGGAGACAGATTCTACTTTAATACACAAAACGTATGTCCCAAAGACTTACCAATTTTTACTTGATCAGGCTGGCTGAGAGAAACAAATGCTGATGTGTCATCAATCCAGGAGATCTGAATGTTGCCTATAGTAATGAATTAAAAGTAATGTTAATGTTTTACTATTTAAATAACTTTCAGACTTAATTTCTATATATGACATATTTTAGTATCACATGCTAATGCTTTTGCTTTGTTGTATTTTTTTTCAATTCCAATATCACTTTATTAAGGAAATGTTGATTTACAGGATTTTTTTGTTATTGTTGTTACAGTCTTCCTTTTATTTATTTTTTTCAGATTAAATCCTAGGACTTTTCATCTTTCAGCCAAGTCTCATCTCATGGTTGGAGATTTATAAGATCACTAATGGAAGCCACGGAAATAGCACCGTGGCTAAGTAAAAGATTCCCCTGAAGCTCTGAGATCCCAGGTTTAATCCCTAGTGCCACCATATACCATAACTGAGCAGAGTTCTGGTAAAATAAAGATCACTAACAAAATTTAGAGACCACATAAAGTTCTAAAACAGAACTACTTATTTTAAGAAACACAAAGATCAATGGGGGCTGGCCATAATGCATGGGGTTAAGTACACATGGTGCGAAGCACAAGGACTGTCGTTAAGGATCCCAGTTAAAAGTCCCCAGTTTCCCACCTGCAGGGGGTCGCTTCGCAAGCGGTGAAGCAGATCTGCAGGTGTCTCTTTCTCTCCCCCTCTCTGTCTTCCCCATCTCTCTCCATTTCTCTCTGTCCTATCCAACAACAATAACTACAACAATGATAAACAAGGGTAACAAAAGGAAAAAAATAGCCTCCAGGAGCAGTGGATTCGTAGTGCAGACATCTAGCCCCTGCAGTAACTCTGGAGGCAAAAAAAAAAAGACACTAAGTTCAAAATCTAAGATTGGGAAACATAATAAATTAATGTATGAAAAATGTAATGTCAGTCTTAATGCTGATCTAAACGAAAGGAGATAAGATAGTTCAGTAAGAGATCATAGGCTTTGCATGCACAAGTTCTCATTAAAATGAATAAATCTACTGAGAACATTTTATTTAGTCAATCAAATTTAAGTTTAGGGATCAGAATTTAATAATACAGGGCCAGGCAGTGACGCACCTTGTTAAGCGCACACACTACAGTGCACAAGGACCCATCCAGGCTCAAACTCCTGGTCCCCACCTGCAGCTGGAAAGCTTCACAAATGGTGAATCAAGGCTGCAGGTATCTCTGTCTCTCTTCCTCCCTATCTCCCCCTCCCTTCTCGATTTCCGTCTGTATCCAATAGTAAATAAACACTTTTTAAAAGAATTTAATAATACAAAATGAGAAACACCACCAAAAACTTTCAAAAAAATGAGTCCTAAAATTCAACTACATTTCTTTATCTATACTTCAATTAAAAGCAGGATTAGAATACACAAGTCATTTGGCTACCAGCAAAGAGCATACTTACTTTTCTAAAAATTAAGTGCATAAACTTTTTCACTTAGAAAAATATAAATTGTAAAAAATATAGCAAAGCAGAGATGCCTGGCAGTGATGCACTGGTTAAACGCACATATTATCATGCACAAGCACTTGGGTTCAAGCCCCCACTCCCCACCTGCAGAGGAGGGAGGAGGCTTCATGAGCAGTGAAGCATGTCTGTAGGTGTCTCTCTCTCTCTATCTATCTATCTCCCCCTCCTCTCTCAATTTCTCTCTGTCTTATCTAATCAAAATTGAAAAAAATTAAAAATAGCTACTGAACCCCAGGCCCTGGTGGTAATTAAGTAAATAAATAAATACAACAGGAAAAAAAAATAAGAGAAAAATAAAAGTCTTTCCTAAAATATTAATTGGTAAAAATAAATTAAACGTGGGAGTTGGGTGGTAGTGCATTACTGAAGACTTATAATCAGAATGGTCTTCAATTTGACCTAATTGCCTGACCCAGTAAAAAGGAAATAGAACTATCTCACACATAAATATATCTATCGTGCTCCTCTCAACCATCTGTGTTCATGTATTTAGACTATTCAATGTCAAATAATGACAAAGAAGCCTGTCCTTATGAAACAGACATTCTCTCTGACTTTAATCTTGAAAATTATTTATCCTTGACTAGATTTATTTTTCAGGGTCAGCAAGAGAGCAGACATAGTAATTATATCACTTCCCATGGATTAACAGCACTTTATGGGGTGCTATTAAAAGTTCTTCAGATTGTGGGCCTGGAGGTAATACAGTGGATATTGGACTCATAAGCACAGGGTACTGAGTTTGGACCCAGCACTACAGAGTGATCTTTGGTTCTCTCTCTAGCTCACTAATAAACAAACATTTTTCTTAATGTTCTTCAAATCATAGTAGTGTAAAGATAGCAGTATACTAAGCCCTGAAATATTCTACAAATGAGATTAAAACCTTGCATACTAATATTCTTTTATACCTAAGCTGAAGCTATCTTTATATATAAACCATTTATATATCACCTAGACCCAAAGAGTAACAAAATCCTAAAAGTTTATTTATACTTCTTACTCACCAAAGGCACTGAAAAGCTGGTAAAGGTCACTGGTTTTCCATTCTTTGGGGAATGTCACATGAAGAACATGATCACGTTTAGGTTGCACTACAAGACAAATTTTTGATGAAAAGGCTGATCACTGAAAAGTGAACAGTACATAACTAGTCCCAGGTTAATTTGAGGAACTGTTATGAATGCCTTGTGTTTATCTAACAACTTCTAGAAGCATTCTTAGGATTCACAGAATTCTGTCATCTTAGCCTAAACTAAGGCAAATGCTAGAAGAAGAAGAAGCCTAAACCAAAGGCTCTGATACTTCACAGAACCCACAATTTGAACCCTAGTAGTTCTATACAGAAACATCTTTCTCCAAAAGTTCCTATGAAAATTATCTAAAAGAAATAAAAAATAATTAAGTAAAAAAAAAAAAAGACTGTTCTGTTCAACGAACATTTCAGTAACTAAGTCTTTTCTTTTAAGCTAGTTGCCCACGTGCTTATTTACTTCACAAGAAAAAAAATAATAAACTATCCAAATTAAATGAACTAATTAAGCAGTACTGAAATACTGAATCTTCTGTTCTAGTCCACTACTTGGTCCCTTAGTGCAACTCTGAACGAGAAATCGAACAATTCTAACCACTCTTGGTGATAAATGATAATGATGTTTAGTTTGTAGAATCAGTGAGAATGACAGATTAGCATGTTAGTTTAATATGGAGTGCAACAATATCCTCTAACTATGATTGTAAGGATTATCAGCCTAAGGACAATTGGCCCACTTATGCTCCCTCTAATGTGTATTAAAACATGGAAAAGGCACTAGACAAGAAAAGTGGTGTGGTGTGGATAAGCAGAAGCAACAGCAACCATCCCCCAAAGAGATTAGCCTTCTGAGGTTTTCAGTGAGAAAAAAATTCATCATACTAAGCTAATATATGCAAGTAATTGGAAAATAAACAACTTACTGAGTTACTGAAAATAGCTAGCACATTTTGAAATCTATTACTTATGCTTTATAGGAAATTATTAATTTGAAGTTTTGAGAGAAAACGATATAATGAAAAAATAACACATTTTTTTTAACAGGAAGCAGGCTGATTTTTTTTCATATTTTATTTATTTTAATTAGAAAGAGTAAAATCAGAGCACCGGTCAGGGCTGGGGAGATATCATAATGGTTATGCAAAATGACTTTCATGCCTGAGGCTCTGAACTCCCAGCTTCAATCCCCAGCACCACCATAAGCCAGAGCTGAGCAGTGTTCTGAGAAGGAAAAAAAAAAAAAATATATATATATATATATATATATATATATACATATATAATCATCTCACTCTCAGGCAGAGAAAACACAAGTAGAAACTGAACTGGAATTGGCGTATTGCACCAAAGTAAAAGACTCTGGGGGGGGGGGGGGAATACACATCCAAAAAGAATGACAGGACCTAGTGGGGGTTGTATTGTTATATGGAAAACTGGGAAATGTTATGCATGTACAAACTACTGTATTTACTGTCGAATCAAAACATTAATTTCCCAATAAAGAAATTAAAAAAAAAAAAAGTCCCCTGACAGAGCACTGGTCAGCTCTGGTTTATGATGGTGCTGAGGGCTGACAAGGAAGCTTTCTGTATAACCATCATGCTATCTCCCCAAAGACAATTTTTTTTAAACTCAATTTATGCCTTAACTGGAAAGTGTACGTGAAGAGATGAGCTAATCAAGACCCAAGGGGACTGTTAACTTGAACATACTATTCATATCAACCACAAAAATCACTGCCAATTTTTAAGTGAACAGTAATATTCTTTCTTCAGTAATATTTTTCCTGCTGTTCCTTCCAGACCACACACTTAAATGTGCAGATGCAATGAGAAAATAAAAAAATTAACTTACAGTCTGGTCCTTCCAAGTTTAGGTAGGGAATATCCATAACTCTCATAAGAAATAATCTACAAAATGAAAAGAAAAACAAGTACTGAATTAATTGAATATACATCAATGTATTTATTATATTTCTTAGTAGGCACTTCTTGATTACATTACTCTTTCTAAACTCATTTTAAAAGCTCTCAGGGGTTGGGGAGCTAGCAATATTGGTTATGCAAAAATACTTTCATGCCTGAGGCTCTAAGATCCAAAGTTCAATCCCTGACATCACGATAAATCAGAGCTGTGTTAGGCAGAGCACTGGTAAAGAAAGAAAGAAAGAAAGAAAGAAAGAAAGAAAGAAAGAAAGAAAGAAAGAAAGAAAGAAAGAAAGAAAGAAAGATAGATCACCCAAAAGATCTTAAGGTTTACATCAGAGATTTTTATCTAAGGCTAAATATCGTGATACATAGGAAAACAACCATACACTTGTAACACTTCCCAGGGGCTTAATAGCTTCTCAATAAATGAAAAGAATGAAATTACTAACCAAATAGTCAAAAGGAGGTCCTCTGCAGAGCTGCCTTACTAGTTTAGAGAAACAGAGTATCTACCAGACTGCTAGCCACCTTGCTATTTTTAAAGTTGCTTCAACAAGTTGTAAAGGTGACCCTGATGATTATTGTTCTGTGAGCTGAGAAAATTGTTTTGTTTCATTTAGCTGAAATACAAAGGCACTGCCTGGATGAATACTCATCTTATTGGGTGAGCTGCAGTGACTAAATTTGCTACATAGTGGCTAGTATTCTGCATTACGAAATAAGTGACTGCCTCAAAAGCTCATGTCATTACTGTCGTTTAAAACATACTGAAAGCACAATACAAAAAAATCCTCATTGAAGACAACAGACTGATAGAAATCACTGCTGTCACCTTATGTATAACTTCCAAAATGAATGCACAGACACTTAAAAGGAGCACTTAAATTACTCCCCACAATGCCATTTGAATTTTTTTTCTCTCGCAATGTTACTGACAAAATAGTAGGCATTTGCTTGTTTGTCATTTATTTTAACGAGGCTTTTTCCTAAGATAATGATACATTCTGTGTTTCTGATAGAGACTACATTGTATAGAAAATTACAAAAGCAATCCAAGTGCCCTACAAGTAATTAGTTTGGCTTCACTTACCTGCAATTAAAATGCATTATTACCAGACATCCAAAAGCCAAGCAGGGCATCATGTACTTTACAAATGGAACCAAGAGCAAGAATAACACTGTTCTTCTAGTGCCAGAAAAAGCAAAGTCATGGTATTCTATGGTTTACAAACTTGTTGCCTGGCCTACAATTTAATAAACCAAATCCAATGGCAAGGAAACCAAACTTATTTTTAGTTCACTAACTTAGACTCAAGTGTACTATTCTGGTCTGCTAGCTATTTATTTTACCAATTTTAACCAGATTTACTACCTGCCCGCAATGATGGAAGACAAAATAATATATAAAAGTATCCAGGACACTGGAGGTTCTAAATAGCAGCTGCTATTGTTACTATAAACCAGAACCAGGAAAATTATCCTTGACTTAGATAATTCAGTAATTTTTTTGTTTCATTTTGGAGAATTTAGTAAATTTATAAAAAAAAAAAAAAAAAGAAAGAAAGGAAGAAAGAAAGAAAAGTCCCCAAATTCTAAAAAATAAAATAAAAACCTTTTTATTTAAAAGCTGGTGGAGGTACCAAGAAAGTGGTTTACTGGCAGACCACAGGCTTTGAACCATGAGCCCTGAGTTCCACTTAACAAGAAATAACAACAAACATCATTTGGAAGGGTGGTACCCTGGTCATTCTCTCAGTCTTTCTCTCTCCCTCTCTTACCCTCATAAAAAAATAAAACAAATTGGAGTAGGGCACCAAAGTAAAAATCTCTGGGTGGAGAGTGAGGATGTAGATGTTCAGCTTCACTGGTGGGGGGGGGGGGCACACAGACCTTTGGTGGTGTTAATATACACTCCTATTAACTTACAGTCTCATAAATCATTATTTAATTAATATGAGAAAGGAAAAATGGATCGAATATCTCAAACTTTTTGATGCACAGACCACAGCTCTGATTAAATGTTCCTTCAATCTAAGCACTTAAAACTTCAAATTGAGTAGGGCACCAAGGTAAAAACACTGGTTTGAGGGTAAGGGCGGATGTTCGGCTTCATGGGGGTGGGGTGGGAGAGACACAATGAGTACCACCTCAGCATGCTTCATGTCAGACTGTGTCCAGAGACGTCAGGCATGGAATGTCAACCCACCACTCTCATTACTCAGGTGAGACCTTTCCTTTCATAGGATTCTCTAATTCCATTCCAGGTGGTTCACTTCCTAACAAGTCTCAAAACCTAGATATAGACCAGGTCCCGTGAGATAGAGCATATGTTCACATGTATCCATAAATTAGGGCAAAATATATACCTGAAAACAAAAGTACACAACAGTCTGCAGTGAGTCAGTATAAAGTTCATAATGAAATAGTGTCTACTTAGACTTAGATACCTTCCTCACCTACTTCCTATTACAGTTCTCTCACTCCATGATAAACTTATGATAAGGTTAGCTTTGGAGTGAGTGAGAGAACTGTAATCAAAGCAAGGACTGCAAAAGCTGAATAAGGGCTGGTATACTTTAACGATGACTCTTTAGTCACTATCAGGCCACGCCATCAACTGGGGCCCCATTTGGGGAGTCCTGAGATTCCCAAACAGACATGATGGGGCTAGACCTTGAATAAATCCCTCTCCATTGTTACGGGTCATCTCTATCAGATGATACCGGCTCCCCACCTGTGGAGAAGTTACTTCAAAGGTGGTGAAGCAGGTCTGCAGGTGTCTTTCTCTCCCCCTCTCTGTCTTCCCCTCCTCTTTCCATTTCTCTCTGTCCTATCCAACAATGACAACAATAACAACAATAGTAACTAAAACAATAAAACAAGGGCAACAAAAGGGAATAAATATTTTTAAAAAGAAATCAAAAAAAGAAAGAAAATAAGTGGGGGTGAAACAACATAAAAATTATGCAAAAGACTCCCAAGCCTGAGGCTCTGACAGGAGGTGGCACAGTGAAGCCCTGATGAAAATGTGGTTTCCCATGTGAGCATGTGAGAAATGTATGTATACACACACACACACACACACACACACACACACACACACACACAAATGCAGAAACTCTGGAGACTAAAAATTCCAGGAAAAGAAAAAGGAAAGAGGATAGACAAGGTGTGTTAACTGCTATTAATGATGGTTCACTAATCTCCTGGGTAACTGACTCCTGCCAGCTTCTCCAAAGAAATATCAAGTTTTAATGATTTCTTTACATGAATGATTTGGCTTAGAAAAACACCATACAGTTAAAACAAATTCCCAAGGACTTCAAAATCCAGGAGCAGTAATATAAGGTTCCTACCACTCTCTCACACCAGGAGGTCAATAGGAAGTGAGCTACCACATTCTCTGTCAATAGGCCAGGCAGTGGCACACCTGGTTAAGTGCATACATTACAGTGCACAAGGGCACAGGTTCAAGCCCCTGGTTGCCAACTGCAAAGGGAAGTTTCACAAGTGTTGAAACAGTGATGCAGTTGTCTCTCTGTCTCTTTTCCGTCTCTATTTTCTCCCCCCCCTTAATTTCTCTCTAACAATACACACACACACATATATATATAATTTTTTAAAATTCTGTCAGAAAGAAACTGGGGGAAATTATGCTCACAGCTATGGTCCTCATTTAAAAAAAAAAAAAAAAACTACTCTCTTGGCAATCACTAGCAAAAGTACACCTATTACTATGAACTGGCTACAAATGAATACCTCTAGGATCACAAATCCAACCTCAGTTATGGCAGCAACTGAGAGAGAAAAACATGACACACAGAATGAGACACCTTAAACCTTATCAAAATGCCCTGACCCAACAAGTTTCAGACACAAGCTGGCAGCCACAGGACACATGAGGCTGTTTTAAGAAGCAAACTAATGTGAGCTGGGGAGACAGCATAATGGTTATACAAAATGCCTTTCATGCCTGAGGCACCAAAGGTCCCAGGTTCAATCCCCAGCACACCCACCAGCCAGAGCTGAGTAGGGCTCGGGGAAACTAAATAATTTTTTTTTTAAAGCATACTAAAAGATCAAAGGTTTTTCTCTGATGACATAATAGTTTGCCTTGGACTAAGGCTTATCTCAACTATTCCCTAGTTAGCCAGTGCATTAGAAAAGTGTTGCAAAATAATGCCAGTGTTAACCCATCTTGTGCATCTGGGTCAAAAAAATAGTAAAAAGGGCAAAAGTGATATTTGAAAAATGCCTTCTTGAAGATGATTCAGGAATATTCTGCACAGAAGGTTCAACTCTCTGGAAACTAAAAAGATTATTAAAGTTCTCTAAGAGTCTAAGAAATCAGTAAGTCTATTCAGAAAGGAAAGAGGATATATATAGTTTTCCTCCCTTAATCACCAAGCTTTTTTAGATAGAAAGAGACAGAGACAGAGGGAGTGAGAGACATGACATGTGGATATGACAAGAACAGGAACTTTCCCAGGTGAGCTCTCCTACCAGAAAATATTTTAATATTACCCCCACAGCATAGCTTTCTATGGAGAAACCAAGAAAATCAATCAGAGCCGAGCAGTGACGGCACTTTTAAGAAGCAACTTGCAAAATAACGATCATGCCCAATGCAGTGAGGTGGAAGTGTATCCAGACAAGAGGCCCAACCACAAAGGCTAAGTTATGATCAGACCACAGCTTATTCACCTGATAAACCACAGAAGGTAATCTGCAGAATGCTGACCACATGTTTTAAGGTCTTTTGGAAAAAAAAAAGTCTTTATTTTGAAAGTGAAAAAAACCACAGCACTAAGGATTACTTCAGTGTAGTGGAGGTAGGGCTCAAACTGAGGACATTCACAGGCAAAGCAGCAAACTATTTCAGTGAGCTATTTCACCAGCCTCCTTTACTGCATTTTTAAAGTTACAAAATAGACAAACAGTACAGCTTCAATCAGTAAAAAGGTTATATGGATTTCATTTAGTAAATGACAGAAAATATACTCAAAGGAAATCCACTAAAATAACAGTTTTTTTTTTTTTTTGCTTTTTGGCTGAAGAATGATTTTCTTTTACTTATACATGTCTTTATGATAAAAGACATGTAGGAAAGAAGACAGAGCTCTGCTCGTGTCTGGCATAAGATAGAAGTGGCCCTTGAACTTACAGCCTCTGGGGCTTGCAGCATGCAAGTTGGTGCTCTAACAGGCTGAGCTATCTCCCCAAATGGGAAAAAGGATTTTAATTGGTAAACTTATTGAATATTTCGTATCTCAAATTAGCAATAACAATAACAACAATAATGTTTTTGTGCATAACATTTTACACATGGGCATTACAATCACTGAGTTAAGTAAGCCTCAGGAGGTTCATCTTTTTTTTTTCCAATTTTACCATGAGAGAGAGAGGAAAAGAGGGCAGGGATAGACATCATAATGGTTATGCACAGAAGCAACTGGTGGCACAGCTATATACAAGATACTGGGTATTATACAGCAAACCCTAATAAAGGGACTTTTCAAAGTTAACCCAATTAGCAAATAATGTGATGATAACAATAACTATCCACTGTCTTCTTGAACCCTAAGATAGCACGAACCTCACATTTCCACTATAGAGCCTATATTTCCCCGAGTCCTGGAGGGTGGGGCCCACTTTCCTACATGCTTCTCCCAATTCATATCAAATAACATCGCATCCGCCGATAGCAACCTAATCAACACAACTAGTGCCACCTCAACATGCTTCACCTCAGACTGTGTCCAGAGACTTCAGGTGTGGAATGACAACCCTTTAGCTTCATTACTCAGGTGAGAACTTTCCTTTCATAATATTCTCTAATTCTATCCCAGGTGGTTCACTTCCTAACAAAGTCCCAAAACCTAGATATAGACCAGGTTCCGTGAGATAAGAACATATGTTCATCCATAAACTAGGGCAAAATATATAGCTGAAAGCAGAAGTACACTAAAGTCTGCAGTAAGTACCCCCCAATACTTCATCTCCACTATTTCAACCTGTGGGTCCATGACTGTTCAACAATTTGTTTGGCTTTGTATGTTAACTCTCTTTTCAGCCACCAAGTTCCAGATGCCATCATGATGCCGACCAGGCTTCCCTGGACAGACGACTCCACCAATGTGTCCTGGAGCTCTGCTTCCCCAGAGACCCACCCTATTAGGGAAAGAGAGAGGCAGACTGGGAGTATGGATCGACCAGTCAACACCCATGTTCAGCGGGGAAGCGAATGCAGAAGCCAGACCTTCCACCTACTGCAACCCACAATGACCCTGGGTCCATACTCCCAGAGGGATAGAGAATGGGAAAGCTATCAGGGGAGGGGATGGGATATGGAGATCAGGTGGCGGAATTGTGTGGAGTACAATGTACCCCTCCTATCCTACGGTTTTGTTGATGTCTACTTTCTTGAATTAAAAAAAAAAAATGGTTATGCAAAGAGACTCTCATGCCTGAGGCTCCAAAGTCCCAGGTTCAACCCCTATCCCTACCCTCACCACCACCATAACACCATAAGCCAGAGCTGAGTGCTCTGTTTAAAAAAAAAAAAAAAGTGAGTTGGGTACTGCCTGGCCCTCCAGATATTATTTCATTTTAAAAAAGACTGACTGATTGATGAGAGAGAGGAAGGGAATCAGCGCATCACTCTAGCATATGCAATGCTTGGGAGTCCAAGGCTTTCTTTATCTACTGCGCCACCTTCCAGATCCAAATATTATTTCTTTAAAAGAGCAAAGTTTCACCCTAAGACAGCAGGAACCTCACATTTCCACTATAAAGCCTATATTTCCCCCAGTCCTGGAACCTCAGGATGGGGCGCACTTTCCTGCATGCTTCTCTCATTTCATATCAAATAATATTGCATCCGCTGATCGCAACCTAATCAACACGAGTGCCACCTCAGCATGTTTCACTTCATACTGTGTCTAGAGACTTCAGGTGTGGAAAGACAACCTTTCAACTTCATTACTCGGGTGAGAACTTTCCTTTCATAGTATTCTCTAATTCCACTCCAGGTAGTTCACTTCCTAACAAAGTCCCAAAACTTAGATATAGACCAGGTCCCTTGAGATATGTTCACATGTATCCATAAACTTGGGGAAAATATATACCTGAAAGCAAAAGCACACAACAGTCTACAGTGAGTACCCCTCAACACTTCATCTGCACTATTCAAGCCTTTAGGTCCATAACTGTTCAACAACTTGTTTGGCTTTGTATGTTAACTCTCTTTTTAGCCAAAAGGTTCCAGATGCCAGCATGATGCCAACCAGACTTCCCTGGACAGAGGACCCCCACCAATGTGTCCAGGAGCTCCACTCCCCCAGAGACCCACCCTACTAAGGAAAGAGAGAGGCAGAGTGGGAGTATGGATCGACCAGTCAATGCCCATATTCAGCGGGGAGGCAATTACAGAAGCCAGATTTTCCACCTTCTGCAACCCACAATGACCTTGGGTCCATATTCCCAGAGGGATAGAGAATGGGAAAGCTATCAGGGGAGGGGGTGGCATATAGAGATCTGGCAGTGTGGAGTTGTATCCCTCCTAACCTACGGTTTCGTTAATGTCTCCTTTTTTAAATAAATTTTTTAAGAAAATTTCGGGCAGGGGTAGATAGCATAATGGTTATGCAAAGAGACTCTCAGGCCTGAGGCTCCAAAGTCCCAGGTTCAATCCCCTGCACCACCATAAGCCAGAGCTGAGCAGTGCTGTGGTTTAAAAAAAAAAAGTTTCAGGGGTTGGGAGATAGTTCACCCAGCAGAACGCACAACTTATCACACATAAAGATCCAGGTCTGGGGCCAGGCAGTGGTGCACCTGGTTAAATGCACACACTACAGTGCACAAGGATCCAGATTCAAGCCTCTGGTACCCACCTGCAAGGGGAAAGCTTCAAGAATAGTGAAGCAGGGCTGCAGGTGTCTCTCTCTCTCCTCCTCTCAGTCTCCACTCCCCTCAATTTCTCTCTATCTCTAACCAATAATAAATTAAATAATATTAAAATTTTAAAAATAATATAAAATTTAAAAAGATCCAGGTTCAAACACCCCAGCCACTTGCACCATGCACAGGTGAAGTTTCCCGAAGAAGTCTAGTGTCTCTCACCCTCCCTGTCTCTAACGCTCTATCTGGAAAAGAGAGTCCACCAGAGTGGTGGAATCCCAAAAGCACAAAAAGCTTTGGCAGCAAAACAAAAAAGAATAAAGTTCCTGATTAAAACAGCAATATGGGGAGTAGGGTGGTAGTGCAGCAGGTTAAGCGCATGTGGTGCAAAGCGCAAGGACCTGCATAAGGATCCTAGTTCGAGCCCCCAGCTCCCCACCTGCAGGGGAGTTGCTTCACAGGCAGTGAAGCAGGTCTGCAAGTGTCTATCTTTCTCTCACCCTCTCTGTCTTCCCCTCCTCGCTCCACTGCTCTCTGTCCTATCCAACAATGACGACATCAGTAACAACAATAATAATAACTATAACAACAATAAAAAACAAGGGCAACAAAAGGGAAAATAAATAAATAAATAAATATAAAAAATTTAAAACAAAACAAAAAAAAAAAACAGCAATATGTGTTAAAGTGCATATGACCTATTTGATTCTCTGGTATCCAGAAGACAGTGAGGAAAGGGTCTGTCAAACAAGGAAGAATAACCAAGTTTTCTCAAGTTTAGGGGCTGTGTGAGCCACCCTAAGTGAAGAGACAAGACTCAGACCTAAAACTTCTCACCACTGACCGTGTCGCCTTTGTTCTGCTGGGCATCCTTCTCACATTTGGCTTTTAGCCTATACTGCTTCCAAAGCCTGAAGCCCCAGCAGAAGCATCTAAGGATAAGTCAGGATTTTAGTTCAAAATCACCCACCACCATTCCCTCCTCCCACCCCTAAGACTCTGGAGTATATAAGTGAAACAAGAGCTAGAAATTTCCTTTCTTTTCTTTTCTTTTTTTTTCAGGGGTGAGGGGAGAATAATGCTCCATAGATTGATTAAATTATAGCTATGTTCAATGGGGCAAAGGCCAGAAATAAGAAACAAGGTCTCAAAAGGAGAAAACTCAAGCCCCCAAACTCATCATCCCTCCTCCTGGGAACTCAGAATTTCATTCAATGAGCAAGATTTTGCAATTATTCAGCTATTTTCATCAATATTAAACTTTCCTCTCTACCAGGCTTTAGAGCTCAAGAAGATTCCCAAGTAAAATGGGAGTCCTCTCATACCACTGAAGACCGGCACACAAAATGGTAAGTAGTATCTAATCTCAACACAATTTGAGCAGTGAGTTAATTTGTAGATCACCCCAAGTCCCAAGCCTTCCAAAAGGAAATTGAAACCTTACTGACTGCCAGCTCTCCTGCACTTGCAGACAGTTCTGGCATTTCCTGCAGGGCACAGCAGTAAAAGCACTTCACAAGAACCTTATAAGCAAGGGCTCATCATTACACGTATTTATATACTATGAAAAAATAATTTTGTCATCGGTATAGCAAGCATGCAAACACCTCTTGAAAAATAAGCTCATTTATTTCACTCACTAAAGCTCCTGTGTAAAATCACAGGGGAACCACTGGCTAGAAGAGAGTGTCTGTAACACCCACTATTTTAATTTCTCAGGTGAGGGGAATGCAATATCCAATTTAGTTCCTTGATATTTTGACAGAGCATTATACCCAACATTTGTTCTGAAGCCAAGCAATGGCCTTGCTTTTTTTTAATATTTATTTATTTATTCTTTTGTTGCCCTTGTTTTATTGTTGTAATTACTGATGCTGTCGTCGTTGGATAGGACAGAGAGAAATGGAGAGAGGAGGGGAAGACAGAGAGGGGGGAGAAAAAAATAGACACCTGCAGACCTGCTTCACCACTTGTGAAGTGAAGCCCCTGAAGATGGGGAGCCAGGGGCTTGAATTGGGATCCTTATGCCGGTCCTTGTGGCAATGGCCTTTCTTAAACAGAGATACAACACTAGAAATAAGGACAAAAACACTAGTGAACAGCACTTATCTGAACAGTCTCCATCAAATGAACCATATCAAGTTACATCAAATAAAAATTTTAAACTAAGAATTACACAAAGGCAATGTCTGCAGAGCTTGTAAAATAATATAAAATGTCAGAGGAGGGCAGGGATAGATAGCATAATGTTATGCAAAGAGACTGTCATGCCTGAGGCTCCTAAATTCCAGGTTCAATCCCTTGCACCACCATAAGCCAGAGCTGAGCAGTGCTCTGGTAAAATAAATAAATAATAAATAAATAAATAAATAAAAATTTTGAAAAATGTCAGAGGAAACTGCTCTCACACAATCCAACACTCAGTCATTATCTTCTAGAACTGCTCAAGCCAAACACTGAGAGAAAGAGAAAAAGGTCTGGAGTTCAATTTCTGGCACCACACATACAGGAGTGATGCTCTGGTTCTACCTGCCCACCTGAGGAAGGGAGGAGGTGGGGGGAGGAGAAGGGAAGGAAGGAATCAATCAGTCAATCTTGAGCTAGCAAGACAGCTCACCTGGGAGGGTGCCTGCTTTGTCATTAATACAACCTAGGTTTGAGTCTGGCCCCCACCACATTGGGGGGAGCTCTGGTGCTAAAGTGTCTGCTTTTCCCTTTCCCTCTATCACTTTATCTGTCTCTATCTGGAAAAAAAAAAAAAGTTGGCCCAGAATAGTGAGCTTTAGTGACAACAAATAAAGAAATTAATTTCTTTTTTAAATGCTAGCATACTCTTGAGAAGATGTGTAACTGGCTGTAGAATATCCTATCTTAGGTACTACATGCCATGAAGAAATCATCCTTGGTTAAAGACAGGGTTATCTTTGGCATTCATTTCTGGATCACTGAACAGGTAGCTTTAGCTTTCGTATGGGGATGTCAGGAACTGGGAGGTGACTGTTGGTGCTGGAGAGTATGTTCTCCATGCATGAGGTTCTGGGTATAACCCTTGGCCCTCTCTAAGAACAGCAAGAACACCAAGGGCAATTATGGGTAGAACTCCCTGGATGATGGAATAGTGCTTTCATGTCTTTGCTTCCTCACTCAACCTCAAGCCTTTCCAAAATCTGTGCCAGGGAGGTAGCTAGATGGAATCATACACAAGAAAGAGTCCTTGATCCACTCCCTAACACTGTATAAAATTAATAAAATAAGTATTATCAGGGGCAGGCATTGGCGCATCTGGTTAAACACTCACATTACATTACAGTGTGCAAGGACCCAGGTTCAAGCTTCCGGTTCCCACCTACAAGGGGAAAGCTTCAAAGTGGTGAAGCAGGGCTGCAGGTGTCTCTCTATCTCTTTCCTTCTCTATCTCCTCCACCCCTCTCAATTTCTCCCTGTCCAAATCCAATAATAAATAAAAATATAAAAAAGAAAAATAAATAAAACAAATAAAACAAAAAAGTATTATCTACCTCTGAGGGTTGCTGTCAGAATGTGGTCAATGCAGGTGGCATATTCTGAAGAGTAGAAGGTATTCAATGAAGAAGCTATTTGGTAACTGGGCTGAATTTCTTGGCATATACTATTAACCCTTTAATCATATAAATTAAGTGCTAAAACATTAATCCCCCAATAAAGGGGAAAAAAATAAAATTAAGGAGTCGGGCAGCAGAACAGTGGTTTAAGCACAGGTAGTGCAAATCTCTAGGACCGGCGTAAGGATCCCTGTTCAAGCCCCCGGCTCCCCACCTGCAGGGGAGTCGCTTCACAAGCAGTGAAGCAGGTCTGCAAGGGTTATCGTTCTCTCCTCTCTCTGTCTTCCCCTCCTCTCTCCATTTCTCTCTGTCCTATCCAACACCAACAACTACTACAACAATAAAACAAGGGTAACAAAAGAGAATAAATATTTTTTAAAAAACTAAATTAAATTAAAAAAAACAAAAGAAGAAAAAAAAATCATATAAATTAAGTGCTAAATAGTCTTGGGGGTGCGGAGAGAACTATTGCTTACTTTCTCCTAGTTGAGGACAAAGCAAGCTAAGTAATACCTGAAGATGCAGACCCTTTTTTTTTTTTTTTGCCTCCAGGGTTATTGCTGCCTGCACCACAAATCCACTGCTCCTGGAGGCATTTTTTTTTACTTATTTTTTTATTGTTGTAGTTATTATTGTTGATGTCATCATTGTTAGGACAGAGAGAAATGGAGAGAAGAGGGGAAGACAGAGAGGGAGGAGAGAAAGATAGACACCTGCAGACCTGCTTCACTGCCTATGAAGCGACTCCCCTGCAGGTGGGAGCTGGGGGCTCGAACCAGGATCCTTAGCCGGTCCTTGGACTTTGCGCCACGTGCACTTAACTCGCTGTGCTACCACCCGACCCCCAGATGCAGACTTTTGTGCTAATATTCCTACAATGAGCTAAATGGAGCTCTCAAGAAAAAAAAAAAATCCACATTCTAACACCTAGAGCCATTGGGTATCGCCCTATTTGGAAACAGGCCTTGCCAGAGGTAATTAATAATAGGCCAAGGTTTGTGAGATGAGGTCAGTATCTTAGACGAGTCTCAGTTAGTACATACAGTGCTAGTGCCACCACCAAGTGTTTTCATAAGAGACGACACACACAAAGAAGAGGCAGCAATGAGGCAGTGGAGGCAGACACTGGGGAGAGGTGTCTACAGCTAGGCAATACCAGTAGTCACCAGCTTCCCCACAGCCTCTGGAAGCACAGCCCTATTGACCATCTGATGTCAAGCTTCTAGCCTCTGCAACTGTGAAAGAATACATTCCCACTGTTTGAAGCCACCAAGCTTGAGTGATTTGTTTTATCTGCCACAGGAAGCTACTCTAATACCCTACTAGAAGGGAGGCAAGTTGTTTAAATATATACCCAGGAGTTGATTGATTTTTCTTTGCCCTCAACAAATCACTTGCTTATTATAATGATAAACAAGCTCCTAAGCCAGAGAAAATTGTACTTTACAGCAGCCCAAGCGAAAGTGAGGCTAGAAGAGTTTGGCACGTAAATAGCCCCTGCGGTGCCTGTGTGGCTAGTGCGCCAAGGGAGTGTTTATGGGGAGGGTGCCCTTCAAGTTTCTTTCAAAAGCAGCTTTTCATAAAGCCACAGAGAAT
Organism: Erinaceus europaeus; assembly: GCF_950295315.1. Taxonomy (NCBI): domain Eukaryota; kingdom Metazoa; phylum Chordata; class Mammalia; order Eulipotyphla; family Erinaceidae; genus Erinaceus; species Erinaceus europaeus. Next base: position 15,908,664 of record NC_080176.1, on the reverse strand, counting down.
GCTTACTTCAGAGGTATAAATTGGGTAAATTAGGGGCTAGGGTTAGATAGTTCAGTGGTAAAGGACACACTTTATCATGTGTGAAGCACTGGGATCAATACCCAGCACCACATGGGAGCACCATGGATGTCACTTGGAGAGCACCACAGATGGTATTAATAAATAAATAAATAAATAAATAAATATATATATATATATATATATATATATATATATACACATACATATATATATATTTTTTTTTTCAGAGCATGGGTCTCTAGCTCACATATATGATTTCATAACTCCTGGACTGACTTTTTCATTTTAGAGAGTAGACAGAAGGAAGGTAGGGGAGATAGCATAATGGTTATGCAAACCTACTCTCATGCCTGAGGCTCCCAGCCAGGTCCCAGGTTCAATTCCTCACACCAACATAAGCCAGAGCTAGCAGTGCTCTGGCAAAAAAAAAAAAAAAGAGAGAGAGAGAGAAGACATAAAGAGAGGGAAAGATACCATCACAACAGTGCTTCCTTCAGGGCCATATGGTGCTTGGATTCACATATGGTGCTTGGATTCAAACCTGGGCCATGTAAAATGGTAGGACACACACATCCTACCCAGTGAGTTATTTTTCTGACTCAGGATACAGCAATTTTAAATACGGGATTGGGGAGGCCACACAATAATATCATGCAGGTGAAAAGCCCTTTGTTCATTTCCTGGCACCATACTGAAAAGATAAAAAGAAATTAAATAGAACAATTACCAACCTGAAGCAAGTACTCCTTTTCCTAAAGAATTTACAGAGACAAACATTCTCTTTTTCTCTAAAAATGTAAAATGAAAATTGGACCAAAGTACAAGATCAGCAGTACCACACATATACCAGACCCTGAGTTCAATGCACAGCACCACATTAAAGATACATAGATAAAAAGAAACCAGAGGGAGCCAGGTGGTAGCACACTGGGTTAAGTGCACATAGTGCAAACTGCAAGGACAGGTGCAAGGATCCCAGTCCGAGACCCTAGCTCCCCACCTACAGGGGGGTCACTTCACAAGTGGTGAAACAGGTATGCAGATATCTATCTTTCTCTCCCAGTCTACTACTCATCTCTCAATTTCTTTCTGTCCTATCCAACAACAGCAGCAGCAGCAGCAATAGTAACAGCAACGATGGAAAAAAGATGGCCGCCAGGAGCAATGGATATGTAGTGCAGGCACTGAGCCGCAGCAAAAATCCTGGAAATCCAGCAAATAATATAAAAAATTAACCAGAATAAATGTTTAGGAACTATTTATGCTGTGAGCAGTGAGCTGTCTGTGCACATGCACACAGAATGTGGTGAAACTATATTCCTAAACTCTTACTGTCAACTAAAGTTAAAGGGGGTAAAAAGGGAAGAGATTAGGAGCAATTAAGACAAAATATGATTATAGGTACATGATTCTTTCGCTATCATTGTCTCTGTTTTCCTGTACATTCCTATAATAAAATGAAACAAAGCAGTAATATTTGAAAATAAAATATTTTAGAGAAAATTTGTCTAAACTCATTTAACTTTTACCTTACAAAAATCAGTGTACTGTGGTCCGGGAGGTGGCGCAGTGGATAAAGCATCGGACTCTCAAGCATGAGATCCTGAGTTCAATCCCCAGCAGCACATGTACCAGAGTGATGTCTGGTTCTTTCTCTCTCCTCCTATGTTTCTCATTAATAAATAAATAAAATCTTTAAAAAAAAAGTCATTGTACTGACAAATGTCCAGGGCTGTCAAACTAAGACTTTTTTTTGTTGACGGGGAGCAAAGGAAGAAAACTTTTCTTTCTTTCTTTCTTCCTTCCTTCCTCTCTTTCTTTCTTTTTGTGATGCCAGGGCCTCATATATGCATTATTTTACTGCTCCAGGACATTTTTCAGTCAGAGAGAAAGAGAGATTCTCCAACGGCACAAGTGTGTCATAGTATTTTTCTATGTAGTATGGGGACTTGTGCCTGGAACACACACACAGCAAAGCATGTGCCCTCCCTGGTGACGCAGAACCATTACTCCTGTACTCAAGCACCAGTAACATAAGATTAAAGGACAATTACAACTACAACCACGTTCTTGGGAAAGCCAACCAGTCAGGCAGGAAGGCTTCCACAATCAGTACTACTACACTGATTCCACCCTGCCTATCTCAAGCTTTTCCGGCATCACAAGGGGCTTCTGGTACGAGAACTGCCCAGCACAACTGCACTAAGAGTCTGCTTCTCTCTCCTGCTCACAAATGACAGCTACAGCAGCTGCAGGAGTGCTACCAACATACATGGCATGTATGATCTTCTACTTGTCCCGAGTCTGACCTCAGAGCAAGGCCTTTTCAATTAAGATACAAAGGCAATTATGAAGTCCTTTCATAATAAGACTCCTTCGTTGCAGTTCTATTTCAAAAAGTTTTTATTGGCATCATGAATTTCTGCCTCTTTCTTCCTGTCAACAGAGAGAGAGGATGCCCCCCAAGGTTACGCAGCTGAGAATACACAGTCCACTTTGTGTACTGGCCCCTAATGGCAGAAAGGAGACATTCACGTTATTTTCTTAGAGGTTCACTAAGGTGAAAGTTACAGTAACAGTTACACTCTGTGTTCCACACTATATGCCACACACTATGCTGTGGAAGCTACTACGTAAGTTCAGGGCAATCCAACAAGATGGCCTTTTTTTTTTTATTCCCTTTTGTTGCCCTTACTGTTTTATTGTTGTAGTTATTATTGTTGTCATTGTTGTTGGATAGGACAGAGAGAAATGGAGAGAGATGGGGGAAGACAGGGGAGAGAGAAAGATAGACCCGCTTGTGAAGCAACTCCCCTGCAAGTGGGGAGCCAGGGCTGGAACCAGGATCCTTAATGCCGGTCCTTGGGCTTTGCGCCACCTGCGCTTAGCCTGCTGTGCTACAGCCCGACTCCCCAAGATGGTCAATTTGATCTCCACCTCACAGGTGTAGAAACTCAGCACAGTCCAGGTGGGGTGGTGTTGTATGCTTTACATTGGGTAGTTCTCCCCCGCCAAGAGAATTGGATCAGTCCAGTTAGTTTCGCGGGCCCGCTTGGCCCCGCCCCTATGAACCCCGCCTGAGTTAGAGAGTTCCACAGTTGGAGAGTTGAAGAGCACCAGAGTTCGAGAGTTCGGGAGTTAGAGGGTTCCAGAGTTGCAGAGTAAGACAGAGTGCTTGCGCCGCCACAAAGAGACAGCAGAGTTCTGTTTGGTGATTAGTTTGGTTTAGTTTATGAATCGTTGTTCCTGAATAAAGAAATACAGCTTCCCTGCCCAGCCGTTGTCTCCGCGTCTCTGTTACCCGCCCAGCAAGAGCCTCCGAAATTTTAACAACAAAACCTGACCTGCGCATCTCTCAGATAAGTAAAGACAATTTGGCTACCTATGCACTATGGCCTTCTCTTCTGCTTGTAAAGAGATCTCCAAAGGCCTCTGCTCTTTCTTCACGAGACTGTTTTGCTGTTTCTGGAACATTTATCTCTTGACCACTCTGTGGTTTCCACTCGCTCGGGCGAACTCAGAACAGCCAGCAGGAATAGCCAGCGGGCGGGAGGCGAGGCGCGGAGCTGCTGTTTCCACCTGGTTAAACAGCCAGCCAGCCGGCTGCGCCCAGACAACCCCGCGCACCGCGCCCACAGCCCCGCAGCCCCGCAGCCCACAGGAGGCTGACGCCAGCACAGAGGAGCCCGATGCCAGCACGCAGGAGCCCGATGCCAACACGCTGGAGCCCGATGCCACCACGCAGGAGCCTGCTGCCAACACGCTGGAGCCTGATGCCAACACGCTGGAGCCCGATGCCACCACGCAGGAGCCCGATGCCAACACACAGGAGCCCGATGCCACCACGCAAGAGCCCAATGCCAGCACGCAGGCCAGCCCACAGGAGCCGGCTCTCCACCGCATGGAGCAGGGCACTGGACGTGTGATCCCTCCACGCTGCTCAGCCACTGCAAGCAGGGCAGCAGACATGGCAGGGCCATGGGGCAGGGCCGCGGCGGCCTATCATGGCCGCCACCCCTGGGCACCTCAGCCCACGCCTTTTACAATGCTGGCCTGCCTGCCCTCTTTCTATAAATTCTGGAACGATCCCGGACCTCCCAGACCCCCAGGCTCCCTGCCAAAACTGGGCACACGAGATCTCCAGCTGCCGGTCCGGTCTGAAGGCAGACAAGCTGGAGTACGCAGAGATTTGTGCAGAGATCGCAACCTGCAATTCCTAGAAGTGAAGCTGCCCGAAAAGCCACCTCCGGATGGTGAATCCCCCCCCCCCCACAACTAAGACAGTACAGATTTAAATTCGTGTTTAAAATGACATGTCTTCATAATAAAGGTTTCTCTCCTTGTGTATTAATGACCATGTTTATGTGTATGTTTAAAGTTTGGTAAACAATAACTTTAAGGTTAAAAAACAGTAACTTTAAGGCTAAATTCTTACTAGTCAAAGTTAAATGAAAAAGGTTTTCAACGTAATTCTCATAAAGATAAAATTAACTTACATTTAAAGTCTGAGGTAAAAATTAGTTAACAATCAATATATTTTAACTAAGTTGGTCTAAACAAAAGGTTAAATAGACTTGTTGATGTGTAAAACTCTCCATTACCTTCTCTATTAGAAATGGTAGATCGCACAATGGCTATGCTAATTATTCTCATGCCTGAGGTTTCCTTTCCTGACTCCATCTTGAATGGGTGTAACAAAAGGTTAAAAGACGTTGTTGCTATGTTACTTGCTTACATGTTTCTCCATGTTTGTGCCAGTTTCTTTTTAAAAATGCCTCTATGATATATGTTTCTGTTCACCCCACACCCTTGATACTGTAGTCATTTAGTTAAAAAGAAAAGGGAGAATTGTTGTATGCTTTACATTGGTTTGTTCTAGCCCTCCCCCGTCAAGAGAATTGGATCAGTCCAGTTAGTTTCGTGGGCTGCTTGGCCCCGCCCCTAGGAACCCCGACAGAGTTCGAGAGTTCCAGAGTTGGAGAGTTGCAGAGAGAGAGTGCTTGCGCCGCCACAAAGAGACAGCAGAGTTCTGTTTGGTGATTAGTTTGGTTTAGTTTATGAATCGTTGTTCCTGAATAAAGAAATACAGCTTCCCTGCCCAGCCGTTGTCTCCGCGCCTCTGTTACCCGCCCGTGAAGCCAGCCCGGCCAGCTGGAGCCTACGAATTTTAACAACAGGGTGGTGTGAACCAAGCTCTCCCACCTCAAGGCCTCTCTCTGCTGTTTGCCGTCTTGAAAGCTGACTTCAGCAGAGGTAGCTGTACTGCCACATATCTTAAGGTTTATACCCAGGGAAGCAAGCTCAACACAAGACAGCAATACAAAGAGAAAAGGAAAATGCTCAGGTTGCTTACAAAATATCAATAATTTTAATAAATCAACAATATCACTGGAGTAATGAGTTGCTCAAAATGAAACAGTTTATGAAAAGGACAAATTTATAAACAGAAAAGTAGATATGAGGTTATCAGGGGTTGAGTGTGGTCTTAGTAGAAGAAAATGTGCACTCTACCAGGTAAGCTATCTCTCAGTAAGTGAACTGTTGTTGTTCTGTTTGTTTGTTTTAGATAAACACAGAGAAGGCACAGAAGCAGAGAGAGAAAGAGAAAGAGACCACAGCATTGAAGATTCTTTCAGTGCACTGGGGACCAGGCTCTAATTTGGGTCACACATGTGACAAAGCAGCACACTAGCCAAGCTAAGCTATTTCATCAGCCCCTCAGTAGGTGAATTTCTATCTCAAAAAGGAACAGCTCCAGCAAATCCTTTACTTAATATTATTTCTTCATTCTATCCTCTCAGTAAAAAGCTACAACTGAGAATGATACATAGCACAAACATTGAAAAATAACCATGGCAAATAAAAAAATAAAAAAATAAAGCAGAAAGAGATACCACATGCAAACCTTCTCCCTAAGCACCATTTAGTTCCAAGTAGGTTTTCCCCCTCCCCAACCCCTTTTTCTGACCAAGACTCACAACTGAATACAAAGCCCTACTATAAGACAAAAGGTACAATTACATGGTGTCTTCTATGAAAACAACCCTCCACTGGAAGCACATCCTCAAAGTACAAATGTCCTCACAGCAGTGACAGCACAGGCAAGCTGAGGACTGTGATGTGCCAGGCACTGTGCATTTCGCCTTCATAATAACATTTCATCTTCACAACACCCCTAAAATGGACACCCAGGTCTTCCACATACACATGAGCCAAGCTAAGGCAGCACAAAAGGTAAGTAACTTGCTCAGGATTACACAGGTATTGGGCGGGGTGTGTGTGTGTGTGTGTGTGTGTGTGTGTGTGTGTGTGTGTGTTAGATAGCATAACAATTATGTAAAGATACTCTCATGCCTGAGGCTCCAAAGTCCCAGATTCAATCCCCTGCACTACCATAAACCAGAGCTGAGCAGTGCTCTGGTTAAAAAAGGAAGGAAGGAAGGAAGGAAGGAAGGAAGGAAGGAAGGAAGGAAGGGAAAGAGAGAGAGAGAGAGAGAGAGAGAGAGAGAGAAAGAAAGAAAGAAAGAAAAAGAAAGACTCTGAACTCCAGCTCCATCAGCACCCAGAGAAGGGGGGGGGGGGAGGAGAGGGACATATGGAGGTAGTAATGTTGTCATGAGTGGCTTGGAGGGGAAACTAAAGATTCAGGGCCCCGGTGGTGGGAATGGAGTGGATTTATACCCCTGTTAACATGTAATTTTGTAAATCAATATTAAATCACTAATAAAATTTTTAAAAGTAAGGTAGAAGAAAGGAAGAAAAAAAGAAAGGAAGGAAGGAAGAAAGAAAGGAAGAAAGAAAGAAAGAAAGAGAGAGAAGGAAAGAGAAAGAAAGAAGGAAAGGAAAAAAGAAAGAGGATTTTACACAGGTATCAAGGGGCTGGGATTCAAATCCAGGTACCTGATCCCCAGCAGCAACACTGTGCTACACTACAAGATATCCCAAAGCAAAGCAATTCTGCTGAAGAAATTTATCAGATGACTTTAAAATGTAAATGCAAACAGAAACATGGAGTGTTCTAACACTTGAGGCTGTGCCTTAGCAATAGTACAAACTGTCTAATTCTTGCTTATGCTTAGAAATTGGAAGTCCCATTAGGGACAGAGTGGGGGAAAATTACTTTAACAATTACAGCAATGGACCTAGTTAATACCTGGCCTGAAGAGTTTCTTAGTAAAGACAGTGTGCCTGCTTTGTCATGTGTACAGTCCAACAATAAAACAAGGGCAACAAAAAGGAAATAAATAAATATTTTAAAAAATTAATCTAGGGAGTTGGGCGGTAGCGCAGTGGGTTAAGCACACATGGCACGAAGTGCAAGGACATAAGGATCCTGGTTCGAACCCCGGCTCCCCACCTGCAGGAGAGTCGCTTCACAAGCAGTGAAGCAGGTCTGCAGGTGTTTTTCGCTCCCCCTGTCTTCCCCTCCTCCATTTCTCTCTGTCCTATCAAACAACAACAACATCAATAACAATAACTACAACAATAAAAACAACAAGGGCAACAAAAGGGAATAAATATTCTTTTAAAACTAATCTAAGAAACAGCCTTCAGGGGAGTCGGGCTGTAGCTCAGCGGGTTAAGTGCAGGTGGCACAAAGCACAAGGACTGGCATAAGGATCCCGGTTCAAGCCTTGCTCCCCACCTACAGGGGAGTCACTTCACAGGCGGTGAAGCAAGTCTGCAGGTGTCTATCTTTCTCTCCCCCTCTGTCTTCCCCTCCTCTCTCCATTTCTCTCTGTCCTATCCAACAACGACGACATCAATAACTACAACAATAAAACAACAAGGGCAACAAAAGGGAATAAATAAATAAATATAAAATTAAATTAAAAATTTTTTTAAAAAAAAGAAACAGCCTTCAAAGAATATACTAACACAAAAAGAGATGGAAAAGCAACAACTTTTCCCACTTTCTTTTATTTCTGTTTACAGATACATAAAGATATATAGAGACCTGAGTACTGCTCAACTCTGGCTTATAGTGATGCTGGGACCTCAAAGCCTCAGGCATGAAAGTCTTTTGCATAACCATTATGCTGTCTTCTCAACCCAATTTTCCCACTTTGTAAATAGGTCAACAACTAATGACCAAGCTATTTATATTAATACTTGACCAAGCTATTCCAATAATGAATAAAATATTCTCATCTTACAGGTGGAAAAAAGCACAGCAAAAAATCAAATTCAACAAAAATTTTCACAGTAGTATCAGAGGAGAAACCCTGAATCCTCAACTATTTTTGGTATTTATGTTTCAGAGAGGAAAAAAAGAAATCTAAATGGACTCATGTCCCAATTTAAAATGAAGCTTTGTATTTACTTAGCAATTTTTCTTTTGGGCCACCAGGGGATTTGCTGAGACTTCACACCTACATAGTTCCACCACTCCTAGTGGTACTCTTTCTTTTCTTAGAGGATCAGAAACAGGAGAATAAGAGCAAAGGACAGACACCACGGCACTGTTCGCTGCTTATGAAGCTTTCTCTTTGCATAGTGCTCCCATGTGGTGGCTAGGGGCTTGAACCCAGGTCTCATACAAGACAAAGTATTCACTGTAGTCTGCGAGCCACTTCCTGGCCCCCTAATTCCCATCTCATTTGAATAATAGTCAAGCACAGTATTAGCAACAACAAATTGAACCAAGTATCTGTCTTGGCCAACTTTCTCCTTCAAGCTAATTTAATAATATTCTTCATGTTATAAATAAAGTAAAAGAAAATAATAATAATTTTGTTCTTCATGTTGGTCACACAGATCATGAATAGACTTGATACAGCCTTTATTTAGTCAGGTTTGTATCCATCACCTGATTTTATGAAGAATTAATTTTAGTGAAGAAGCAAGATGATTGCTTTAAATATTTAACCCATTGTATTACCCGCCTACCTCCCAAGCTTTCCTATTCTTTATCCCACTGCAGTCTCTTATTTAGCTATCTGCTGCAAATAATCAAATTGAAAAGAATTGTCTGCATTCTGTGGATTAGTATGGCTACCTTGTTTTTGGCACAAATGTTGTGGAATCTGAACAGGATCCCTCTCTCAATTTCTCTCTGTTCTATCCAACAACGACGATCTCAATAACAACAACAATAATAATAACTACAACAATAAAAAAAACAAGGACAACTAAAGGGAAAATAAATAAAAATTTTTTTAAAGATTTGCTACTTTCAGCAATATTTTATTTTCTGTTTTCTTTTTTAAAATATTTATTTTCCCTTTTGTTGCCCTTGTTGTTTTATTGTTGTAGTTATTATTGTTGTTATTGATGCCATTGTTGTTGGATAGGACAGAGAGAAATGGAGAGAGGAGGACAGACAGAGAGGGGGAGAGAAAGACAGATTCTTGCAGACCTGCTTCACTATCTGTGAAGCGACTCCCCTGCAGGTGGGGAGCCGGGGGCTCGAATCGGGATCCTCATGCTGGTCCTTGTGCTTTGCGCCACGTGCGCTTAACCCGCTGCGCTACTGCCCGACTCCCACTTGTTTTCTTTTTTAAAACCAATTTATTTAATATATTATCCAAAAAAAAAGTTATTTTCTACTTTCAAAAACATGTGAGTCACTAGAAATGAGAAATACTTTGTTTCAGGTGATTTAAAAACATAAAAAAGAAATATTTTCTCTTGAAATGTACTACACCTTCCCAGCATCCATAATTGACAACACTGGTACTGAGTCCTTCCACTGAAAGACAACTTTGTGTCTAGAACCCTCTGATTACTTACTTGTTAAAAAAAGGTTCAATGAGTTTTGATCTGGCAGACACATGATTTTGGGGAGGGCTAAGAAAAGAACCTAGTGAAGAAAAGATGTAGAGTGTTATACACAGCCAAGAAGACCAACCCTGAAAGTTCAGACAGAAACACACCTAAGTCACCCACATAAGGATACTTCAGCAAGGATAAGGGGCACTCATGGGGCAAAGTACACACCCCACGTATCAATGGTTCCTCCTGTGTATTCTGTCCTTCATGTCCCAATTTCCTCCAACTCTGACCTCCAAACACACCCACTTCTAACTGAATGAGTACATCCCAGGGAAATGGTGGCAGGTAAAAATCTGAGAACATGTAGTGAGAGTACCCAAGAAGTTTGCCATGGAGATGAAACACAATCCTGTGATATAAGCATCATAGCCGGCTTCGTGGAGCTGTTCAGAAGCTGTGTCATAACTTGGAAAACCTTCTGCACTTTCTGAAAAGAAAAGAAAAAGAAAGAGTAGCAAACACATTGCTGTACTAAATGCAGAGTACATTAACATGTGCTACAGAAATATCCTAAATTACCAGGAGAAGAAAGCTAGCTATCTCTTAGTAAGCTAAATACTGTTACCACAGAGATACAATGGAACTCTCAGGATAATGAATACTATCAAAATCTGAATTGTTGCTCCATTACTTTTTTTGGGAAAACAAAAAGATTTATTTATTAATGAGAAAGATAGGAGGAGAGAAAGAACCAGACATCACTCTGGTACATGTGCTGCCAGCGACTGAACTCGGGACCTCATGCTTGAGAGTCCAATGCTTTATCTACTGTGCCACCTCCCAGGCCATGCTCCATTACTTTTTTTGTTATGTGATCTCTGGCAAGTCTCTTCACCTCTAGTGGGCCTCCATTTTTGTAAAATAGAATTGAAACAAAATTTCCCTCCTTAGATTTTGTGAGAATCAAGTTAGCCAATATAAGTGAAATTCTCACAAAGTCTATAGTGCATAGTAAAAGTAATTGTAATCAGGAGCCTGATAGTGGTGCACCTAGTAAAGTGCACACATTACAGTGTGCTAGGGCTGGAGTTCCAGCCCCTGGGCCTCAACTGCATGAAGATAGCTTCACAAGTGGTGAAGAAGGGCTGCAGATGTATCTCTATCTCTTTCCCTTTCTATCTCCCACACCCTTCTCAATTTGTCTCTATCCAATAGCAAATAAATAAAATATTTTTTAAAAAAGTAATTGTTATCTATCAACACTTCAGGTAACCTTCTCAAAAGCCGGACTCCAATCAATATTGGCGGTTAAATTCACTATTATCCTCTAATATGCTTCCAAGCTCCAAAAATAGATCAGAACTTGTTGTAATGCTGCCCTTGAAACATGGGGTTACTTCCTAAGAAAGATCATTTTACAAACACCAATTTATACAGATGCTAAGAAGTAACAGCTAAGTAAAATGACCTGCTTTCAACCAAATTCTCTATCAGATACCAGAGTATTATATGGAAATGATAGAAAAAAGAAACTGCAATTCATAAATAATAATCATTTCCTAGAATCATTCTGGAATGCAATTCTTCTTCTTCTAGCGTTTGCCCTTCTTCCGTAGCCAGTCAACAGCATCAGGTTGAGCCTGATGTCAAGTTTCGAGACCTCCTTTGAATCTGGAGAGGTGGCAGTCGTTGACTATGTGGGTCATAGTCTGTCTGTAGCCGCAGGGGCAGTTCGGGTCGTCTCTGGCTCCCCAGCGATGAAAATGATTATCAGGAAGGTTATTTCAGAATCAAAATCATAAATAAAAAGGCCGTGATGGGGGAGTCGGATAAAAAGGCCGTGATGGGGGAGTCGGGCTGTAGCGCAGCGGGTTAAGCGCAGGTGGCGCAAAGCACAAGGACCGGCATAAGGATCCCGGTTCGAACCCCGGCTCCCCACCTGCAGGGGAGTCGCTTCACAGGCGGTGAGGCAGGTCTGCAGGTATCTATCTTTCTCTCCCTGTCTCTGTCTTCCCCTCCTCTCTCCGTTTCTCTCTGTCCTATCCAACAGCAACGACAATAATAACTACAACAATAAAAAAAAAAAAAAAAGGCCATGATGGGGTCCGGGTGGTGGCACACCTGGTTGAGTGCACATTACAAAACACAAGGACCCAGGTTTGAGCCACCTTCCCCACCTGAAGGAGGCAAAATTTCATGATTAGTGAAACAGTGCTGTAAGTGTCTCTCTGTCTCTCTCCCTCTCTATTACCCTTTCCCTCTCGAGTTCTGGCTGTCCTATCCAATTAATAAAGATAATACCAAAAAAATTATAATTATAATAAAAAAAATTTTAAAGGCCATGATTGGGGTCAGGTGGTGGCACAACAGGTTGAGTGCACATTACAATGTGCAAGGACCCAAGTTCAAGCCCCTGATCTCTACCTGCAGGGGGGAAAGCTTTGCAAGTGGTGAAGCAGGTCTGCTGTTATCTCTCTTCCTATCTCCCCCTACCCTTTCAATTTCTGACTGTATCTATCCAATAAGTAAAGATAATTTAAAAAAAATTTTTTTAAGGCCATGATTGCTTTTACTTCATTATACTCCTCTTTAAGTAAACTTTTTTTAAAAAAAAAAATCATCTTCAGGGCTTCATCATTCCAAGATGACATTTTCACTTAGAAATAGAGGGAAAGAAAAAAGAATGAAAAAGACCACAGCACTGAAGCTACCTCAATACAATGGGAGCCAGACTCAAACCTGGGCCTTGCACATGGCAAAGCAGCATAACTCCAAAGTGAGCTATTTCCCAGCCCTAAGCAAGAATTGTTTAGCCTATCAAATATTAGACATAAAGCTTTAAAAAAAAATGTCTTTTAACTGAGAACTTAGTGGTCAACTAAGTAATATCTTCTACTCTGCCACCAGCTAAAATATCAATTTCCAAAATCAATCTTCTCATTATATCATTATAAAAAAACTACACACACACACACACACACAAAAAAAAGTTTTCTTCTCCCCCCTTCATAATTCCTTTTTTTTTTTAACATCCAGAAAGGGAAGCAACTAACTGTAATCTTGGCTGTTTTAGTGCCTTCCACTATCAATTTCTCAGCCATTGGTACTATTATCTACGTCATCAGAAGTTTGCTAACAACAGCTAATGGAATGCCAACTACAGCCTCAGCAACACAATCAAGCTAACAGGGACTGAGGAAGTAGCACCTAGGAGATTCACCTAATATCTGGGTATGGGCCATTAAGGCGGTAAAACATCTCCACCCCCAAAATAAATCCTTCCCTACTTCTAGTTCTCTCACTGGTGCATTTCTTCTTCTACACCACCTCATGAAGCAGAAGAGTCCTCATCTGCAAACCCAGTTATTAGGCTTTTCTGAGAAAGCATATTTTCATTCTACCCCAGGCAATTAATGACATCATTTCTTTTTCTCTGCTTAAATAATGAACCATAGTAAAGAGGACACAGGCTTAAGGATTATTCCAAGTGTTAGCAACTAAAATCCCTTAATTGCTAAACTTATCAATGAATCAACTTTATTAACATAAAATAAATAAATAAATAACATAAAATAGTTGTAGGGCTAGGAGCTGGGAGATTGCTTATGTAGTTGCATATATATTTTATCATGCACTGTTCAAGCCCTGGAACCTAATGGGAGCATCATGCATGACAGGTGCTGTGGTATTTCTCCTTGTCTTTCTATATCTTAAATGTAAAAAGATAAATAAAGAGTTCATTATGAGCAGTGGAATTAAGAGGGGACAAAGCCCAGGCACACAAAAAGGAAAGGCAAGAGGGAACAGAAAGACAGATGTAGGATTAGAAGAGCATGTCTATTCAAAAAACAGTAATTCAACACAGGGACTGTGTACGTTAACAATGATCTATAAAAGTGAAGTGTCAGTTCTAGGGCAATGTTGCCTTTCTTCTACAATACACATCAATAATCATCACTAACAGTTTATTGATTTGCAGATCATGTAATATGCTTACCAACTTTAGGAGGACTGAAAGGCATCTCTTTCAACCGCTTTTCTAATTCTGCAAGGGATGTATTGTTAATGAGATCCTGCAAGCCAATAAGTAGAGAATTAGAAGCCTTCATCTCCTAACTAAAATAAGATTTCTTTGACTATCAGGACAAACAAAAATCTCATACTGCCCCTTGCATTTTTTTTTTGTTATTTATTTATTACCTTTTGTTGCCCTTGTTTTATTATTGTTGTTGTTATTGATGTCGTCATTATTGAATAGGACAGAGAGAAATGGAGAGAGGAGGGGAAGACAGAGGGGGGAGAGAAAGATAGACACCTGCAGACCTGCTTCACTGCCTGTGAAGCAACTCCCCTGTAGGTGGGGAGCCAGGGGGTCGAATCAGGATCCTTACTCCGGTCCTTGTACTTAGTGCCAAATGCGCTTAACCTGCTGCACAACTGCCTGATTCCCCCCACCCCCTTGCGTTTTTTTAAAGGAACACAAGTATCACATTTTGGCTAGGGTGAAAAGTAGGAAAGGATGAGTTTCATCACAGAAAGCACATGTATAGAAAAGATTTTTACATCTCTGTAAAAACCAACATCTGACCCTTGGTCAGAAAGGTCTACTGTTCTAGCAATCATCTCACTCAGGTATATAAGGTCACTTCACTTCACAAACAGTAAGTGGCTATACCTTTACCTAACTTCCTTGATTAGAAAGTATGCCCAAGGGGCCAGGCAGGGGCGCACTTGGTTAAGCACTTACATTACAGTGCACAAGGACCAGGATTCAAACTTGTGGGGAGAAACTTCATGAGTGGTGAAGCAGGGCTGCAGGTGTCTCTCTGTCTCTCTCCCTCTCTGTCACCCCCTTCGCTCTCAATTTCTGGCTGTCTCTAGTCAATAAATAAATGTTTTTTTTAATATTTTATTATCTATATTTTTAAAAAACAGTATGCCCAAAATATGTAAGGGTGTCTGCATGTGATCTATTTAAAATCTGCATGTGATCTATTTAAAAACATGTTTAAATTTATATACTTAATATTAAAAACTTACATTCAAAAAGAAGAAAAAATTCACCTGCTAAACATCTGCTATTCATATTTTAATTTATTTCTATTTCTTTGTCCTCTTTCTTTCATTCTTTTTTTGGATGTAATTGAAAATGCCATTTAAGATATCCCAATTACCAAATTCTTAGTAGTATATCAGGAAACTTTAAAAAGATAACTAACTTATCAGTAACAGGTCAAAATTTTAAAATACCTTAAAAGGTTGTGTGCTGGCCATCAATTTAGTATCCAAGAGTCTAAAAACAAAAGAATTTTTCACAAGGTAAATGAAATGTAGATCAATATTCAAAATGTATTAATTCAAATGAGTTGTCTTAAAAATTGACAAATGAACTGTCTTACAAATGAACAGGAAAATTAAATATATGAGTCACTTTGAACCTAGCTCAGGCAACCCTGCTGAGTTAGACTGGGGACCCGGTTCCATCTACAAAGGAAGTCACTGGGTAGCTGTGAGGGAGCCCACACTCAACAAAACTCATAGCATCAGTTATACTTTTTTTTCTTCTTGCCTCCAGGATTATCACTATCGCTCAGTGCCTGCACTACAAATCCACTGCTCCTGGTGGCCATCTTTCTTCCATTGTTGTTATTGTGCTGTTGCTGCTGCTGTTGAGTATGACAGAGAGAAATTGAAGGGAGGAGAAGACAGAGAGGGAAAGAGAAAGATAGACACCTGCAGACTTGCTTCACTACTTACAATGCAACTCCCCTGCAGATGGGGAGTTGGGGGCTTGAACTGGTCCTTGCACTTCACACTATGTGCACTTAACCTGGTGCATTACAGCCCAGCCCAGCCCAGTTATACTTCTGTTTGTACACTGAGAAGGTATGGCTTCTGTTCATCTCATGGGTGAGACCAATATCCTCATGTTTTCACATGGCTCAGATATTACAAATCTAACATTCCCCAAGCTAGTAACAGTCTCTACCATAAACCAAACCTGCTTGATATAACCTTGTAAAGAACCAAAGTTTAGGGAGCCAGGTAGTATTACACGTGGTTAAGGGTTCACATTACAGTGCACAAGGACCCTAGTCCCCACCTGCAGGAGGTGGTGAAGCAGGGCTGCAGATGTATATCTGTCTCTCTCCTTCTCTACTTCCCCTGTCCCTCTCAATTTCTGTCTCTATCAAAGTTATACTGTATATAATTGGCAAAGAGATAGACTGACAAAATATACATATATATCAACTAAAGGAGAATTATTATCCTAATGACAATCATTTTTTTTTTTAATTTCTTCATTGCGGAATTAATGGTTTACAGTCAACAGGACCAAAGTCTTTTACTTTGGTGCAACACACCAATATGACAATCTTTATTATAATCATCAAATAAGTGAATGCAGTAGGGGCCAGGCAGTGAGTGTGCAAGGACCCAGGCTCAAGCCCTGGTTCCCACCTGCAGGGGGAAAGCTTCATGAGTGGTGAAGCAGGGCTGCCAAGTATCTCTGTCTCTTTATCTCCCCCTCCCTTCTGTTTCTGTCTCTATCTAATATATATATATATATAATTTTAAAAAGTAAATGAACTAAAACTTAAGGTTAACTTACAGCCCACTAAAATCCTAGGCATATTTCCTCCCCAGCTTGAGGCCAGACCCCATAAACCTAATACCAGTTTGGATACAACAAATGACACTTAACACTAACAGCTGGAAGAAAGTCTAAGCTCATCAGATAAAGAAAGGACTACAAAAGGTGGAAAAAGGCAAGAGACTAGCTCACTTAACGACATTTTTGGTCACTACCGGGTCACCCCATCACCTGGAACCCTACTCCGGATCTGGAGTCCTACTCTTAGATTCCCACAGATACATAGATCTCTTACAGATAGATCCCTCTCTCTACCATCACTGGTCACTTCCATCAAGAATGTCATCATGGGCCCTTTTGTGACCCTCTCCAGGATCTTGCCCTCACTGTGGACTAGCAATGTTAAGGACTGCCCCACTCCTTGAAGGTAAGATGAGTCAGCCTACTCTGCCACTTGAAAAAGACTTGAACTGAGATGAGTGCAGCCTAGAATATTCCCAGCTGTGAGGAGAGACTGGAAGCTCAGACTTACTGGGATTCGGAGGTTATATAGGCTCCTGTGCTAGATGTGAATGGATGTGGGCACTGGGTCAGATCGATGTGGTAAACAGCTAATTGTATTTATATATAGTTTCTTCTTCAAGTTTGAGCGCTACTCTCTGCCCTAATCCAGCTTTCAAATTCTATTCTCCACTCTGACACCATTTTCCCAGACAATATTTTTTAAGTCCACCTGCATGTTAGCTATCAAGTTCAAACAAAAATTACTAAAGTCATGGGCCTCTAGGAACTACCTAAAATAGACTTCTTAACTTGTTCCCACCCAAAATCCCTATTCTCATTTGCTCTATTCATACTTTTTGGTTCCTGTTTATTAAACATTTTGTCCTGCTTTTTATCTTACTGCCTTTTAGCCAGCAAGTTGCAGATGCTACTATGATTCCATCCTGAACTCCATGCACAGACAATATCACCAATGTGTCCCAGAACTTTACCTCCAAAAGCCTCCAGAGCCCTCCACACCACTAGAGAAAGATACAAACAGGCTGGGGGTATGAATCAACATGCCAACATTCATGTCTAGCAGAGAAGCAATTACAGAAGCCAGAACTCCCACCTTCTGCACCCCAAAAAGAATTTTAGTCTATACTTTCAGAGGGAGATAAATGTTAGGGGGAGGTGACAAGAAGGGTCTGAACCCCAATTTCATAAGGACCCTGAAAGAGAAAAGGAAAAAATGGACATTCAGAAGTAGTAATAGACATGATTTAGAAAAAAAAGAAGGCAGGACTATAGAAAAAAAATGGCCTATATATATATATATATATATACACACACACATATATATATAGAGAGAGGGGGGGGAGGCAGAGATAGATATAGATATATAGTTATAGAAATAATAGTCAACACATATCTGTAATCTTGGGAGAAGTACTGCAGTCTCCAATGGAGAGAATAGAGTCTGGTGGTAGAAAAGGTGTGGAATAATACCCATTGTCTTACAATTTTTTAATGAATTTTTCCTTTATTTTTTAATTATTTCTATTTATTTATTGGATAGAGACAACCATAAATTTAGAAGGGAGGGGAAAAAAGAGAGGGAGAGAGTCAGAGAGACACCTCTGAGCAGTGTTTCACCATTCAGAAGCTTTCCCACTGCAAGTGGGAACAAGGGGCTTGAATCTAGATCCTTGTGCATTTTTTTTCCTTGTGCATTTTAATGTGTATGCTTAACCAGGTGAGCCACTGTCTGGCGCCAAAAATTTTACACATGTACCAATATCTGTATTTACTGTAAACCCTAAACTATTAATCCCCCAATAAAAAATTAAAAAATAAAGTTTGCACTAGATAGTTTTATGTTACTATCATTTCTTACTATTCCAGTTCAGAGGTCAGAAATGCTTAAAAGAGAGTGAAACTAATATGAAATTGCCATTCATTTTCATATAAGTGTGAACACTGTATGTAAGCAGGACAGCAATAGCCTGGCTGAAAGTGCAGCTGCCCTGCTAGCAGGTGTGAGCCTCTCCAGACAGATCCTCTAGCACAAATCCTTGCTGTGGAGGCTCCATGAGACCCATCAGACATATGACACAAAGAAATAACTTGTGATATTTACTGTGGAGCACACTAAGATATTAGAACACTAACTTAACAGTTGAGAGAGGAGGGCCAGGCAGTGGTGCACCCAATTAAGCAAACATGTTACCATGCGCAAGGACTGTCCCCTACCTTCAGTGGAAGACACTTCACAAGCAATGAAACTAGCCTCCAGATGTCTCGCTCTTACCCTACCTATACCTCCCCTCTCAATTTCTCTCAGTCCTGGCCACCAGGACTGATGAATTTGTAGTGCAGGCACTGAGCCCTAGCAATAACCCTGGAGAGACACACAAAAAAAAGAATTGAGAGAGAAAAATCTCTGACTAGATAGATAGTTCTTGACTGACTACAGAATAGTTTCCAACCAGAAAAGACCTAGAATTGCCAAAACAATCTTGAGAAAAAAGAACAGAACCGGAGGCATCTCACTCCCAGATTTCAAACTGTATTGTAGGGCCACTGTCATCAAAACTGCTTGGTACAGGAACATGAACAGACACACTGACCAGTGGAATAGAATTGAGAGCCCAGAAATGAGGCCCCACACTTACGGACATCTAATCTTTGACAAAGGGGCCCAGACGATTACATGGGGAAAGCAGAGTCTCTTCAACAAATGGTGTTGGAAACAATGGGTTGAAACATGCAGAAAAAATGAAACTGAATCACTGTATTTCACCAAATACAAAAGTAAATTCCAAGTGGATCAAGGACTTGGATGTTAGACCACAAACTATCAAATACTTAGAGGAAAATATTGGCAGAACTCTTTTCTGCATAAATTTTAAAGACATTTTCAATGAAACGAATCCAATTACAAGGAAAACTAAGGCAAGTATAAACCTATGAGACTACATCAAATTAAAAAGCTCCTTCACAGCACAAGAAACCACTAGCCAAACCAAGAGACCCCTCAAAGAATGGGAGAAGATTTTTACATGCCATACATCAGACAAGAGTTTAATAGCCAACATATATAAAGAGCTTGCCAAACTCAACAACAAGACAACAAATAACCCCATCCAAAAATGGGGGGAGGACTTGGACAGAATATTCACCACAGAAGAGATCCAAAAGGCCGAGAAACACATGAAAAAATGCTCCAAGTCTCTGATTGTCAGAGAAATGCAAATCAAGACAACAATGAGATATCACTTCACTCCTGTGAGAATGTCATACATCAGAAAAGGTAACAGCAGCAAATGCTGGAGAGGGTGTGGGGTCAAAGGAACCCTCCTACACTGCTGGTGGGAATGTCAATTGATCCAACCTCTGTGGAGAACAGTCTGGAGAACTCTCAGAAGGCTAGAAATGGACCTACCCTGTGACCCTACAATTCCTCTCCTGGGGATATATCCTCAGGAACCCAACACATCGATCCAAAAAGATCTGTGTACACATATGTTCTTGGCAGCACAATTTGTAATAGCCAAAACCTGGAAGCAACCCAGGTGTCCAACAACAGATGAGTGGCTGAGCAAGTTGTGGTATATATACACAATGGAATACTACTCAGCTGTAAAAAATGGTGACTTCACCGTTTTCAGCTGATCTTGGCTGGACCTTGAAAACATCATGTTGAGTGAAATAAGTCAGAACAGAAGGATGAATATGGGATGATCTCACTCTCAGGCAGAAGTTGAAAAACAAGATCAGAAAAGAAAACACAAGTAGAACCTGAAATGGAATTGGCATATTGCACCAAAGTAAAAGACTCTGGGGTGGGTGGGTGGGGAGAATACAGGTCCATGAAGGATGACAAATGACATAGTGGGGGTTGTATTGTTAAATGGGAAACTGGGGAATGTTATGCATGTACAAACTACTGTATTTACTGTTGAATGTAAAACATTAATTCCCCAATAAAGAAATAAATTTAAAAAATATATATATATATATTGAAAAAAAAAAAAAGAATAGTTTCAACAGGACACTTGAATAGTGACAAGGTATAGTCAATGTAAGACAGGAGCCACTTCAAGAAAATGCTGCCACAGCTGAAAAGAAAGATTATCCAGTTGGGGCAACAGGCCTTGTCTTGTGTGTGGTTCACGTATAAGCCTTAGGACCACGTGGGGCTACCACAGCACCAGGAAAAATTCTTTTTTTTTAATTTTATTTATTTATTTATTTTTATTTTATTTATTTATTCCCTTTTGTTGCCCTTGTTGTTTTATTGTTGTAGTTATTATTGTTGTTGCCGTTGTTGGATAGGACAGAGAGAAATGGAGAGAGGAGGGGAAGACAGAGAGGAGGAGAGAAAGACACCTGCAGACCTGCTTCACCACCTGTGAAGCGACTCCCCTGCAGGTGGGGAGCCGGGGTTCGAACCAGGATCCTTATGCCGGTCCTTGTGCTTTGTGCCACCTGCACTTAACCTGCTGCGCTACAGCTCGACTCCCACCAGGGAAAATTCTAATACTGTGGTCTCCCATCTCTTCACAGGAGCAGTAATATCACATATGTGCAAAGCTTAGGCACCATTAAAAAAAAAAAAAATTAAGAGGGAGTCGGGCGGTAGCGCAGTGGGTTATGTGAACGTGGTTCAAAGCACAAAGACCAGCATAAGGATCCTGGTTCGAGGCCCCAGCTCCCCACCTGCAGGGGAGTCGCTTCACAGGTGGTGAAGCAGGTCTGCAGGTGTCTATCTTTCTCTCCTCCTCTGTCTTCCCCTCCTCTCTCCATTTCTCTCTGCCTATCTAACAATGACATCAATAACAACAACAACAATGACAAACAACAAGGGCAACAAAAGGGAAAATAAAGAAAATATATTTTTTTAAAAATTTAAGAAAAAAGAAAATGTGTGGTCCGGGAGGTGGTGCAGTGACAAAGCTCTGGACTCTCAAGTCCCAAGTTAGATCCCCGGCAGCACATGTGCCAGAGTGATGTCTGGTTCTTTCTCTCCTCTCCTATCTTTCTGATAAATAAATAAAATCTTTAAAAAAAAAAGAAGTAAAGGAAGGAAGGAAGGGAGGGAGGGAGGGAGGGAGGGAGGGAGAAAGGTAGGTCACCAGCAAACCATGGAAAGAAAAATTGTTAACCTACTTTCATTCTTGGTTCAAAAAAAAATTTTTTTTTTGCCTCCAGGGTTATTACAAGGGGTTGGTGCCAGCAGGAGGCCATTTTTTCCATTTTAGATGAAACAGAAATTGAAAGGGGAAAGGGAGTTAGAGAGGGAGAGAGAAAGACACCTGCAGATCTGTTTTACCACTTGTAAAGCGACCTCCCCCACCCCCCAAGTGAAGAGCCAGGGGCTCAAACAAGGATCTTAGCACAGGTCCTCGTGTTTTGTACTATGTGTGTTTAACCAGCCCCCAATTTTTATTTATTTTTTAAATGTTTTTATTTTCATAAGAGAAATACAGAGAGAGAGAGACACCAGAGGATTATTCAGCTTTAGCATATGATGGTGCAGGATATTGAGCCTGGGGCATTGGGGGGACTCAGACATGAAAGTTTGATGTGCTAACACTGCACAACACAAAGCCAATCACTAGTTATAACAGCAAGGCATCCCAAAATTGGAACTAAACAAGCCAGAGCTAAACAGTGCTCTCTCTAGTAAAAAAGAAAAATATTTCATGATTCACATAAGCTAAACTGTAATTGAAATGTAAAGTTTTAATAAATTATTATGTACCAATATGTATTTATGAGTTGTGACAAGTGTTTTATGAGAAACAAATCCTCAAAAACAGCTTACCTAGGGAAAACACATGTTGTCATTTCCTTAAACTCATTTAAGTCCTAAAAAATAAAGAAAAGACTTATTACAATTTTATTAATACATTCATAGTATTAGCAAGATCCAGAAATATTTCAAGTTTCATAGCTCTCTTCTCAAATTGTGATAATCGTACAGGCCTTTCAATTAAACCCATTCCTAGTTAATTATCTCTTATAAATAATCACCAGGAGGTGGCGCAGTGGATAAGGCAATGGACTCACAAGCATGAGGTCCTGAGTTCAATCCCTGGCAGCAAATGTACCAGAGTGATGTCTGGTTCTTTCTCTTACTCCTATCATTTCTCATGAATCAATCAATAAATTTTTTTTTAATCACAATTTCCACACTAACTGGCAATCTTACGACCTCATATGACTATATTATGATACAAAACCTCTGCACAGAGGCCCAGAAGGTGATACAAGATATAAAGTATTGGGCTCACAAATCTGGGATCCTAAGTTTGAGCCATATCATTACATGTACCTGGTTCTCTCTTTCCTCCTCCCCATTCTCTCAAATAAATAAATTTAAAAATTTTTAGATAATAAAATCTCTGCAAAAGCAAAGTTGAGCGCTTTGTGACTGAAATAGGAGAGGTGTAAGGTTTCTATTTTATATAGAAAATGATTAGCAGTAGTTACACAAATTCATCACAACAGTGAGACTAGCAGAGTTATTTAAATACAGTGGCTTATGCAGGAAATGGATAGACCATAAACTAGTTTATAGCTTTAATGAAACACCTTGGAAATGGTTAAAATTACATTAGAACACTGACTCTCCAATACACACATGACTTCTGCTTCAACTACTCAGAAAATTGCTAGTGTTACCTAATGGCAAATATCTATAGATAATTCAGACTGTATTTAATTAGTTTGAGATATTTACCAGCTTTTCAATGGGTAACATTTAAATCAATGCACAATACATGAACAAGTGGTTTCAATGATAAGTCAAACAAAAAAATGTAATAGTGACTGTATGCAATCTTTCAACACCATTTATGGAGCTTTACAAGCAAGAAAAATTGGAATGGTGGCTGCTTCTAAGGTCAGCACATAGCAGGCTTTTATACTAATACCTTCTTTAGGGCCATGATAAAGTACCAGGAAGTCTCCTCTTAAAGGTGGATCCAAAATATGATTGGGGGAAAGGGCAGGACAATAGGGCATGCTTGAGTTCACTGCTCCAGGAAGGTTTGATTGGGGGGACTGTTTTGTGTTTTCACTATTTTTATTTCAGATAGGTAGAGAAAAGAATAGAGAAACAGAGAGAGATAGAGAGACAGCTCAGCACCAGAGGTCCCCCTGGTGCAGTGGCACTCACATGTACCACATGGGTTCGAATCCACGCTATGCACATGGCAAGGCACATGCTCTACTCGGTATTTCTCAGACCCCCATATACAATTCTTGGTTGTACTTTAAATGCAAATTTTGAACTGGGGAGATAGCACAATGGTTCTGCAAAAGTCTTTCATGTCTGAGGCTCTAAGGTCATAGATTCAGTCCCCAGCACCATCATAAACCAGAGTTAAGCAGTGTGCTAGTATGTATCTATCTGCGTAAGTTTGAAATGAGGTTACAAAATGAATAAATAGGGTCATTTGTATAATAGTGATTATAAAGTAGTATAGACAGATGTCAAATTATGCTATAGGCCTAAAATTCACGTTATAAATCAATGCCTTTTTAATAAAAAGATGTATAAGAGAGACACAGAGAAGTTATTACTTTAGTTGACCAACAAGCAGAGCATTATTCAGCTCTGGCTTATGGTGGTACAGGGATTGAACCTGGGACTATGGAGACTCAGGCAGGAGAATCTGTTTGCACAACCATTATGCTATCTACCCCTCATCACTGCTCTTTAAGACAACTAAAATCACTCTTTGGGACTCAAAGACTTTAGATTTGTGAGGATAAACCTAAAAAACTAACAGATATCATAATAGTTATGCAAATAGACTCTCATGCCTTAGGCTCCAAAGTCCCAGGTTCAACCCCCTGCACCACTATAAGCCAGATATGAGCAGTGCTCTGTTTAAAAAAAAAAAAAAAGTTTGGGACAGGGTGGTAGCATACATGGATGAGCGTACTTGTTACAGTGCCAATTACCCAGGTTCAAGTGCCTGGTCCCCATCTGCAGGGAGGCAGCTTCGAGTGTGGTGAAGCAGTACTGCAGGTGTCTCTCTCTGTCTCTCATCCTCTCTATATTCCCCTTCCCTCTCAATTTCTGGCTATCTCCATCTAATAAATAAATAAAGATAATTTAAAAGAGGTGGGGGGGAGACAGAGCAGCAACAGTCTCTACATTGTTAAAATACAAAAGGGGGTCGGGCAGTAGTGCAGTGTTAAGGACCAGCGTAAGGATCTCAGTTCAAGCCCCCAACTCCCCACCTACAGAGGGGTCTCTTCACAAGTGGTGAAGCAGGTCTGCAGGTGTCTAACTTTCTCTCCCCCTCTGTCTTCCCTTCCTCTCTCTGTCCTATCTAACAATGATGACAGCAATAACAACAACAACAATAACCACAACAAGGGCAACAAAAGGGGGGGAAAAGCCTCCAGGAGCAGTGGATTCATGGTGCAGGCACCAAGCCCCAGCAATAACCATGGAGGCAAAAAAAAAAAAATACAAGGAGAGTCACTATATTCATGACTGGCTTACATCAAACATTTCCACAGTAAATACCAAGATGCTGATGGCATATAAGAAATGTGAAGTAACTGGGAGTCGGGTGGTAGTGCAGCGGGTTAAGGGCACGTGGCGCAAAGCACAAGGAGCGGCATGAGGATCCCGGTTCGAGCCCCAAGCTCCCCACCTGCAGGGGAGTCGCTTCACAGGCGGTGAAGCAGGTCTGCAGGTGTCTATCTTCCCCTGCTCTCTCCATTTCTCTGTCCTATCCAACAAAGACATCAACAATAACTACAACAATAAAAAAAGGCAACAAAAAGGAAATAAATAAATATTAAAAAAGAAAGAAAAAAAGAAATGATCTAATGATCTGCAGATGTTAAATGAGACAGATCACTAAAATAGGCATCTTCCAAATCAAAATTAATAAAAGATTGATCTGGTGGCAGCTTAAAGCAGGTTTGGAAAGCAGACCATCACCTATTTTTTTCTAAATATAGTTTGGAAAAAACTATATTTAAATATAGTTTTATATATTTATAATTTTATTTTTAATGTTTTATAATAATTTTATATATTTATAAATATATTTTTATAAATATACTTTGAACAAAACTAAACCCACTTGTATGGCAATCTTTTTTTTTTTTTTTGATAGGACAGAGAGAAATTGAGAAAGGAGGGAAGACAGAGAGGGAGAGAGAAAGACAGACACCTGCAGACCTACTTCACCACTTGTGAAATGTCCCCCCCACGCCCTCTGCAGGTAGGGAGCCCGGGGGTCCTTGTGCTTCAGACTATGTGTGCTTAACCCGGTGCACCACTGCCCGGACCCCTATTGTAATCTTCATCAGCATCATCTTCTGCTTTTTTCCTGCCTAGCCAAAGCACTGCTCAGCTCTGGCTTATGACGGTGTGAGACTGAGCCCAGGGCCTCAGAGCCGCAAGCATGAAAGTCTGTTGTGCAATCAATAGTACTTTACAAATTCCAGTGACAGCACTGAGAACTGTGACTGTACTTCCTGGCATGGCCAAAGCATTTTAAAATCTGGCCCTTCACAGAAAAAAGTCTGGTTTAAGGAAGGCTAAGGAGACAGAAAGTCCTGCCTGGAGTGTGCTAAACTCGAGAGTAATAAGGCTACTTACAGTCAACATGAAAAGAATCCAGATGTGAAAGTAGCAAGAAGTCAGGGCTTTATAAATAACAAGATCAAGAGTCAAAATGTTAAAAACGCACTGGTGATTGGTTATCACTTATAGATCTAGACCCTGGAATCAGGAGAGAGAACTGGTTTGGTAATAAAAAAGAAAAAGGTAGTGTAAATTATATACTTTGAGACAAAGAAACAACTATCTACCCTGAAGGTAGTAAAAACTTGTAAAATCAGAATGAACTATGTATGCAAACCTGAGGATAGATCATCACTGTAGATGACGGGGAAGTGGGTAGGGTCACTAAAAGACATACACAGAGAATAAAGGAGAGTGAGGAGAAAGCCCCAGGGGTGATGAGACAAGGCCATGATGTATGCAAACTCAAGAACCACAACTGTGGCCAAAGAACATTTGCCCAGCACTCATAAGCAAATTAGTAGCATGAGGACAAAACAATGTTTGGCCTTGCTAGTGATGGCAGACAAGCGAAGACACCTTAAAATGGATTGCATATGCCCATCTTTCAAAGTATACACAGCAGTCTCCCTCAATCCTACACTCTCTTCACGAATATGTTACATTCAAGGAAAGAGCACCCATACAGAGAACATTTTCTCAGCAATAAAGAATCATGGTTTTATTTTGTTTTGTCTTGTTTTGCCTCCAGGATTATCACTGGGACTCAGTACCTGCACTATGAATCCACTACTCCTGGAGGCCATTTTCTCCATTTTTTATTGGATAGGACAGAGAGAAATTGAGAGAGGAGGCAGAAATAGAGAGGGGGAGAGAAAGACACCTGCAGAACTGCTTCACCACTTATGAAGTGATCCCCCCTTGCAGGTAGGGAAAAATCATGGATTTTTCTTATACAGGTTGACAACTCACTTACCGTAGGCAGAGGGCAGTAGAACTGATGAATTGTGTGCATGACATCCAAAAGCATATTGTGTCCAATAACAAGTTTCCCCTAAAGAAAGTCAAGGTGGAGGTCGGGGCGGGGGTGGTAAGGGAAGGCCATTAAATACAAATTTATAATAAGATTCAAGACTGAAGTTTATAATTCAGATCCCATGAGGATTTCGTACTAAACTTTAAGTAAAAAAAACTGTGGGGGGGGGTTGTGGCTCAGTGGAAGAACACATGCATTTTGGTGTTAACTAGGCATTTCACTTTAAATATCATATTCAGAAACAAGAGCTAATGGGAGTCAGGCGGTGGTGCAACAGGTTAAGCACACCTGGCGCAAAGCGAAAGGACCGGCATAAGGATCCCAGTTCGAGGCCCTAGCTTCCCACCTGCAGCGGAGTCGCTTTACAAGCGGTGAAGCAGGTCTGCAGGTGTCTATCTTTCTCTCCCGCTCTGTCTTCCCCTCCTCTCTCCATTTCTCTCTGTCCTATCCAACAACAATGACATCAATAAACAAAACAATGTTAAACAACAAGGGCAGCAAAAGGGAAAATAAATATTAAACAAAAAGAAAGAAATAAAAGCTTAAAAAAGAAATGGGGGGACTGGGTGATGGTGCACCCAGCTTAAATACAAATATTACCATGTACAAGTTCCCAGGTTTGAAGCCCCACACCCCACTCCCCACCTGCAGGGGGGATGCTTCACAAGCAGTGAAGCAGGTCAGTAGGTGTCTATCTTTCGATCTCCCTTTCCCCTCTCAATTTCCCTCTGTCCTATCAAATAAAATAGAAAGGTGGGGAAAAAAAAAAAAAGGAAAAAAATGCCCACCAGGAACAGTGGAGTCGCAGTGCAGGCACAAGCCCCAGTGATAACCCTGGTGAGGGAAAAAAAAGAAAAAGAACTGAGTGGGAACACAGAACTTTGGCGGTGGGTGTGATGTGGAACTATATTCTGTGATCCTATAATCTTGTAACCCACTAGTCACAAAAAATAAAATAAATTTTAAAAATAGTAAAAAGAAAGGTATAGTCACTTACTGAATTAGCAATGGCATGAATAACTCTAGAGAATCCCACTGCATCATTCAGCTCCTCCTATTAGAAAAAAAGAGAGGAAACTATTCACACACAATTGTATAATGGTGATCATAATGTAGTACAGACAGATTTATATGAGCTAAAACATAACAACAACAACAAAACAAAAAAAAGGCATGGAAACTATATACAACCAGACAGCTTTATTTTTATGTTTTGTACTATCACAAAAACAAACAAAAAAATGCACTGAAAAGATCTATTTACATCTCATTTGTCCTGTTTTAGAAAACAGAATAAGCAAGTGGTAAATTATTCAGTAGTTATAAAAATAATCACATCTAGGGTTTACCCACATTTTTACATCATTTGTTGAAATTTCCAAGTCTGCCACGATGTCTTAGTGCAAATTTGAAGCCCAGGAGGTAATGGATAGAGTACTGGACTCAAGTCATGAGTTCTTGATTTCAGGCCCTGAAACCACATGTGCCAGAGAGAAGCCCTGGTTCTCTCCTCTCATTAATAAATAATAATAATAAAATTAATTTTAATGGAAACTTTTTAATGCTGCCACCTGCTGGTCAAACTAAATACTGCACTAAGTTTCAACGAAACCCATGCCACAGTAAGCAAATCAAACCTGCAAATCATTCCTAAATTTTAATGTCAAAATAGATATTTATACAGTTTTACACCACAGCAATCCAGCATTCATCCCACTCAGTTTCTTCTCTCTCATTTTCATCCCAACACTTTTCAAATAGGTTCAATTTCTCTCCAGTCTTGAATTCTTTAGCTATTTCCTTTCCATCAAACTGCCCCTTCTTATTCCCTCACAGCTAAATTATATAAACACTTCTCCACTTGGTAACTTTAACTCCCAGGTACTTAACTGCAGTCCTCTGTCTCACTTCACCCACACTGAAAGTGCTCAATTCTTTAAAAATGACCTCCAGTGAGTCAGGCAGTAGCGCAGCGGGTTAAGCGCACATGACACAAAGCGCAAGCACCGGCTTAAGGATCCCGGTCTGAGCCCCCAGCTCCCCACCTGTAGAGGAGTCGCTTCACAGGCAGTGAAGCAAGTCTGCAGGTGTCCATCTTTCTCTCCCCCTCTCTCCATTTCACTCTGTCCTATCCAACAACTACAGCAATAACAACAATGACAATAAACAACAAGGACAACAAATAAATAAATCTCCGAAGCTAACAAGTATTAGTAAAGATGTGGAGAAATTAGAATGTTTGTGTACCATATATGAAAATGTAAAGTTATATAGTCATTACAGAAAACAGTAGTGGCAGTTTCCAAAAAAAAAAAAAAAAAGCAAGGTAATTCTATAGCCTACTGGTTTCCCTGCTTCTAACCTTACTCTGATACAATCTCTACATAGCAACCAGTATAACAATCCAACAATGGAAATATGGCTATATCACCATAACCTGCCTAATCATGTCCTAAATTTTGTTTTGAAAAAAAAACCAGTGGGCAGGGGTAGATAGCATAATGGCTATGCAAAAGAGACTCTCATGCCTGAGGCTCCAAAGTCCCAGGTTCAACCTCCCACACCACCATAAGCCAGAGCTGAGCAGTGCTCTGGTAAAAACTAAAACTAAAAATTAAATTAAATAAACCAGACCCAGGAGAGAGTTCACCTATGTGTGAGGTTCTAGGTAGAATCCCAGCACCACACTACAGCACTGTGGCACCAGAGGCGCTCCATACATAGTGGAACAGTACTGTGGTATTTCTCCTCTATGTCCCTTCCCCTCTAAAATAATGAAACAATAACCTGGAAAAGTCACTCAGAAGTGGTATGATGCATGTGTGGGGAACTGGTGCCCCATAAAAAACAAAAGCAACTGTACCAAATTAGATTGACTATGATTATTTAATGAGCACTGGAGCTCAATGACACCAATCTGAGTGATAAGCAAGAAAACTTTGCTGAAGTATGCATTCTGTAAGTCAAGACTAGTCATCAAGAATGTCTAACTTCTGAGAAATAGCTAATACTCAGTCTAAACATTCCCTTATTCTTTCCTAGAAGTTTTCACTAATTTTTTTTTTCCTAGCAGACATAGAAATGTAGAGAGAGAGTAAAAGAGACCAACGGTGTTGTCCCACTGCGTGTGAAGCTTTCCCCTGGCAGGTGGGGATGGTGGGCTTAAACTTAGGTCATCGACATTTACACTTTAGCAGGTGCACGACTACCCAGTCCTTTAATTCTCTTACATCAGTAATCTACTTATCAAATTCAGCATATAACCTAGAAACTCATAGAAAGGAATAGATCAATGCCTGTGTTGCTACTTCTTACCAAAAGAAAATTACCTGTGCTTTAGCATGCTTCTGTTGCTCTCGTCTTTTGCGTTCTTCTTCATCTACTTTACTGATTACTAAATATCGTTCTTTCTAAAAGACAAAGCAGATGTACAGTTTCTAGACACGATTTGACTTCCAAATTTCAGATTCAACTACTCTTAGAAGCTGTCATTTTTACTACTCTCAGGTCTTTATGGGCTAAACACATTCTAAGTAATTTGAAATGCAACCAAAGTTACTATGAAATGTCCAAGAATAGAGTGCATCATGGGACTGCGAAGAAACTGGCTCAACAGTACAACATAAGACTTACATGCATGAGGCCAAGTTTGATCTATGACACCACATGAGACTATCAAAACTAAAATAAGTTGGACTCACAGATGGTGAAGTGGTGCTGTGCCCTTATTCTCTTCCTTTCTCGCTTTTTCTTTATATATATATATATATATATATATATATATATATGTATATGTATATGTATATGTATATGTATATGTATATATTTATTTATTTATTCCCTTTTGTTGCCCTTGTTTTTTTATTGTTGTTACTGATGTTGTTGTTGTTGGATAGGATAGAGAGAAATGGAGAGAGGAGGGGAAGACAGAGAGTGGGAGGGAAAGATAGACACCTGCAGACCTGCTTCACTGCCTGTGAAGCGACTCCCCTGCAGGTTGGAGAGCTAGGGGCTCGAACCGAGATCCTTACACTGGTCCTTCGTGCCATGTGCGCTTAACTGGCTGTGCTACTACCCAACTCCCCTCTCTCGCTTTTTCATACAAACATGAAATTATTAAATTGGGCCAGGGAGGTGGTTCAGTGGCAGTGTGTTACATTTTGCATGCATGCGGTCATGGGCTCAATTCCCAGCACTGCATACTTAAAAAAAAAGTTGATACAGCAGGAAGTGATGCAGTAGATAAAGTGTTAGACCCTTAAGCATGAGGTCCTGAGCTCAAACCCTGGCAACACATATGCCTCTCTCTCACTAATAAATATCTTTTTAAAGGAAGAGGGGAGGTTGGGTGGTAGTGCTCCAGTAGAATGCACACTTTATCATGCACACGAACCCAGGTACAAGCCTCCAGTCCCCACCTACAGTAGGGAAGTCTCAAAAGCAGTAGAGCAGTGCTACTAGTGTCTTTTTCCGCCCCTTCCACATCCACCACTGATTTCTGTCTCTATAGAAAGAAAAAAAGAGGGAGTCGGGCAGTAGCACAGCGGGTTAAGCACATGTGGCACAAAGCGCAAGGACCGGCATAAGGATCCCAGTTCGAGCCCCCGGTTCCTCACCTGCAGGGGAGTCACTTCACAGGCGGTGAAGCAGGTCTGCAGGTGTCTGTCTATCTCTGCCCCCAACCTCCCACCCCCCCCCCGTCTTCCCCTCCTCTCTCCATTTCTCTCTGTCCTATCAAACAACAACAACATCAATAATCACTACAACAATAAAATAACGGGCAACAAAAGGGAATAAATATTTTTTAAAAAGAAACGAAAACACAAGTAGAACCTGAAATGTAATTGGCATATCTCACCAAAGTAAAAGACTCTGGGGTGGGTGGGTGAGGAGAATACAGGTCTATGAAGGATGATAAATGACATAGTGGGGGTTGTATTATTAAATGGGAAACTGGGGAATGTTATGCACGTACAAACTATTGTATTTACTGTTGAATGTAAAACATTAATTCCCCAATAAAGAAATAAATTTTAAAATATATATATTTAAAAAAAAAAAAGAAAAAGAAAAAGCCACCAATAATGGTGAAGTTATTGTCTAGGCACCTAACCCCAGTAAAGACTCTAGGTGTAATCATTATGCTGTCTCCCCAGCCTACTCTGGCTTATAGTGATGAAAGTCTTCTGCATAATCACTATGCCATTTCCCCTGTCACAGAGTAAAACACTCTCCATGACAATTACTAAGAAGTTGCACTGAATCAATTTCTAAATAATTGGTTTTAGATAAAATTTCTATATAATATTTCACTAAGGTAAGAAAAAAATTCCTGGGAGTTGGGAAGTAGCGCAGTGGGTAAAGCACAGGTGGCGCAAAGCACAAGGACTGGAGTAAGGATCCCGGTTCCAGGCCCCGGCTCCCCACCTGAAAGGGAGTTTCTTTACAACTGGTGAAGCAGGTCTGAAAGTGTCTATCTTTCTCTCCCCCCTCTGTTTTCCCCTCCTCTCTCCATTTCTCTCTGTCCTATCCAACAACGACAACATCAATAACAACAATAATAACCACAATAATAAAACAAGGGCAACAAAAACAGAATAAATATTAGAAAAATAATAATAATAAAGAAAAAATTTCCTGTAGTCTAAGAGGTGGCGCAGTGGATAAGGCTTTGGACTCTCATGCATGAGGTCCCAAGTTCAATCTCCAGCAGCATATGTACCAGAGTGATGTCTGGTTCTTTCTCTCTCTCCTATCATTTCTCATGAATAAATAAGTAAAATATTTTTTAAAAAGAAAAAGAAAAAAATTCCTATGGGTGTGGTAAAATCTTGTGATATACTATTCTTCTAGCGTTTGCCCTTCTTGCGTAGCCAGTCAACAGCGTCAGGTTGAGCCTGATGTAAAGTTTCGAGACCTCCTTTGAATC
Source organism: Erinaceus europaeus (assembly GCF_950295315.1). Classification (NCBI taxonomy): domain Eukaryota; kingdom Metazoa; phylum Chordata; class Mammalia; order Eulipotyphla; family Erinaceidae; genus Erinaceus; species Erinaceus europaeus. The sequence continues at coordinate 15,875,819 of NC_080176.1, read as the reverse complement.
TGGAGAGGTGGCATATACTAGTAATAAGAAATAAAATAAGAAATAAGAAATAAGGTGATATACTATTAATAAGAAATAAAAATGTGGGCGGGGTAGATAGCATAGTGGTTATGCAAAGAGACTGTCATGCCTGAGGCTCCAAAGTCCCAGGTTCAATCCCCCACACCACCATAAGCCAGAGCTGAGCAGTGCTCTGGTGTTAAAAAAATATATAATAGGGAGTTGGGCGGTAGCACAGCCGGTTAAGCGCAGGTGGCGCAAAGCGCAAGGACCGGCGTAAGGATCCCAGTTCAAGCCCCCAGCTCCCCACCTGCAGGGGAGTCACTTCACAAGCGGTAAAGCAGGTCTGCAGGTGTCTATCTTTCTCTCCCCCAGTCTTCCCCCCCCCTCCATTTCTCTCTGTCCTATCCAACAACCACAACATCAATAACAACAACAACTACAACAATAAAACAACAAGGGCAACAAGAGGGAATAAATAAAAAATTTTTAAAAAATAAAATAAAAATAAATAAAAATGTTTAAGAAAAAGAAAAGAAACTGTTGGGAGTCCCGCAGTATTGCAGCAGGTTAAGTGCACCTGGCGCGAAGTGCAAAGACCAGCATAAGGATCCCTGTTCAAGTCCCCAGCAGGGGGTCCCTTCACAGGGAGTGAAGCAGGTCTGCTACTCTTCCCCTCCTCTCTCCATTTCTCTCTGTCCTATCCAACAATGACGACATCAACAACAATAGCTTCAACAACAATAAAAACGACAAGGGCAACAAAAAGGAAATAAATATTTTTTTAAAAAATTTAAACCTGTAGTACAAGGATATAATTATCAGAATCATCCCCTCAATCATCTGAGGCTTAAAGTGTAAAACGAGGGCTAGAGAGATAACATAGTGGTTATACAAAAAGACTTTGATGCCCAAAGGTAGAAAGCCCAGGTTCTATCCACAGCACCACCAAAAGCCAGAGGTGGTGTGTGGGGAGAGTTTCCCAAGGTCACCTATTGTAGTAAACAGAGCTAAGGAGTAAGTTCTCTTTTTACAAGACATAAATTCTGATTTTCAACATACTGATGTGTCTGTGTTGTGTGTTAGCTGTGGATAATTGTTACCTTTTCAGTTTCTAAAGTCTCAACATGAATGCCTTTGGGATACCTAAAAAAAAAAAAAAGAAAAGAAAAAAAGAAAAGAAAGAAAATATAATTATCAGTAGATGGCACAATGACACCTAAAATCTTGAGTATTTTAAAAGTACTGGCATAGCTATAAAGCTATCAAATGTTTTATTAAATATGAAGCTTCACTATAATGACCACTTTTCAGTAAATCTGTCCCATGCTATTTTAGCTACTAAATGTTTTTGTTTTGTTTGTTTTCTTGTTTTTGCCTCTAGGGTTATCGCTGGGGCTCAGTGCCTGCACTATGAATCCACTGCTCCTGGAGGCTATTTTTTTCCTTTTGTTGCCCTTGTTGTTTATCACTGTTATTATTACTGTCATTATTGTTGGATAAGACAAAGAAAACATGAGAGGAGGGGGGGAGAGAAGGACAGACACCTATAGACCTGCTTCACTACCTGTGAAGCAACCCCCCTGCAGGTGGGGAACCAGGACTCAAACCAGGATCTTCATGCCTCAGTCCTTGCGCTTCGTACCTGTGCACTTAACCCACTGTACTACTGCCCAGCCCCCTACTAAATGTTTTATCATTGCTATAAAACACAGGAACATATTTGATTTCTAATTAATATTTTAAGACTTAATCCATTTTCTGAAAAGTCTTGCATCATATAATACAATTGACTCATTACGACACACTACCTTGCTTCTGAATATAATAATATCTATTTACTGAGAATGTGAAAATATTTACAGAAGAGGTTTGAGATAAGTAACTCTGTATAGGCTGATATGGTAATTTGCATTAGCCGAGAATGAGATGGCTCAAGAACATCCCTGTATCAACAATGGCTCTTTATTTGTCTTACTCAAAAAGAATTCATAGTATACTTTATTTTTTGCCTCCAGGGTTATTGCTGGGGCTCAGTGCCTGCACTCAAATCCACTGCTCCTGGAGGCCATTTTTCCTTTTGTTGCCCTTGTTGTTTAATGTTGTTATTATTGTTGTTGTTGTTGTTGGACAGGACAGAGAGAAATCAAGAGAGGAAGGGAAGACAGAGAGGAGAGAGAGACACCTGCAGACCTGTTTGACCCGTTTGTGAAGTTATCCCCCTGCAAGTAGGGAGCCGGGGGCTCAAACCAGGATCCTGTGCCGGTCCTTGCACTTTGCACCATGTGCACTTAACCCACTGCACTACCAATGGAAACGTTACTAGAAAAAAAAAATTATACACAGAGGGTCGGGTGGTAGTGCAGCAGGTTAAGCACGCATTGCACAAGGACCAGGAGAAGGATTCTGGTTGAGCCCCCAGCTCCCCACCTACAGGGGAATCACCACATAAGCGGTGAGGCAGGTCTGCAGGTGTCTAGCTTTCTCTCCCGTCTTCCCCTCCTCTCTGTTTCTCTCTATCCTATCCAACAACAACATCAATGGCAACAATAACAATAACAGCAACAATAAGAACAACAAGGGCAACAAAATGGGAAAAAGTGGTCTCCAGGAGCAGTGGATTCATAGTGTAGGCACTAAGCCCAGCAGTAACTCTGGAGGCAAAAAAAATTTTTTTAATTAAAAAATAAAAACATACACAAAATTTGTTTATTCAGGGATATACAGACTTCTTGAAACCCATTCATAATCCACCTCAAATTAAGAACTCCTGCTTTAGGGCAGGAGAGATAGCATAATGACTGTGCAAAATGATTTTCATGCCTGAGTTCTCTCTGTAGCTCTCATTAAAATAAAAACAAAAGTTTTTTTGTTTTCTTTTTTTAATATTTATTTATTCCATTTTGTTGTCCTTGTTTTATTGCTATAGTTATTATTGTTATTGATGTCATCATTGTTAGATAGGAGAGACAAATGGAGAGAAGAGGGGAAGACAGAGAGGGGGAGGGAAAGATAGACACCTGCAGACGTGTTGCTTCACCACTTGTGAAGCAACTCCCCTGCAGGTGGGGAGCCAGGGGCTTGAACCGGGATCCTTACACCAGTCCCTGCACTTTGTGCCACCTGCGCTTAACTGCACTACCTCTCGATTCCCAAAAATTTGTTTGTTTAAGTATCTTAAAAGAGAGAGAAAATCACTTTAGAAAAAGCATTCATCTGAGTAACTGGCTCTAAAGCAAAATCCATTTTTAATGAGAATTTTTCTTTCTTTTATTTGAAAGGACAGAGAGAAATTGAGAGGAAGGGGAAGCAAAAAAGAGAAACACCTGCAGCACTTCTTCAACCTTCATGAAGCTTCCCTATTGCAGATGGGCATTGGGGACTTGAACCCGGGTCCCTCCATATAGTAATGTGCATTAAAAGTGAAATTTTTATCATGTCTTCTAATCTTATATCTTTTAAGAACAATACAGAGGCTTGGCAGTGGTGCATCCAGTTAAGCACAAACATTACCTTATGCAAGGATCTGGGTTCGAGCCACCACTCCCCATCTACAGGGGAAAGCTTTACAAGCAGTGAGGAGAAGTAAGTCTATAAGTGTCTCTCTTCTCTCTCCCTCTTTGTTTTTGGTTTTGGTTTTTTGTTTTGTTTTGTTTTTCCTGTCTCCAGGGTTTTCGCTGGGGCTTAGTGCCAGCACTACGAATCCAGTGCTACTGGTGGCCATTTTTTCCATTTTATTAGAGACTTCCTCTCTATCTCCCCCTCTTCTCTCAATTTCTCCCTGTTCTATTAAATAAAAAAAAATAGAAAAAAGATGTGGTCCGGGAGGTGGCGCAGTGGATAAGGCACTGGACTCTCAAGCATGAGGTCCTGAGTTCAATCCCTGGCAACACATGTACCAGAGTGATGTCTGGTTCCTTCTCTCTCTCCTATCATTTCTCATGAATAAATAAAATAAAATCTTTTTTAAAAAAATAGAAAAGAAAAAAACAATATACTACATATTCAAAGCTTAATGAGTGGTGGGGGTACACCCAGTTGTGTGCACACATTATAAAAACCTTTTTTAATGTTTTTTTTTTTTATTGGATAGAGACAGAGAGAAATTGAGAGGGATGGGGTAGAGAGAAAAGAGACAGTAAGACACCTGCAGCCCTGGTTCATCACTTGTAACGCTGTCCCTCTGCAGGTGGGGACTAGAGGCCTGAATCTGGGTCCTTTTGCACAATAATGTGTGTGCTTAACCAGGTGCACCACCACCTGGCCCCACATTATCAAAACTTAATGAGTAAGTAAAGTCAAGTAATAAAAGAAATAACAGAAGGTGTTTTTTTTTTTTTAATTTTATTATTGGATAGAGACAGAGAAATCGAGAAGGGGGGAGATAGAGAGGGAGAGAAATAAAGAGATACCTGCAGCTCTGCTTTACCACTTGTGAAGATTTCCCCCTACAGGTGGGGGGGACCAGGGGCTTGAACCTAGGTCCTTGCATACTACAGTGTGTGTGCTTAACCAAGTGTGCCACCACCTGGCCCCTAGCAGAAGGTTTTAAAGCATCTACTGGGCAGGGGTAGATAGCATAATGGTTATGCAAAGAGACTCTCAGGCCTGAGGCTCCAAAGTCCCAGGTTCAATCCCCTGCACCATCATAAACTAGAGCTGAGCAGTGTTCTGGTAAAAAAAAAAAAAAGCATCTACTTAGAATAGCAAAAAAAAATATATATATATATAGTGAATATTCAAGTTAAAGTAGGGGAAAATGACAACAAAATTAAGCCCTGCAGAAGAATTTGGCATAGACATAAAACAAAGAACTGTAAAACTTTTAAAAAGAATATGAGAGCAAAGAGTTTATATTCAGTTTATAAATCCTGGGTGCCTCCCATAGCTCTCACATTTTAAAAAAACACTTACTTCCAGTTCAAAGTCTGATAAATAAGCTTTCTCTGGAACCTATAGAAATAAAAGAAGTATTAATTTTGACTCATTAAAATAAAACCCTAACTGAGAAAGCTCTAATTTGGAAAGACATTTTTAAAGGAGGTTTAACTGGAACTGCCAGGTAACATGCAAACAAAAATAGCTAGACAGTTGAGCCAGGAGAACCTTAATACTTGCCTTCATCAAAATCTCCTTGAATATTTTTATATGGCTTTTATAGAAGTACTTGTCTAACCACAGTATTACTTTCTATAGTTATATAAAAGTTTAAAGTAGACAATGCATTAGAATACTTTAGTGAAACAAGTCACAATTAAAAAGAAAAAACGGGGGTACATAACATAATGGTTATGCAAACAGACTTTCATGCCTGAGATTCCAAAGTCCCAGGTTCAATCCCCCGCACCACCATAAGCCAGAGCTGAACAGTGCTCTGGTTAAAAAAAAAATTTAAAAAGAAAAAATAGGTATTTAAGTTGCTGACTCTTTGAAACACTGATTTTTGCTGCAGAAATATATTAAAAGAATAGAAGTACCCTGACAGTGTACTTTTCACATCCAAAGCCTTCCTGTATTAACTAGGCTTCAAGGCTAAAATTACTCCGCTCTTAAGCATATGTGGAGTTAAAATTGCAAAACAGTGGTCTGGGAGGTGACACAGTGGATAAAGCATTCAATTCTCAACCATGAGGTCTTGAGTTCAATATCCGGCAGGACATGTGCCAGAGTGGTGTCTGGTTCTTTCTCTCTCTGCCTATCTTTCTCATGAATAAATAAACTCTTAAAAAAAAAATTGCAAAACAATTTTTTCCCTTCCAAGATATGACAACGTAATCATTCAACTTCTTAAAATGACCAGCATAGTACTGTGTTAATAGTAAAGTTAGTGCTCAAACCTTGGAAACATACATATAATAAAAAAAATACTTAAGAAGGTGTTTGAAAAAAAAAGAGTATGTAAAATTGTTCAGGGTGACTAACCCAGTACATGGTTCTAAATCCAAATTCTTGTTTTCTTCACTTTGTAATAAATCTTCTATTTTCTCTCTGAGGAATTAGAATAAAGACAAGATCATCAATAACTCTTAAGGAAAAGTCATCAAACTCAAAAGTAATCTACACATAAGAACAGCCAGGACTGTATAATTTTACCAAGACAAGTTTTATCTTCTTAGTCAAAATGGCCTAATGAAAACTACTTTATTTTAACCTATCTCCCCCCTCCCAGCATGAAGGAATGATCTCAGGGTTATACATATGCATGGTACCATAGCTGAGCATCGTTTCCAGCCAAAAATAATTTTAGGAGAAGTGAAAGACAGAGGAAGTAGAGAGGCCAATACCATAGAACCAGCTTCCCCTGGTGCCATCCATAATGCACATATGTGATGATGGGGCTTAAACCCAGGGCTTCATAAATAGTAAGAGACACAGACTCTAGGCTAGCAAGACAGTTCACCTGACATGGTAGCTGTTTCATTATGAGAGAGCCTGATTCAAATTCCCAGTACACTACAAAGGAGTATTATGGAGCACAGTGCTGAAATGCACCCCGCCAACCCCCCACCCCCATCTCACCTACTTAGAAAAATCAAAAACCAGAGTGGCAAAGCCCTGAGAAAGATCAGAAGTAAATAAACAAACATGCACACATGGGCTATCTCCTGGTCCCTATTTTGGCACAGTTTGTTGTTGTTTTTGTTGCTAATTAATGACAACGTCTCAGGAATTTATAATACAAGTGATTTATTTATTTATTTATTTATTTATTTATTTATACTTTACTAGTAAAGCAGTTATACTAATGATTAAGCAAACCATTCACTCCTACAATGGTATAATGGCTTGTCAGAAACACCACTGTAAAAAATAAAACATACAAATATGTTACAAATATCTGGATGAGCCTGTTTAAGTCCTCTCCCTTCAGGGAAGCTGCAGAGGCTCTCAGGTTCATACAAAGTGTTACCCACTTGCTGAGGTCATCTCTTTCCCAATGACATGTCTAGCCCCATACACAGAAATCTACTTTCAATTTTCTACTGCTATACACATAGACAGTCCAAGCTGAATTCTGCCACTCACACTTTTGTGTGACCTGTGTGTGAAGCAAAAGCTTGAGAGATAAATTCAATACCAGACCTGGCATTACTCAATGCACATCTGGTTTCAGTACAGGAACTTACACCACTTGGTCAATAAACTTCTTCTGATCTCCAGGAATGGTCACAGGACATTTTGAAGTGTTGGGAGAAACATATGAGAGAGATCCTGAACCATTGGATTGTAAACGTTTTTCATCATATTGCTCTCTTAGCTGTCTTTCTTCTTCCTGATTTAAATATGGAATTCCTAAAGATAATGTCAAAAAGAATGTATTAGCACAAGTAACTGTGTAGCAAAACTTTTTTAACAAAACAATGACCTTAAAATATTCAAGACATGTGGTCCAGGAGGTGTCACAATGCATAAGGCATTGGATTCTCAACCATGAGGTCCCAAGTCCGATCCCTGGCAGCACATGTACCAGAGTGATGGCTGGTTTTTTCTCTCCTCCTATCTTTATCATGAATAAATAAATAAATAAGTTCTGAAAAAAAATTTTTTTTAATATTCAGGACTTGCCATAACGAACTGTATCTCAAAAAACCAACAGAGAAAGCAAATGACTTGAAACTGTGTCTGTCATTCATTTGCTTCATCCATTTTTATTTCAACAACACGTATTTGGCACTTAGACCATCTAGTCACCAACACACCAAACACTATGGATCTAGCAGTGAACAAAGTGATGCATCCTACTCTGTAACAAAGGGAAGGAATTCAGACAGGATGGGCATAGATCACTGTGAGGGAAGACCCAAAAGACGAGAATGATTCAGACATGCAAAAATCTAGAGGAACAGTATTTCAGGAAGGAGGATGTGTATGCCTACAGAATAGAAATGGCTTGGATTGTTCAAAAACAGCAAAGAAGCAGGTGTAGTCAGAAATGATGTTAGGCTGGCAAGAGGATGAATCATCTATATAACAGGACGTCACTGTATTCAGAAAGCAATAGGGTATCACTAGATTTTAAGCAAAAGAATTACATCATTTGCTTCCTGTTGTTTTAAAGATTTAACTAATGGGGAGTCAGGCGATAGCACAGCAGGTTAACCACATGTGGCACAAAGCACAAGGACTGGAATGAGGATCCCGGTTCAAGCCCCCGGCTCCCCACCTGCAGGGGAGTCGCTTCACAGGCAGTGAAGCAGGTCTGCAGGTGTCTATCTTTCTCACCCTCTCTCTGTCTTCCCCTCCTCTCTCCATTTCTCTGTCATATCCAACAACAACTACATCAATAACAACAATAATAACTATAGCAATAAAACAACAAGGGTAACAAAAGGGAATAAGCAAATATTAAAAAAAAAATTTTAACTAATGAAAAAGAGAAAGATCAAGACCAGAGAACTGTTCTGGCCATAAATGGTACCAAGGACCTAACCTGGAGCCTCAGGCTTGCAAAGCAAGAATTCTATTGCTGCTTTATTTCCCTGGCCACCTGTCACATTCCTGCTAAAAATAAATGTGTGCCTGGCGAAGCAACACAACTGGCAGAGCACTGGACTTGTGTGCCTCAGGTTCCTAGTTCAATCTCCAGCAGCACATGCATCTGAGTGGTACTCTGATTTGTCTCTCACCCTCTTTCTGTCTCACTTGTAATGCTTTCATAGGTAACACAAATAAATAATAAGCTTTAAAAATAAATGGATACATTTGGATGTGCTTGAGAAAGCATTAAATAAGTTCAAATTAGAGCCATGGAGATATAACAGTGGAGGGGCCAGGTGGTGACACACCTGGTTAAACACTGACATTACAGTGCATAAGGACCCAGGTTCGAGCCCCACCTGCAGGGGGAAAATTTCACAAGTGGTAAAGCAGAGCTGCAGGTATCTATCTACCCCTCCCCTTTCAATTGCTCTGTCTCTATCCAATAATAAATGAAATATATACATATATATATATAGAGAGAGAGAGACAGAGACAGAGAGATCCCAGTAGAGAAGCACAGGACTTGCATACATGAGCTCCAGGTTCAATCCCCAGCACCACAGAAACTCCAGTTGAACAGCACTCAGGTTTTTGTCATAATAAATAAACACGACAGGCTGTTTCCTAGAAATCTGACCATGAACTTAAAGTGACAAAATAGCTCTGGTGGGGAGTTGGGTGGTAGCACAGCAGGTTAAGCGCAGATGGCGCAAAGCACAAGGATCTGTGCAAGGATCCCAGTTCAAACCCCCAGCTCCCCACCTGTAGGGGAGTCACTTCACAAGTGAAGCAGGTCTGCAGGTGTTTATCTTTCTCTCCCCCTCTATTTTTCCCTCCTCTCTCCATTTCTCTCTGTCCTATCCAACAACAAAAACAACAATAATGACTACAACAATAAAACAACAAGGGCAACAAAAGGGAATAAATAAATAAATACTTAAAAAATAGCTTTGGTGAATCATGGCTTTTCAAACAATATTAAGATGCTCAGAAACAAAAGATAGTGAATCCACCAAAGAGAAGACATCGGTAAGGAAGGGCAAGGGAGAGAGACAGTGATGCAAGAGAAGAAAGGATACTGATGAACCATGTGGATAAGGAGTAAAGAGGACAGGAGCAAGTAAGATAACTGACACAGAAAAAGGACTGGAGATTTTTTTTTTTTATTTTCCCTTTTTGTTGCCCTTGTTGTTTTTCATTGTTGTTGTAGTTATTATTGTTATTGATGATGATGTCGTCGTTACTGGATAGGACAGAGAGAAATGGAGAGAGGAGGGGAAGACAGAGAGGGGGAGAGAAAGATAGACACCTGCAGACCTGCTTCACCGCCTATGAAGTGACTCCTCTGCAGGTGGGGAGCCGGGGGCTCAAACATGGATCCTTATACCGGTCCTTGTGCTTTGCGCCATGTGCACTTAACCCGCTGTGCTACCACCAGACTCCCAGATTTTTTTTTTAATTGGGGAATTAATAGTTTACAGCCAACAGTAAAGTACAAGTTTGTACATGTATAACATTTCCCAATTTTCCACATAACAATTCAACCCCCCCTAGGTCCTCCTCTGCCATCATGTTCCAAGACCTGAGCCCTCCCCCCACCCAATCTTTGACTTTGGTCCACTAGGACAAGAGACTGATGTACTGCTAACAGGAGTAAGTAACTAAGCTGGACAAGAGTTCATGATCTCAAAGTGAAATGTGAAACTGGGTGTGATGATGTGTACTAAAGGAAGCTTCCGTGTTGTGCCTCTCTTCTTTCTCTATCTCTATCAAAACAGGACAAAAAAGAAAATGGTGGGAGTGAAAAGAAAGACACAAAGCTAAAGCTGTTGTGGTCAATGCCATGTCCATGAGATCAGCAGAAAAGAGGGATGGGAGAGCTGGAGGATACTGCCTCAAAAAGAACCACAGCTCCTGCAGAAAAGGAAATCCAAGTTGTCTCAAAGAAGCAAACTGGCGGGAGTCGGGCGGCAGTGCAGCGGGTTAAGAACACATGGCGCAAAGCGCAATGGCCAGTATAAGGATCCCGGTTCAAGCCCCCGGCTCCCCACCTGCAGGAGGTCGCTTCGAAAGCAGCGAAGCCGGTCTGCAGGTGTCTGTCTTTCTCTCCTCCTCTCTGTCTTCCCCTCCTCTCTCCACTTCTCTCTGTCCTATCCAACAATGACAGCAATAACAACAACAATGATAAACAACAAAGGCAACAAAAGGGAAATAAATAAATACATATTTTTAAAAATTTTTAAAAAAAGAAAGTGTTCTGGTGAGGGCAGGGGAGATAGCATAATGGTTGTGCTAAGAGACTCTCATGACTGAAGCTCCAAAGTCACAAATTCTATCCCTCACACCATCAGCCAGAGCTGAATAGTAGTCTGGGAAAAAAAAAGGAAAAGTACAATAAAAAGATTTGTAGGAGCCAGGTGGCAGCCCACCTGGTTCAGTGTACATAATACCATGCAGAAGAATCCTGCTCCCCCATCTGCAGGGGAAATGCTTCATAAGCAGCAAAGCACGTCTGCACGTGTCTTTGTCTCTCCCTCTCTTACTCTCCCTCCCCTCTCAATTTCCCTCTATCTCTCTATCCTATCAAATAAAGTAGAAAAAATGTTATGCATGTACAAACTATTGTATTTACTGTTGAATGTCAAACATTAATTCCCCAATAAAGAAATTTTTTAAAAATTATTTATTTTAATGAGAGAATGTGTGTGTGTGTGTATATATATATATATATATATATATATATATATATATATATAGAGAGAGAGAGAGAGAGAGAGAGAGAGAGAGAGAGAGAGAAAGGGAAAGATGGGGGGGAATGCATGCAGAGAGAGACCAGAGCACTGCTTAGCTCTGGCTGATCGTGGTGCTAGGGACTAAACCTGGGACCTTAGAGCCTCAAGCATGAGAATCTTTTGCAGTATTGTCTCCCCAGCCCTGTAAATCTTTTTTTAAAAACACTATTTTCTAAAGATTTTCTTTTATACTTTATTTATTTATTTTCCCTTTTTTTACCCTTGTTTTTTTTTATTTTTTTATTGTTGTTGTCATTGTTGGATAGGACAGAGAGAAATGAAGAGAGGAGGGGAAGACAGAGAGGGGGAGAGAAAGATAGACACCTGCAGACCTGCTTCACCGCCTGTAAAGCGACTCCCCTGCAGGAGGGGGGCCAGGGGCTCGAACTAGGATCCTTACGCAGGTCCTTGCGCTTTGTACCACCTGCGCTACCGCCCAGCTCCCCTGTAAATCTTTAATACTGCACAAGGTATACTAGAACTCTGAGTCTCTGTCTCAGATAACAAGCACAGAAAAAAAATCATTCTTAACCAAATCCACATCTACAAACTCAAAAAATAAATTACATATAATCTTACCATTGCGAAAAACTTTATTAAAGTCAAATCCTTGGCTTGCCAGAAAGTCAATGCTTGAGCTCTGAAATAAAAGTAAACATTCTGGTGATTTTCAGTGACAAGTATGTGGAAGTAAAGCAGACAAGTAACTCAGGCAAAGGCAACAACAAACACCCAGGCATCAAACAACATTCCACAGGTCAGAAGACAAAAGGATTTCCACTCCCCACGGCCGCCAAATAATCCACTTATTTACCTCAACTATCTGGGTTCTTCTCCTTTGCAGCATATAAAACAAATATTCTTTGTTTCACATACTTAAGAAAATTCCTCACAGTGAGCAGACATCCTCCCAACTGGCAGAAAACTAATTACATAACTAAGAGATTGAAATAAAAAAACCTTTTCTCTTTTTTTTGGTCATTATCAGGTTTCACTGTTCTAGGATAACCTTTTTGGATAGAGAAAAAGAAGAGTCAGAAAAAGAGAAAGAAACCACAGCACTTACATTTCCTCCAACGTAGTAGGGGTCAGGCTTGAAATTGTGTCCAGCATATGACAAAGCAGCACACTATCCAAGTGCCATATGTTTTTTTAAATATTTATGTTAATAAAAGAGAGAAACGGGAAGGAGGGGGAGAGGAAGGGCAATGAGGACAGACACCAGAGCACTGCTCAGCTGTGGCTTATGGTGGCAGTGGAGATTGAATCTGGGACGTAAAGAGTCTCAAGGCATGAAAGTCTTTTGCAATGGTCAGGTGGTGACCCACCTAGTTGAATGCACACATTATAGTACACAAGGACCCAGCTGCAGGGGGGAAGCTTCACAGCTATAAAATAGTGCTGCAGTCCCTCTCTGTTTTCCTCTCCTCCTCTCCCTTCCCTGTCAATTTCTGTCTCTACTCAAAATAAATAAAATATTTTTTTAAAAAATTGTAAATAAAGTATTTTTGCATAACTATTATGTTCTCTCCTCAGTCTCTAAGTGAGATATATAATTTGGGCTGCCTTTTTTTTTTTTTTTTTTTACCTCCAGGGTTATTGCTGGGGCTCAGTGCCTGCACCACGAATCCACTGCTCCTGGAGGCCATTTTTTTCCCTTTTGTTACCCTGATTGTTTTGGGTTTTTTTATCATTGTTATTATTATTGTTGCTATTGATGTCATTGTTGTTGGATAGGACAGAGAGAAATGGAGAGAGAAGGGGAAGACAGAGAGGGGGAAAGATAGACACCTGCAGACCTGCTTCACCACCTATGAAGCGACTCCCCTGCAGGTGGGGAGCCGGGGGCTCAAACCAGGATCCTTACACCAGTCCTTGCGCTTTGCGCCATGTGTGCTTAACCCGCTGAGCTACCGCCTGACCCCCCCCCTTTATTTTTTTAAATAAGCTCTTGTGTTTGAATTCTCTATACTCGATGTATGGGTGAAACCATCTAGCATGAGATTTTTTTTTTAATTTTTTTAAATTTTTTATTTATTTATTAGAGACAGTCGGAAATCGAGAGGGAAGGGAGGGATAGAGAAGGTGAAGACAGAGAGACACCTGCAACATTGCTTCACCACTTGCAAAGCTTTCCCCCTGCAGGTGGGGACTGGGGGCTCGAACCTAGGTCCTTGCACACTGTAACATGTGTGCTCAACCAGGTGTGCCACCACCCGGCCCCTCCAGCATGAGATATTTTTAAATGCATTCATTTTATCTCATTGCAGGTTCAAGTCTCGGGTAGTTCATGAGGCAAATTCTAGACATCAGCAACCACCTTAGATTCTGAAAATTCAAAATCATAACTATATGTTCTTTACATGCAAGATGATAAAAGTAAAATTCCCAGTAACGAGACTGATTAGCAGCTGGGGGTGAGGGGAGTGACATACTGGATGGGGGGTTGGACTCTCAAGCATGAGGTCCTAAGTTCAAGCCCTGGCATCACATGTGTCAGAGTGATGCCCTGGTTCTCTAAGTAAATATTTGTTGGTGGGGGAAACACCATAAGATTTATCAAACAAACATTTTTTTTTAATTTATTTCTTTATTGGGGAATTAATGTTTTACATTCAACAGTAAATACAATAGTTTGTACATGCATAACATTCCCCAGTTTCCCATTTAACAATACAACCCCCACTATGTCATTTATCATCCTTCATGGACCTGTATTCTCCCCACCCACCCACCCCAGAGTCTTTTACTTTGGTGCAATACGCCAATTCCATTTCAGGTTCTACTTGTGTTTTCTTTTCTGATCTTGTTTCAAACAAACATTTAACAGCATGGAAATTTGGACAGTGGATAGATGTTGGTTTTTCATGGTTGAGACTGAGTTTGATAGCTGGCATCACATATGCCAAAGTTATGTTCTGGTTCACGCTCTCATTACTAAATAAATATGTTCTAAAATTTTTTTAAGTTGGAGGAAGCCAAAATACAGATGTAAATTTGCTTAAGGACTGGTGCAAGGATGGCTGTTCCTGCCTCACTTCACAAGCAGTGAAGCAGGTCTGCAGATGTCTTTCTCTCTTCCTCTCTTATCTTCCCCTACCTTCTCAGTTTCTGGCTGTCTCTACCCAACAAATAAAGACAATTTAAAAAATTAGAAAAATAGGGAGTCGGGCTGTAGCGCAGTGGGTTAAGCGCAGGTGGTGCAAAGCACAAGGACCGGCATAAGGATCCCGGTTTGAACCCCGGCTCCCCACCTGCAGGGGAGTCGCTTCACAGGCGGTGAAGCAGGTCTGCAGGTGTCTATCTTTCTCTCCTCCTCTCTGTCTTCCCCTCCTCTCTCCATTTCTCTCTGTCCTATCCAACAACGACAACAACAATAATAACTACAACAATAAAACAACAAGGGCAACAAAAGGGAATAAATAAATAAAATAAATATTTAAAAAAAAAGAAAAAAATTAGAAAAATAAATAAAATAAAAACTTTTTTTTTAAAAATGAGTGGAAGGGACCACTCAGCAGTATCATACATGTGTATGGCTCTCAGTACTTTCTTTGGCACCACATAAAAGAAAAGAAAAATCAATTCCTCACAAATTCCCAGACTGAGGCTACTTTTCTTTAAGTTCAAACAGACAAATACTACTTAAGTACCCTATACTACAGTGACTGGTAAAGAGCTGTTAACCTATTGCTGAGCAAAAGAAACACCAATTCTGGCTTATTTATTTAAATAAACAGATTAGTATACCTTCAGTCATATTAATACTCCATTCTAGTTGGTGTATTGCACCAAAGTAAAAGATTGGGGGGGGGGGTGGTCCTGGAACATGATGGCAGCGGATCTGGTAGGGGTTATACTGTTATGTAGAAAACTGGAAAATATTATGCATGTACAAACTATTGTATTTACCGTCAACTACAAAACATTAATCCCCAATAAATAAATTTTTCTTTTTTTTGAAGTTTTATTTATTTTATTATCTTTATTTAATGGATAGAGACAGTCAGAAATTGAAAGGAGAGGGGCTGCTAGAGAGGGAGAGAGAGAGACAACCTGCAGCACTGCTTCACCACTCATGAAACTTTACCCCTGCAAGTGGAGACCGGGGGCTCAAACCTGGATCCTTGGGCACTGTAATATGTGTGCTCAACTAGGTGCTCTACCACCTGGCACCCCTAAAGAAATTTTTTTTAAAATGAATAATAATAATATTACTCCATTCTACTTCTTTATATCCTGTCGTTATTTTTATTTTATTTTTTGCCTCCAGGGTTATTGCTAGGGGTTGGTGCCTGCACCATGGATCCACTGCTCCTAGAGGCTATTTTTTTCCCTTTTGTTGTTGTTGTTATTGCTGTCATTGTTGCTGGACAGGACAGAAAGAAATGGAAAGAGGAGGGGAAGACAGAGGGGGGAGAGAAAGATAGACACCGGCAGACCTGCTTCACCGCCTGTGAGTGACTCTCCTGCAGGTGGGGAGCCAGTCCTTGAGCTTCGCACCAAATGCGTTTAACCCACTGTGCCACCGCCCAGTCACCTATCTTGCCTTATTATAGAAGGAATTTGGGAGAGTTGGGCGGTAGCGCAACAGGTTAAGTGCAGGTGGCTCAAAGCACAAGGACCAGCATAAGGATCCCGGTTCAAGTCCCCGGCTCCCCATTTGCAGGGGAATCACTTCACAGGCAGTGAAGCAGGTCTGCCAGTGTCTATCTTTCTCTCCCCCCTCTGTCTTCCCCTCCTCTCTCCATTTCTCTCTGTCCTATCCAACAACAATGACATCAATAACAAGTACAACAATAAAAAAAAAAAAGAATTTGGCATGTCTCTGTTACATAGCAATCTATCCTCCAGGCTTTCTTAGTTTGTTTTTTTTTTTTTAATTGGATAGAGACAGGCAGAAATTGAGAGGGAAGAGGGTGATAGACAGACAGAGAGGCACCTGCAGATCTGCTTCACCACTCACAGAGCTTTCTCCCTGCAGATGTGGACTGAGGACTTGAACCCGGGTCCTTGTGCATTACAACATATGCGTTCAACCAGGTGTGCTACCACCCGCCCCTCCCCTCCAGGCTTTTTTAACTGAATTTCCACTTAGATGAAGGAGAAGTAAGGATGGCAAGATTTTAATGAAATAATGTCACTGGGAGAGAAGCTATGGCATAAGATTATAAGGGAGAAAAAAATGAAGACTCATCTTTTCTCTTATATGCATACACTAAACATTTATTCACATCTTCCTCACCCATTTCCAAGATTATCAGCTACCAAAATCTAAAAGGTGGTAGTGTAAGGGAGAGCTTTCCTGTAGCTTTCTTGGCTAATAAACTCAACTCTCTCTAACTTAAAAGGAAATCATTCTTTTTCTAACTCCTCTTCCTAAATATTAAGTTTAGGAAAAGGACCCAAGCCACTCTGGTCCGTCTTCTGGAACAGGATACATATATACTCTGCTCTTCAAACAAATACAGTTCTAGCCATGCAGTTGGATACAAGGAGAACAGGGTGGATGAGAAGCCTGCAGGTCCTGGTCTCTAGATTCATCTGGAACAAAACACTACAAATCCCAAATAGAGCTACATTATGAAGTCATGTTCTTAAATTCAGGTTTACTAACAACAAAGCTCATGTTGATATCCATCTGCCTGTCTTGCAGTTTATTCTTTAATTTACCCTCAAGTAATGGGTGAGAGAGTCAGGTAGCAATGTCATTAACTTATAACCTTAGATGGAAGGCTGAGGAGGGGAAATGATCTGCTTCAAGCCCAAAGTGAATGACAGAACCAATTTCTAAAAGAGAACACTGATACCTCATCAGAATATAGTCTCACCATCAGTTCACAAAAGAAAAAGTTTAATTACACTACTAACCTGACAAACAAATTTGACATCTGGTGAGGATCTGCTGAAGGGTTTCGGGAAAACATAGAAGTTAAATGATTTTGTTATATACCTGGGGGAAAATAAGAGATTTAGGGAGTTACATTATGCCACAACAAAATAATTCCCAGTGTTTGTTTTTTTTTTGTTTTTGTTTTTTTTTAAACCTACTTTGAGTCTGTGTGGTCATATTTAAAAGTGCAAAGGCCATACTGAAACAGCAAAAAGTCCATGGAATGCTGGAAAAGGGAAATAAAACATCTGTCAAATAAGGGTGTCATTTCAAGGTGAGCAATAGTTTTCTCAAATCACATGACTTCTGAAGACTTGACTTTAGCAGAATATTTCTAATTGGAATACATTAAAAATTATGGGTCTTCACCTTAATAGGGAAAGAGAGAGGCAGACTTGGAGTATGGAATCAACCAGTCAACGCCCATGTCAAGCAGGGAAGCAATTACAGAAACCAGACCTTCCACCTTCTGCAACTCACAATGACCTTGGGTCCTTACTCCCAAAAGGATAAAAAATGGGAAAGCTATCAGGGGAGGGGATGGGATATGGAGATTGGGTGGTGGGAATTGTGTACCTCTCCTAACCTATGGTTTTGTTAACGTCTTTCTTAAATAAATTAATTAATTTAACAAAAAATTATGGGTCTTGTATGGAATACAATATAGACTATGGGTCTGAAGCATTATTAATTCATAGGCATATCTTTTCTTGTGCCTCTAGGTTTATTACTGGGGCTTGGTACCTGACTATGAATCCTCTGTTCCTGTAGCCTCTTTTTTTTATTTTAATTTTTTTAGATAGGATAAAGAGAAAATGAGAAGAAAGGGGAAGATAGGGAGAAAGACACCTGCAAACCTGTTTCACTGCTTGCTTAGCAACACCCCTGCAGGTGGGAAATTGAGGGCTCCAACTGGGATCCTGCATGGGTCCTTGCACTTCTTACTATGTGCACTTAACCCAGTATGCTCCTGTTGGTCCCCAATTTATAGGTATTTCTTTTTCCCCTTTTGTTGCTGCAGTTATTATTGTTGTTGTTATTGATGTAGTTGTTGGACAGGACAGAGAAATGGAGAGAGGAGGGGAAGACAGAGAAGGGGAGAGAAAGATAAGACACCTGCAGACCTGCTTCACCACCTGTGAAGTGACTTCCCTGCATGTGGGGAGCCAGGGGCTTGAATTGGGATCCTTACGCGTGTCCCTAGGCTTTGCACCACATGCGCTTAACCCGCTGCACTACCGCCCGACTCCCTATAGGTATTTCTTAACATGTTTCCAATTAAATATCTACTAACCAGCCACAGTATATTAAATGTACTTCCAAATAATTCAAATAACCATATTACACTATCAAGCAAGTTAGCACTGAAAACACTAAACCTTCCCCAAATGTTTTCAAGCAAACAATTATTTCTGCTGTTGTTTTAAATATCAATTCATAAGCTAAGGTTGAGACATTAACACTTAAGTTTAATGATTCTGCTTATTGCTAACTCAACATAAGGAAATGGCATCTGGGAATGCCAGCACCAGGGAAAAAGATTTTCCAGCACATCTAATTACCTTTTTAAGCTTCTGGTACCTTTCTTCTGGAGTATCAAAACCATTTGTTAATGCGCTGACTGAAGGACCATCACTGATTCCTAGATTCAAAAGTATTTAACTTATTAATAAATGATGATATAAAAAAATCAATCAAAATTTAATCACACTGTAAATCATAGTCCTATGAATCAAGATATTTCATAAAGATCTAGAAAGAGTGAGTATATATGTCTGTGTAGCTGGAGTTTTGAACATACAATTTCAATGTTCCAGGCTGCTTTTTCATTCAGATAGAGACAGAAACCATATGGTGCTGGGGTTTGAACGTGGGCAATGTTCATGGTAAAGCACACATACTACCTGATGACCTATCTTTACTATCATACTAGCATTTCTGAAAAAGAAAGAATGAGTGAGAGAAGATATGCAGTGTCAGGAGTTAAAATATGAAGGCTGAGACTTGCAAGTCCTATGCTTTACCTCATAGTTGTCTCCCTGTACCAAGAGTGAAGACTAATGACAGTGTTCTTCATACTTACTTACTTAAACAAGCATTTACTTTCCCTGGTCATCATGGTGAACTCTAAAATAGCAAATGTAAAGAATGTTTCAGTTGGAAAATGGGCAGTTCTAATGTTTACAATAATTTCCAGGGATTGGGATGATAGGTAAATAGTAGACAGCATGCCCTGCATGTGTGAGGCCCTTGGTAGGTCCAATCCCCAGCACTACATAAAATGGTGTGTGTGTGTATGTGTGTGTGTGTCCAGTTAAAAATTTCCAAAATGGGGGGTTGGGTGGTAGCGCAGAGGGTTAAGCACACATGGAACAAAGTGCAAGGACTGGCATGAGGATGCCGGTTGGGCCCCCCTACCTGCAGGAGAGTCGCTTCACAGGCGGTGAAGCAAGTCTGAAGGTGTCTATCTTTCTCTCCCCCTCTATCTTCCCCTCCTCTTTCCATTTCTCTCTGTCCTATCCAACAACGACGACATCAACAACAATAATAACTACAACAATAAAAACAAGGGCAACAAAAAGGAAATAAATAAATATTTTAAAATCTTTTTAAAAAATTTCCAAAATGGCAATGGTTTAATAATCTCCTTGACAGTACCTATGTATACAATGTTTCATAAACATTTTAATAAGATTTATATTTTTAAATCTAGTATGTAATAAAAAAAAAAAAAGTGTGTTTTAGTGTCAAAAATCATCTCCAGGACAGGAGTAGATAGCATAATTCTTTTGCAAAGAGACTTTCAAGCCTGAGGCTTCAAAGTGACAGGTTCAATCCCCCATACCACCATATGCCAGAGCTGAGTACAGGTAAAAATAGATAAATAAATAATGCTTGAATGATGCTCCAAGACTGAATAAATTTTACTGCTTTAAAAAGGATTGGTACAGAATCAGAAATCAAAGAGTCCTGAAATACATTGTTAGAGTACTAGTTTGGGTCAACAGTCTGAAATGGTATCTATATGGCAAAAATATTTTCAAGGTCAAGAGAAAATTATCTCTTATAAACTCTCATCTTCCCAGGGACTGGCACTAACTAGAAATGTGAATTAAAGCCAAGAATTGTATTTATCATACGCATAGATTGCTTTAAAAAGAACTGACAAGTTTTTCAAACATGCAAACTAAGGAATCAAAAAAAGGCTATCTATACCAAAGGGGATCAACGACTCATACTGACACTAACAATTTTTAAAAATCAGGTGCTGTGGGTCAGTAGGTGGTGCATTGGTTATACAGCTGAATTTTCAATCACGAAGTCCAGAGTACAAGCACCAGTATCACATATGCCAGAGTGATACACTGGTTTTCTCTTCCTCTCTCCTCCTCCCCTCACTACTCTTTAAAGTAAATAAAATAAAGTGGTCCGCGAGGTGGTGCAAAGCATTGGACTTTCAAGCATGAGGTCCTGAGTTCGGTCCCTGGTAGCACATGTGCCAGAGTGATGTCTGGTTCTTTCTCTCTCTCTCCTGCTATCTTTCTCATTAATAAATAAATAAAATCTTTGAAAAAAAAAAGTTAATAAAATAAAAATCAGGACCTGGGCCGGTGACTCAGTTAACAGAGCACATGCTTTGAGGCATGAAGTTGCAACTGTAAGTGTTGGTAGACACAATGAACACTTGCACTTCCATTAATGCTAAAGGAATATCCTCATTTATCTGCAAAAGTGTCTCCCTAAAGTGAAGAGTGCAGCTTTGTATGAGTCTAAGAGTTGCCCAGTGTAGTCAAAGGTAGACACACAAATAGTTAATGAGCACCTGAGGGAAGGGGACAGGGAGGTGGAGAAGGGCAGGGGCCGGGTATTACTCAGTAAGTGCCAAGTTTCCCTTTCTGAAGATGAAAAAGTTGTGGACATGGTGGGTATGGTGTGACAATAAGATGTGTATTTACTTTAAATGATCAACTTCAAGTTAAGTCTATTTGACCACACAAAAGCTTAACCCTCAAACTTTCTGCTGCGTTTAGGGCAAACCTTGACACCAGAGGAAAATGTCTACTTCAGTGGCTCAGAACTGAACGATCAGAAACCCACACACAGCACCCTTCGGTGCTTTGAAAACGTTTGACAGGGAGGAGTGGCCAGCACTAGCCTCTCACACAGGGGGCGCAGCCAGCAGCCTGGCGGGCAGGGCCTGGGGGGGGGGGGGGCAGGAGCAGCCCATCTGGAGCTGGCAAGCAAGGGGTACCTGAAAACTCCCCATCGATGGCGAAGAAGTCTGCCTCCTCTATGGCCTGGTACACTTTGTGGAGATTACTCTTAAAATCTGTGGAGAAACCGAGAAGAAGCTTAGAACCAGCAGACGGATTTCTTGCACGAGGTTCCTTAAGGAGAGAGGGAAGGAGGGCCACGGGGCTCCTGAGGCCTCGGCCTAGGGGCCGGCAAGACCCGAAGGATTGCACGGAGTGGGGGGAGAGGTGCGGGGTGGGGGGGAGATAATGTCCAAAGGGAGCGACGCCTAATTAAAGGGTCAAGAAGTTCCGAGGATGGACAGGCCACAGGGGTCAAGGTCCTTAGAGGGCGCACGGGGCGGCCGGAGCCAGGCCACAGGGGCGAACAGGCTGAGGCAGGGAAAGACCCCTGCGGGACTGCCTCAGACCCAGGCCCCGCCAAGCTGACGGGCGGAGGTCTGGGCCTAACAGGCCTGGTGAGAGTGGTCTCAGGGAGCCCCGAGGGGCACGGTGGACACGCACTGCTTCGGATTATCTCCATTGCGCAGCGCGGGGAGGGGGGCCCGACCCCGCCTGAGCCCGCCTCGAATGTTCCTCTCGTAGAGTTCCACGGCGCCAGAGACTGGAGCGAAGGCAGCAGCTACGGAACCCGTGGCGGTGACTTCCGGAAACAGCGCGCGCCACGGCGCGTCACGTGTGCCTGCGTCAGCAGAAGGGGCGTGTCCAGATTTGGTCCCCGCCCAGTCCGTCCTGGGAGAGGGAGGGCGTGGCCATCGTGGTCTCTAAGGTGTGGCCTGTTGCGAACGTCCTTTTTCTTTTTTAGGAGAGCTCCGCTGACTACCATTCTGTCAAGGAGCAAGTATTCCCTGGGTTCTTATGTGCCAGGACCCTGGGAAAGGATGGGGATAGAGTGATGACTAGAAGAGACAAGCCTTGGGTAGATAGCATAATGGTTATGCAAATAGACTCTCATGCCTGAGGCGCTCCAAAGTCTCATGTTCAGTCCCCCGCACCACCATAAGCCAGAGCTGAGCAGTGCTCTGATTAAAAAAAAGAAAAAGAAAAGACAAGTTTCTTGTCTCCTTTGGAGCTTCACCTGGAGGAGAGACGAGAAGACTTCAAGTTAACATTTGGGAACCTCAAAACCACTATGAAGAGCCAGAGCAGGTTGGCTAAAGAGATAGGGAAAGCAGACTTGAAATATCTACCTGCTGTACTAAAAATATTTTGTATAGGGGGAGTCGGTAGCGCAGCGGGTTAAGGGCACGTGGTACAAAGTTCAAGGACCTGCGTAAGGATCCCAGTTGGAGCCCCCGGCTCCCCACCTGAAGGGGAGTCGCTTCACAGGCGGTGAAGCAGGTCTGCAGGTGTCTTGTCTTTCTCTCCCCCTCAGTCTTCCCCTCCTCTCTCCATTTCTCTCCTATCCAACAACATCAATAACAATAACAACAACAACAATAAAACAAGGGCAACAAAAGAGAATAAATAAACATTAAAGGGAGTCGGGCAGTAGCGCAGCGGCTTGGGTGCACGTGGCACAAGGACCGGCATAAGGATCCCAGTTCAAGCCTTCGGCTCCCCACCTGCAGGGGAGTTGATTCACAAGCGGTGAAGCAGGTCTGCAGGTGTCTTTCTCTCCTCCTCTCTGTCTTCCCCTCCTCTCTCCATTTCTCTCTGTCCTATACAACAACAATGACAGTAATGACAACAACAATAATAACAATGACAAACAACAAGGGCAACTAAGGGGAATAAATAAATAAAATATTAAAAAATAATATTAAAAAATATTGTTAAAATATTTATATAAATATTATGCTGTCATTCTAAATTAAGATTTACTGTTTATTACTATTATTATTATTGGCTAGAGACAGAGAGAAATTAATTGGGGAGAGGGAGAGACAGAGGAAGAGAGACCCCTGCAGCTCTGCTTCAACACTCCTGAAGCTTTCCCTCTGCAGATGGGGACCAGGGGCTTCAACCTGGGTCCTTGTGCATTGTAATGCATGTGCTTAACCAGGTGTGCCACCGCCTGACCCCCAAAATTGGTTGATTGACTGATATAGGGAGGGCAAGGAATAGAGAATCAAATCATCACTCTGGCACATGCAATGCCAGAGATTGAATTTGGGTATCATGCCTTATCTACTGAGCCAAATTTCTCCTCGGTCACAAGAATAATTTTCTTTTTTTAAATTCCGATCTTGGATGGACCTTAAAAAATTCATGTTAAGTGAAATAAGTCACAGAAGGATGAATATGGGATGATCTCACTCTCAGGCAGAAGTTGAAAAACAAGATCAGAAGAGAAAACACAAGTAGAACCTGAACTGGAATTGGCATGTTGCACCAAAGTAAAAGACTCCGGGGTGGGTGGAAGGGGAGAATACAGGTCCAAGAAGGATAACAGAGGACCTAGTGGGGGTTGTATTGTTATATAGAAAACTGGGAAATGTTATGCATGTACAAATTACTGTATTTACTGTCGAATGTAAACCATTAATTCCCTAATAAAGAAATTTTAACAAAGAATAAGTATATGTGTAGGTGTGATTTAGAAAGGGAAAGAAGGCAGGACCATAGGAAAAAAATGGGCAAATATATAAATATAGATAGTTATAGAAATAATAATCAATAGTCAGGAGATCAAGTGTGCGCACTAGGCAGTCTGTGTAGTCAGGTGACCTAAGCACAGGATCAGCTCAAGTGTGCATTAGCCAGGTTGTGTTGCTAGAGGACAGAAAAATAGTCTATATTGTTCTTTTTTTAATATTTATTTATTCCCTTTTGTTGCCCTTGTTTTTTTTTGTTGTTGTTGTTGTTGTTGTTGCCCTTGTTTTATTGTTGTGGTTATTCATGTCGTTGTTGTTGGATAGGATAGAGAGAAATAGAAAGAGGAGGGGAAGACAGAGAGGGGGAGAGAAAGATAGACACCTGCAGACCTGCTTCACCACCTGTGAAGCTACTTCCCTGTAGGTGGGGAGCCCGGGGCTCAAACCGGGATCCTTACGCTGGTCCTTGTGCTTTGCAACACCTGCGCTTAACCCGCTGCACTACCGCCCAACTCTCAAATGGTAACTTAATTTTTTTATAATATTTATTTATTCCCTTTTATTGCCCTTGTTGTTTTATGTTGTAGTTATTACTGTTGTCTTCGTTGTTGGATAGGACAGAGAAATGGAGAGAGGAGGGGAAGACAGAGAGGGGGAAGAGAAAGACACCTACAGACCAGCCTCACCTCACCGCTTGTGAAGCAACGCCCCTGCAGGTGGGGAGCTGAGGGCTCGAACCGGATCCCTACACTGCTCCTTGCGCCTCATGCCATGTGCACTTAACTTGCTGTGCGACTGCCCTGGCCCCACCATGAACTTTTTTTTACCTTTTTTCTTTACTGGAACACTGTTCAGCTCTGGCTTATGGTGGTGCAGAGGACTGGACCTGGGACTTTGGAACCTCAGGCTTGAGAGTCTTTTTGCACAACCATATGCTATAACCCCGCCCTCAATAAACTTTTATAAGTAGGGAAAAAAATAATAGTCAACCCATAATCTGCAGTCTTGGGAGAACTACTGCCATTTCCAATGGAGGGAATGAGGACACAGTTCTGGTGATGGGAACAATGCAGAATTATCTGTTTTATCTTTGTATATGAATATTAAATGACTTACAAAAGTTTCAAGGAGTCGGGCAGGAGCACAGCTGGTTAAGCGCACGTGACACAAAGCACAAGGACCGGCATAAGGATCCTGGTTTGAGCCCCTGCTTCCCACCTGCAGGGGAGTTGCTTCGCAAGCCTTGAAGCAGGTCTGCAGGTGTCTTTCTCTCTGCCTCTCTGTCTTCCCCTCCTCTCTCCATTTCTCTCTGTCCTATCCAACAACGAAGACAACAATAACAACAAAAATAACAACTACAACTACAATAAAAAAAACCAGGGCAACAAAAGGAAAAATAAATTTAAAAATATAAAAAAGCGGACAGAGGTAGATAGCATAATGGTTATGCTAACAGACTCTCATGCCTGAGGCTCCAAAGTTCCAGGTTCAATCCCCTGTACCACCATAAGCCAGAGCTGAGTGCTCTGGTAAAAAAAAAAATTTTTTTTAATTGAAAAAGTTATATAAAAAAATCTTTAAAAATTTTCAGTAGAAAATAATAATTACAGGGAGGGGGTAGATAACATAATGGTTATGCAGAGACTCTTATGTCTGAGATTCCAAAAGTTCCAGGTTCAATCTATTGCACCATAAGCCAGAGCTTAGTAGTGTTCTGGTTAAAAAAAAAACTATACAAAATATAATAATAATTATTATTGCAAATATGTGTACTAGGTCTAAAGGACATCCATTAATTCCAGGTTTAATCCCTTTATTTCCTCATGTTTTTAGGGCCTTTGAAGACTTTTAAGCAAGTTAACATTTCACTACTCTCTCCAGCCCCTCCCCAACCCCACTTACATGTCTCTTCTCACGTGGTTCATACACACTCAAACCTAAAATTGCAAATCGTTATTCAGCCTTTCTTTTTTTTTTTTTAATGATTTCTTATATATTTTTACTTATTTATTATTGGATATAGAGAAATTGAGAGGGGACATATATATATATATATGTATATATATATATATAGAGAGAGAGAGAGAGACAGAGAGAGAGAGAGAGCTAGCACCTGCAGCCCTGCTTCACCACTTGTGAAATTTTTCCCCTGCAGGTGGGGACAAGGGGCTTGAACCTGGGTCTTTATGCACTGTAATATGATCACTTAACCAGGTGCGCCACTGCCTAGCCCCTATTCAACCTTTCTTTGTGTACTGTTATGGTATAAAAAACAAACTCCATCAGAATTTGGGGCCCAGATCTTATTGTGTGAACTAATTCTGGGTCAGTGCTAATAAACTCTGTTTTCTGCACCCCAGTTTCACTGATTCCGCTTACAAGCAAGATAATAGTCCTGGTGATGAAGGTTGCACAACAATGTGAATTTACTTGATACCATTGAAGGGTACACTGAGTTCACATACTCCCTACACTAATATAGGCCACCGCCAATCTTTCTACTCTTTGCAAGTCTGTTGGGTAAGTGAGAAAAATCATCCCAAATGATCAGTGTCATATAAGTTTCCAAACCAAGGTACTTAAAAGCATACCAACAGCATGAATCCAATAAACTAAGATGCTGGGAAGAAGAAATGTGGTGATAAGCTCTTTTGATTTCACCTCTTAATATTGTAATGGGGAAGTCGGGCGGTAGCGCTGCAAGATTAAGTGCTGGTGGTGCAAAGCACAAGAACCTGCTTAAGGATCCGGGTTCCAGCTCTCCACTCCCCACAGGCAGCGGAGTCACTTTACAAGCGGCAAAACAAGGTCTGCAGGTGTCTATCTTTCTCACCCCTTCTCTGTCTTCCCCTCCTCTATCCATTTCTCTCTGTCCTAACAACGACGACATCAACAATACCTATAACAATAAAACAACAAGGGCAACAAAAGGGAATAAATAAATATTAAAAAATATATTGGAATGGTACTTTAGTCCTGTAATTCCCTGCGTAAAACTTGATATAATAATCAGAAAATATATATATATATGAAAGAGACCTCAGCACCAAGCTTCCTCCAATGTGGTAGGACCAGGTGGAACCTGGGTTGCGCACATGGCAAGGCAGCACATCATCCAAACGAGCTATTTCACCGGTTCTAAAATATCTTCTTCTCCTTTTTTAATCTTTATTTATTAGATAGAAACAGCCAGAAATCGAGAGGAAAGGGTTGACAAGGTGAGAGACAGTGAGACACCTGCATCCCTACTCTATCACTTGCAAAGCTTTCCCCCTGCAGGTGGGGACGAGGCCTGAAACTACGTCCCTGGGCACTGTAACATGTGCACTCAACCACGTGCACCACTACCCGGTCCCTAAAATATATTCTTTTAAAATAGTTTGTAAAATTTACAATGTAAAATCCATTTTATAAAATACATGTAAAATACAACTTATAAAGTATGTTTATATCATATATTACAAGGCAATGCGACCTAGTAATATTCAGCTCTCAAGCAGAAGGCAGTTCCCCCTACAAACAAAAAAACGCACCCCAGGTAAGATACAGACAACCGCCCCACCCAGAATGGTAACGCCCTGGCCTCAAGTCGGTCCTTTAAAAGGAAGAGGCGGGGCCAAGCCTGGGCCGCTCAGGGAGCAGCCGCTCTAGGCAGCGGGGAGGTCCTAGGGTTGGGAAACCAGTGCAGCCTCTCCTCTATGGTCGCGGGCGGGGGGCTCCCACCGCGGCAGTCCGCGCTGACCTACTTCCGGAAGTAAAGCAGCCACCTCCTTTGCTTCCGCGGGGGTCGGGACTAGGGTCCTCCAGGCGAGATATCGGAGCGATCGCAGAGGTAAGGGCGGCAGCACGATGGACCTGGAGAAAGGGCGGCACAGGAGCTCGATTTCAGGACGAGTGGGCGGAGGACGGGTGAAGCCCATGACGTGGGAGGAGGCGTGCGGGGGCTTTGCTCCCCCAGGCCCGAGTCCTGAGCTGCGCGGGCCCCCGCTTGGACACTCCCCGCACCCCCGGCTTCCCTAGGCCTGGCCTGCCCGCAGAGCCCCGCGCTCCAGGCGATCCCCAGGGCTCCGGGACTGGAGGGGACATCAGGCTTTGGAGGGGGACCACGGGGTGGCCGCGGAGTCCTGCAGAATTGACCAGGCTCCACCTGATCCAGACCACGCTGAACTTCGGGTCTAATCGGGGAGGCAAGTCCCCGCCCGAGGGCTTTAACCATGGCCTATTTATTTAATTGTACCAGAGTACCGCTCAACTCTGTTTTAGGGTGATGATGGGGAGGGGCGGGGGGGGGTCGAAGATGGGATTTGGAAACTTCAGGCACGAAAGGTTTTTTGCATAACCGTTTTGCTACCTCCCCCACCCGGCTACTTTTTTTTTTTTTTTTTTTAGCGGGGTAACGGACGCACTGGCAAGGAAAAAGTGAAACCCGAGAGTCACTCTGGGATGGGGCCCAAACCCTCCTACACTGGTGTAAAAGGGAACTTAAAGCAAGTGAGACTGGGGCGGTGTATAGCTGTCTCGGGGCGGGGCAGGAGGTGGCCTGCCAGTGCTGCAGGCAGCTGCCCCCCAACTTTGGTGGAGGAGAAAGTGAGCGCCCCGGGCCGCCGCGCCCTGTCTGTCACCGGTGTGTCCTCTGCGCCGCAGCCCATTGGCCGGGCTGGGAAAGGCCAATAGAATGGAGCTTTCCTCCCCTCCCTGGGCCACACCCCTGCGCCCAGAGTGGTTCGATTTTGTTCTTGTGGGATTTTGTTTTGTAAACAACTCGTAGTATCCTGGGACTTTTTCCCTGACTCCATAACCTGATCAAAGGTTCTCCTCTCGGGCTGTTCCTTCTTTAAAGACCCCACACCTTGCACTAATTACTACTTTTGATGATTTTTTTCTTTTTTTAAGAATCATTTATTTCCTTTTGTTTTCCTTGTTTTATTGTTGTAGTTATTGATGTCGTTGTTTTGGATAGGACAGAGAAGAGGGGTAGACAGAGGGGAAGAGAAAGACAGAAACCTGAAGACCTGCTTCACTTGTGAAGCGACTCCCCTACAGGTGGGGAGCCAGGGACTCGAACCGGGATCCTTATGTCGGTCCTTGCGCTTTGTGCTTTGGCCACATGCGCTTAACCCGCTGTGCTACCGCCCGACTCCCTTGATGATTATTTTCATAGTGCCCAGACCACAGACTCTCTTGAGTACCTGTGCATAAGATTCTATTCATTTAAATTTCATCTGTGTAGAGCTGGGGAGGTAGTTTAGTGATTACACAAACAACTTCCATGCCTGAGGCCGAGTTCCTAAATTAAATCCCAGCACTACCTTAAGCCAGGGTTAAGCAGTACTCCGATAAAAATAAATAAATCTCGGGAGTCGGGCTGTAGCACAGCGGGTTAAGCACAGGTGGCCCAAAGCACAAGGACCGGCATAAGGATCCTGGTTCGAGCCCCCGGCTCCCCACCTGCAGGGGAGTCGCTTCACAGGCGGTGAAGCAGGTCTGCAGGTGTCTGTCTTTCTCTCCTCCTCTCTGTCTTCCCCTCCTCTCTCCATTTCTTTCTGTCCTATCCAACAATGACGACAACAACAATAATAACTACAACAATAAAACAACAAGGGCAACAAAAGGGAATAAATAAATAAAATAAAATATTAAAAAATAAAAACTAAAATAAATAAATAAATCTCATCAAATTACATGTTACTGGCCTGAACTTTTTTTTTTTTTTTTTTTTTTTTTTACCAGAGCACTAGTCAGCTTTGGTTTATGCTGGTGGTAAATATTAAACCTGAGACGTTGGAGGCTCAGGCATGGAAGGCTTTTGCGTAAGCATTATGCTGTTTCTCTAGCCTTATTATCCTGAATTTAATGGAAGGGATGGGATTTTGTTGGATGAGTGACACCAGTTTTAAAACCCAGTTCTGGTATTGCTCCTGAGATCATACCATACCAATCACTCCAGGAAAACAGGTGAGAAAACATCATAAATAAAGGTTGCCTTAGGGCAGAGGAAGTAGGAGGATTAATTTGGGTGTGGGGGGGCAGGGAGTGACTCAAGATTTTCTTTTTTTTTTTTTTTTTGATAGGACAGAAATGGAGAGAGGAGGGGGAGACAGAGAGGAGGAGAGGAAGATAGACACCTGCAGACCTGCTTCACAACTTGTGAAGCCCCCCCCCACACACACACACACACCGTAGGTGGGGAGCGAGGATTTTTACACTGGTCCTTGTGCTTTGCGCCATGTGTGCTTAACCTTCTGTGCTACCACCTGGCCCCCGTGACTTAAGATTTCCTTTTCTTTTTTTTTTTTTTTTTTGTTTTCTTATTTGTTAGTGGGGAGGGAAGGAATGAGAGAATATCAGAGCATCACTTTGGCACATGGGATGCCAAGAATCAAGCTTGGGACCTCATGCTTGATAGTCCAGACTTTATCCACTGTATCACCTGTTGGGCCACAATAGAAGATTTTCAAGCGACAGTTGATTTGGGTCTGGATTCTTTGGATGCTTCTTACTTAGAGATGATGTGGAACTGTGTTACAGATGGAAGCAACAATGTGATGTGGGAGATGCCCAAGAAGCAAAATAGTGGGGTTGGGTGGTGGTGCACTGCGTTGAGCGCACACGTTAGTTACAGTGTGCAAGGACCCAGGTTCAAGCCCCTGTCCCCACCTGCAGAGGGAAAACTTCAAAAATGGTGAAGCATGGTTGCAGGTGTCTCTCTGTCACTCCCTACTCCTCTCAATTTCTGGCTGTCTCTATCAAATAAAGATAATAAATAAATTTTTACAAAAAGAAGTAAAGGGAGTCGGCCAGTAGCACACTGGCATAAGGATCCTAGTTCAAGCCCCTGGCTTCCCACCTGCAGGGGCATCGATTCACAGGCAGTGAAGCAGGTCTGCAGGTGTCTATCTTTCTCTCCCCCTCTCTGTCTTCCCCTCCTCTCTCCATTTCTCTCTGTCCTATCCAACACCGATTACAATAATAACTACAACAATAAAACAAGGGCAACAAAAGGGAATAAATAAATTAATAAATATTTAAAATAAATTAAAAGAAGCAAAACAGAGATAGACTACACGCTGTGGGTAGGAGATTACCACAGTCATAGAAAGGACTGATGCCAACAAGGGCAACAAAAGGGGAAAAGTGGCGTCCAGGATCAGTGGATTTGTAGTGCAGGCACCGAGCCCCAGCAATAACCCTGGAGACAAGAAAAGAAATATAAAGAAAGAAAGGACTGATGCGGGTGGGCAGGCAGGAGGGGGTTTAGGTTCTGGAACAAGATGGCAGAGGAGGACCTAGTGGGGGTGGATTGTTATGTGGGAATGTTATGCATGTGAAAACTATTGTATTTTATTGTTGACTGTAAACCATTTAATGTTCCAATAAATAAAAGAAAAAAAAAAAGGACTAAAGGGGCTTGGTGGTTCTGCACCGGGTTGAGCGCACATGTTACAGTCCACAAGGACCCAGGTTCAACCCCCAGCCCCCACCCTTAAGGGAAAAGCTTTGCAAGTGGTAAAGCAGGGCTGCAGGTGTCTCTCATTCTCTCTCCCTCTCTATCTTCCCTTCCTTCTCAATTAGATGTTAGTTTTTAATATGTGAAGAACACATTATATATATATATTTTTTTTAAACTTACTTTTATTATCTTTATTGGATAGAGACAGCCAGAAATCTAGAGGGAAGGGAGCGATAGGGAGAGAGACAGAGAGACACCTACAGCCCTGCTTCACCACTTATGAAGCTATCCCCTTGCAGATGGGAACCAGGGACTTGAACCTGGTTCCTTGTGCACTGTAATGTGTGCGCTCAACCAGGTGTGCCAACACCCGGCCCCCACATTATATATTTTAAGATTTATTAATTAGATAAAGATACAGGGAGCGAAAACCAGAGCATCACTCTAGCACATGTGATAACTTCATGCTTCAGCATCCAATACATTATCCCCTGGACTACACCATAGTATTTCTTTTTTAATATGCATTTACTTATTTATACCAGAACATATATCAGCTCTGGCTTATGATGGTACATGGGATTGAACCTGGGACTTCAGACCATGAGAGTCTCTTTATATTTAAAACATAGTATATTTTATTTTATTTTAGAGTTTATTTATTTATTCATGAGAAAGATAGGAAGAGAGAAAGAGCCAGACATCACTCTGGTACATGTGCTGTCAGGGATCGAACTCAGGACCTCATGGTTGAGAATCCAGTGCTTTATCCACTGCACCACCTCCTGGACCACAAAACATAGTATGTTTTAAGCAGAATAGTTTAAAAACTGATGGTTAAGGGGTGAGTTAGTGGTTTGAGCCCTTTGTGAGTCATTGGACATCTACAGCATTTTAATACAGGATAAGTTCTTGACTATATGCCACATAACCGAAACCAAAGAGGACAGTCTCCAGAGAGCCAGGATATCCTTCTCGCTCTTCTCAGCTTGCTCTATGCCACTCACAGACAATAAATCTTCAAGTTCAGGCAGCAGTCAACATCCAGTTAGCTAACTACCTTTGCCCTAGTGATTTCTGACCCTGTCCAAAAAGACAGTCTCTGTATTAGAAATGGGAAACATACAGGCTTTGATCTCGCGAGGGCCTAGAAATGCTCTATTATAATCAAAGAGCCAGTTTTGCTATCAGCAAGAAATACAACCTTCTCACTGCCATTCCTGACCCTTGCCTTGCTCACATTTGTACATAGTGCTTTTCATTTCAGTCACTAGAAGTGCTTTCTCATTCTTTTTACCTTTGTTAATGCCTGTAGTCTCCTGCCAGGGTTTATTCTGGTATCTCTAGAGGTGGGTTCAGGATGCCAGAAATAAGAGTACTTCCAGCCCACCCTCCCCTCATTTCATTTTATTTTATTGTTTTTGCTTATTACCTCATGGAATCGTTTGCTCACTCCAGCAGCAGTGAGCTGGATTCAAGTTCTAAGCTGCAATGTTGTCAAATGCCAGTTTGTCTCTAGTTTGGGTCAATCATCCTTGCTGTAGTGGCTTTGTGATGAGGCCTGGACTAGTGTACTGCGAGCACAGACTTGGAGTCAGACTCTGACTTAAAACCTGACTGTGTTCTGTACTGATTAGGCCTTCATTTTCTCCTTGCAAAATGGAGATGACACTAACACTTACTCCACAGGAGTGTTGTGCTTTTCACACTGTGAGGATTTAGTAAATAATCGCAATTGTCTCTGTTGCTAGGTAATATATAATGAGAATAGTTGAATACGAAGCCTTGATAAAGCCAAAACTGTTTTATTCTTGCAGTAGAAAATCCCTGTTAAGAAATGACTAGGATGTTTTCAGGTTGGAATTCTAATAAACCTTTAAACAAGAAAGGGAAAAAAAACTTAAGGGCTGGGTGGTTGTGCACTGGTTGAGCGCACATGTTACAGTGCACAAGGATCCAGCTTCAAGCCCCCAGTCCTCACCTATAGGGAAAACTTTGCATGTGGTGAAGCAGTGCTGCAGGTGTCTGTCTGTCTCTCTCTCCCTCTCTGTCACTCCCTTCTGGCTGTCTATATCCAATAAATAAAAGATAATTCAAGTGGTCCGGGAGGTGGCGCAGCGATAAAACTTTGGACTCTCAAGCATGAGGTCCTGAGTTCGATCCCCAGCAGCACATGTGCCAGAGTGATGTCTGGTTCTTTCTCTCTCTTCCCATCTTCCTCATTAATAAATAAAGAAAATCTTAAAAAAAAAAAAATAAGATAATTAAAAAAAAAAACTTTAGGGAGTCGAGCGGTAGCACAGCAAGTTAAGCGCACGTGGTGCAAAGCTCAAGGACCAGTGTAAGGATCCTGGTTCAAACCCCTGGTTCCCCAACTGCAGGGGAGTCAACTTCACAGGTGGTGAAGCAGGTCTGCAAGTGTCTATCTTTCTCTCCCCCTGTCTTCCCTTCCTCACTCTATTCTTCGCTGTCTTACCTAACAATGATGACATCAATAACAACAACAATAATAACTACAACAACAATAAAAAACAATAAGGGCAACAAAAGGGAAAATAAATAAAATAAAAAACTTTGGGTAGGGTGGGCTTACTTTCATTTGTCCTTGACTTCATGACTTGGAAATAGTGGAGCTGAAACTCAGAATCTGTCATCTGACTTTAGTTATTTTGTGTCTAGTACACAAAATAGTACACTCAGAATCTGGAATTAAACAGTGTTTCCAAAGAGTCAAGAATATATAGTTCAGTGGTGGAGTGTATGAGACCCAAGGTTCATTCTTCAGTATCCAAGAAAACAGCAATGGTCAGCTGGTGACACACCTGGTAGAGAGCACATGTTACAAGGTTCAAGCCCCTAGTCCCCACCTACATCAGGAAAAACTTTACAAATGATGAAGCAGTGCTGCTGGGGTGTCTCTTTCTCTCTTCCTCCATCCTCTCTCCTTCCCTCTCCCTTTATCTCCTCCTTCCCTCTCAATTTCTCATCTCTATCCAATATAATTGAACAAAATATTTTAAATAATACAAATAAATGAATCTGCTAGAGAAATGTCATAGTGTTTATACAAAAAGACTTTCATGCCAGAGGCTTGGTGGTAGCACACCCAGTTTAATGCACACATTACAGTTCAAGTCTCTGTCATCACCTGCATGGGGTAAGCTTTACAAGCGGTGAAGAAGTGCTGCAGGTATCTCTCTTTCTCTATCTTCCTCTTCCCTGTTAGTTTCCCTGTCTTTATCCAATAAGGAGCCGGGGGGACTTTCATGCTTGAGACTCTAAAGTCCCAGATTCAGGTCCCACCATAAGTTAGAGCTGAGCGCGTGCGCGCGCACACACACACACACACACACCTCTGTGAAAAAAAAATGTTTTGAAGACTCAAACTATTTGAAAGCAAAGGGACCAGTGGCGCTTCTGGTTAAGTGCACACATTTGAATATGCAAGTACCCAGGTTCAAGCCCCTGGTCTCCCACCTGCAGGGGGAAAGTTTCACAAGGGATGAAACAGGGCTACAGGTGTCTCTCTGTTTGTTTCTTTCTCCCCTCTCAATTTCTCTCTGTCTCTATCCAATAATAAATAATATTTTAAAAAGCTATTTGAAATTAAAGTGTTTAAATAGTTTGAGCTATTTGATTCAAAGATAACCCATAAACCTTCCATTTATTCTGAGTTAGGTCTTAAGGGATAGGATAGGAATAGAGCACAAATAGAATGGTCACACTTGTTCCCTGACCTCTAGTTCATCCAGAGCTTTTCACACAGACTCTACCAATCAGGGTTATCTAGCCTCCAAATCTAAAGCTGAATAGAAGCAGAAATTGAAAAATTTGTGTAATAAGAGTTTATAGGCAACCACTTAATCTGCAATAAGCAGTGACAACAAATCAGGAGCCAAGAAAGTAAGAAGCTGACAGAACTCCAACATGGGGACACGTGATGCACATATCACCAGACTCTGAAGCCATATTCCTATGGGACAGGTTCCAAAAGTGCCAGTTTCTCCTGAGGTCAAGCAAGTCACAGGAATGAGGAAACAGGTGGTACAGACTAGGTACTGGAGCCACCAGTCCTGTCCCCAGGGAGCTGTGCTGAGTCACTCCATCTGAGCTGATTCTTTTTTTTTTTTTTTAAGACAAAGATTTTCTTTTTCTTTTCTTTTTTTTAAGATTTATTTATTTATTTATTCATGAAGAGAGAAGGAGAGAGAGAGAGAGAAAGAACCAGACATTACTCTGGTACATGTGCTGCCAGGGATTGAACTCAGGACCTCATGCTTCAGAGTCTGATGCTTTATCCACTGCGCCACCTCCTGGACCTCCTGAGCTGATTCTTAACACACAATCACACACAGTGATAAGCCTAGTATGGTCAAGTCTTCTGATTTTTTTAATATGAATGTTGCCCTTGTTTTGTTGTAGTTGTTGTTGTCATTGTTGGATAGGACAGAGAGAGATGGAGAGAGGAGGGGAAGACAGAGGGGGAGAGAAAGACAGGCACCTGCAAATCTGCTTCACCACCTGTGAAGAGACTCCTCTGCAGGTAGGGAGCTGGGGGCTCAAACTGAGATCCTTGCGCTTTGCGCCATGTGCGCTTAACCTGCTGCACTATCACCCGACTCTTTTTTTTTTTAACTAGAGCATTGCTCAGCTCTAATTTATGGTAGTGCTAGGGCTTGAATTGGTTACCTTGGAGAACCAGTCATGCAAGTCTTTTTGCATAGCCGTTATATTATCACCCTCCAACATTATTTTATTATTGTTTACTATTTTTTAATGAGGGACTGAAGATCCATCATATATAGTGCCTGGGATCTAATCCAGATTCTCTTAATGCTGAGCCACCTCCCTGGCCCTTATTTTTTTTACATTTCTTTTTTAAAAAGTTTCAAAAAAAAAAGTTTTTAGCACCTGAGGAGGTGGCACAGTGAACTCGTAGGCATGGGGACCTTGCTTGATTCCTAGTATTGCATACATTGGAGTGATGCTCTGGTTCTTCCTCTTTTCTCTCATTAATGAAAAAAAAAATATATATATATATATATATCCTCCAGGGTTATTGTTGGGGCTCAGTGCCTGCACTACGAATCCACTGCTCCTAGAGGCTATATTTCCCCTTTTGTTACCCTTGTTTGTCATTGTTGTTGTTGTTGTTGTTGTTATTGCTGTCGTTGGATAGGGCAGAGAGAAATGGAGAGAGGAGGGGAAGATAGAGAGGGGGAGAGAAAGATAGACACCTGCAGACCTGCTTTACCACCCATGAAGCGACCTCCTACAAGTGGGGAGCCAAGGTCTCGAACTAGGATCCTTGCACTGGTCCTTGCACTTTGCGTCATATGCACTTAACCCGCTGCGCTACCACCCGGCCCCCATAAAGTGGGTTCAGAAGAAGTTGACTAAAGAAAAGGGTCTAGAATTCTCCAACCTTCACAAGTAGAACCTGAAATGGAATTGGCGTATTGCACCAAAGTAAAAGACTCTGGGGTGGGTGGGTGGGGAGAATACAGGTCCATGAAGGATGATAAATGACATAGTGGGGGTTGTATTGTTAAATGGGAAACTGGGGAATGTTATGCATGTACAAACTATTGTATTTACTGTTGAATGTAAAACATTAATTCCCCTATAAAGAAATAAATTTAAAAAAAAGAATTCTCCAACCCTTTCCAAGTCCACTCAATTTTCCCATGGTGGTCTATTGTTTCATCTCATTTTCAGAAGTGTGACAAATTGGCAAGAAATTTGATGATGTTTCTGTTAACTACTAAATTATTTGTCTTATTCTCTTGGATTTTTCCCTCCTAGATTTAATGATGATTTGCAGCAATTTTCTAAGTCTGAAATTCTCTATGTCTGTGGATCCCAGAATTTGCTGAGATGGAGAAGTCAGAGCAAAATGATCGGGACAACTTGAGCCATGATAAAGATAATCCTGTCAAGAACATCAGCCCTCAGATTTCTGTTAGTGAATTTTCTTGCCACTGCTGTTATGACATCCTGATCCATCCCACCACCTTGAACTGTGGGCATAGTTTCTGTCGGCATTGCCTCGCTTTATGGTGGGTGTCTTCAAAGAAAACAGAATGTCCTGAATGCAGAGAAAAATGGGAAGGTTTCCCCAAAGTCAATATTCTCCTCAGGTAATGAAATATTACACAGCTTGTAGGATGTGGTTCCAAGTAATGGGCACAACCATGTTTAAAAAGACCAAAAGCACAGCGCTCACCTCCTCTGTAATCACTTGATCCATTAGGGTATGTGTCCAGGGACTTGAATATTCGGGCTTCTTTCCACATACATGACCCTGGTTTGTTTTAAATGAAAGTAAGAGTCTGGTTACCAGACCACTGCTCATAATTCTTTGTCATATAGTACTTTTTACTGATTTGTATTCAGCAAGAATACCCTGGTTCTGATAGACAAAATGGTAATGCCATACACTTCTTAGTAACTGATGTTGATTGTCATGATCCTTGACAAAACTCTGTTCCAGTTATCGTATTACTAGAGGTAGTTTTTTTTTAAATATTTATTTTATTTATTTATTCTCTTTTGTTGCCCTTGTTTTATTGTTGTAGTTATTATTGTTGTTGTTGTCATTGTTGGATAGGACAGAGAGAAATGGAGAGAGGAGGGGAAGACAGAGAGGAGGAGAGAAAGATAGACACCTGCAGACCTGCTTCACCACCTGTGAAGCTACTCCCCTGCAGGTGGGGAGCCAGGGTTTGAACCGGGATCTTTATGCTGGTCCTTGTGCTTTGCGCCATCTGTGCTTAACCCGCTACGCTACAGCCCGGCTCCCAGAGGTAGTTTTTCATGTATAGCACACACAACAAATGATGACCTTTTCAGATAGCTGATTCTTTCTACTTATTTCATTTTACTTTATTTTTATTATCACCACGGTTATCACTGAGGCTCAGTGCCTCCATGACAAATCCACTGGTCCTGGTAGCCTTTTTTTTTTTGATAGAACAGAGAGAAATTGGGAGGATATAGACTTAGATACCTGCAGTATTTTCTTTACTGCTTACAAAGCTTTCTGCCTGCTGGTATTGCTCAGGGTTCTAGTTGTTGCATGTAGTAGCATGTACTCTTAACTGGGCACACTGTGGCTGGGCCCCCTTCTCCACTTTTATTAATGAATATATAGTATATCCACAATATACCAGAGAAGAAAAAAAAATGAGGCAAAAATTCTGTCTCTTCTGTACCAACAGAGTATCCAAAAGCTCCATGAAAGTATTAACCCAAAGCTTAATCTTAAAGGGTACAGGAGTTCTCTGAGTATGTATAATTGAAAATGAAATAATCCTAAAGTATGACCTTATGATCTTTACCTTGCTACTAATATCAATTTCTTTTTATAAGTTGTTTTAATAACTCAAGCAGTACATACCAGTACTCATTTATTGGTATTTAAAAAAATTTATATTTATTTTCCCTTTTGTTGCCCTTGTTGTTGTAGTTATTGTTGTTGTTATTGATGTCGTTGTTGTTATATAGGACAGAGAAACAGAGAGAGGAGGGGAAGACAGAGGGGGAGAGAAAGATAGACACCTGCAGACCTGCTTCACTGCTTGGGAAGCGACTCCCCTGCAGATGGAAAGCCGGGGCCTCTACCCGGGATCCTTATGCCGGTCCTTGCTCTTTGCGCCACATGCGTTTAACCCAATGCTCTTCCTCCTGACTCCTGATACTTTTTTTTTTAAATGACTGATAATGCTAAAGACTCCTTTGGTTCCCCACTCTTCCATCTCATAATCAGGCCTTCCTTTACCCAGAAAAAGAAAATTTTTATTTTTTATTCTTTATTCCTTTTTGTTGTTTTTTATTGTTGTAGTTGTTGTTATTGATGTCATTGTAGGATAGGACAGAGAGAAATGGAGAGAGGAGGGGAAAACAGTAAGGGAGAGAGAAAGATAGACACCTGCAGACCTGCTTCGTTTGTGAAGCGACTCTCCTGCAGGTGGGGAGCCGGGGGTTGGAACGGGATTCTTACACAGGTCCTTGGGCTTTGTGCCAGGTGTGCGCAACCCTTTGCACTACCGCCAGACTCCCTACCCAGATAATTTGATTTGGTGACTTAGTTGTGATTTCTTTGAGATTTTTAAAAGCACTATGTATATATGTGTCAGTAGGAAATAAAAACAGTTTCCTTTCTTAATTTTGCTGTCTCTGGGGCTTCACTGCTTCAGTTCAGCCTTTTCAGACAGAGACAGACACACAGCACCAAAGCTTCCTCTAGTGCAGTGAGGGCCAGGTTTACACTTGGCTCACATTCATAACAAAGCAGGAACACTATCTGTGTGAGGTATTTTGCCATCCCACAAGTAGTTTTTACATCATTAGTGTCCTATCTGTATGACTGTGTGTGTTTGTTTAACCAGAGCACTGCTCAGCTCTGGCTTGTGGTGCGGGGGGTTGAACCTGGGACTTTGGAACCTCAGGCTCCATCACCATTATGCTATCTACCCCTGCTTCTCTGTGTGGTTCTTACATTTACTGTTTTTATTAAATATATATATATATATATATATATATATATATATATATATATATATGTTGTCTTAAATTTATCTTGATTCACAGTGGTATCTAGTTAATTAGTCTATAAAACTGTACTTTAAGTTGCTTCTATATGTATTTTTGCTGCTATCAACAGGGTTATAATCACTTTTCTTGTGCATTTGCTCATGTCCATTCTTCTAGAATATAATTACCATTTTATTTTGGTCTCTAAAGATCAGTATATTCAATAAAACATTCATTATTTTCTCTTCTCTCTAGGGATGCCATTGAAAAATTATTTCCTGATGCCATTAGAATGAGACTTGAAGACATTCAGCAAAATAGTGACATAGGCCAGAGTCTTGCAGCCTTTCAGAAATACGGGAATGATCAGATTTCTTTAGCTTCCAACACAGGCCGAGTCATTCAACAGAGAGGAGGGGGATTCTTTTCTGGAGTACTCACAGCTTTAACTGGTGTAGCAGTAAGTTCATGTTTCTCTGTCCTCCCTACTCATAGTTTCCATTGACAGTTAGTTCTGTTAATACACGCCTAAGCTGAGGCCAGGTGGTGGTGCACCTGCACAGTGCTCAAGGACCTTGGTTCAAGCCCCTGGTTCCCACCTGTAGGGGGAAAACTTTGTGAGTGGTGAAGCAGGGCTGCAGGTCTCTCTCTTTCTCTCTCCTTCTCTATCACCCCCTTCCCTCTCGATTTCTGGCTGTCTCTATCCAATAAATAAATAAAGACTAAACACACACACACACCCCTAAGTGATTGATGGCATAACTACATGTGGCAATTTACCTTGTACATTAAAATCTGTTGGGTTATGCAATTCTCTTTTTTTGGGGGGGGGGGGTTTTGGGGGGACTATTTGCTTGTAAGTTACACACAATGTGGTTATAACCTAGCTCTTAAAAAAATCACCATACAATTTATATATGTGTTTAAAACAGTTGCAAGAAGAAATACTGCATCTTATTCCATAGTTTTTGGACATGTTGAGTTCCAGCTTGCTAAGCCAACTCTCTACCATTAGGCTATCACCCTGTTTAGCTTCTGGCCACAAGTTTTTCTTCTTCAAATTCCACTGATGGGTGTCTTGGGTCCAGGCCCTGGTCCTGCTGGCTTCTGGTGACAGGTTTTTCTTCTAATTCCACTGATGGGTGTCATAGGTGGCTGAGGCCTTCAGGTTATATAATCTTGATGGTTGTTGCTTACTCAAGTAAATAATATTCGGAATCCAATAAATCTTTTTTTTTTAATATTTTATTTATTTATTAATGAGAAGCATAGGAGGAGAGAGAAAGAGCCATACATCACTCTGGCACATGTGCTGCCGGGGATTGAACTCAGGACCTCATGCTGGAGAGTCTGATGCTTTATCTACTGCGCCACCTCCCGGACTACCAGAACCCAATAAATCTTAGCTTTGTTCCATCCCATCTTCTTCTTAGCTTATCCAATAGGTATTATTACTCTCATTTAAAAGTAAGGAGTTGGGAGTCAGGCTGTAGCGCAGCGGGTTAAGCGCAGGTGGCGCAAAGCACAAGGACCGGCATAAGGATCCTGGTTCGAACCCCGGCTCCCCACCTGCAGGGGAGTCGCTTCACAGGCAGTGAAGCAGGTCTGTAGGTGTCTTTCTCTCCTCCTCTCTGTCTTCCCCTCCTCTCTCCATTTCTCTCTGTCCTATCCAACAACAATAACAACAATAATAACTACAACAATAAAACAAGGGCAACAAAAGGGAATAAATATTTTAATAAATAAATAAATAAAAGTAAGGAGTTAGGTAGAAATGGGTGTTAGAACTGGAATTCAATTTGGTAACAAAAAATAGGTGAACTAGAGTCCAAGATCGTGTTTGCCTTGATGATAGCATTTGAGCACAGTTCACTTACATCACTGTAGATAATTTTTTCTAAGTTCCATGCTATAGGAGGGGAAAAGACAAAAACAAAAGCAAAAAAAGCACAAAGCTAATTGTTACAGGTTTTCACTTAGGAAAGCCATGAGTCACTAACACTGGCCAGGTTGATGGGGTGATGAGTGTGGTACTCCTGTACATTTACTCCCCTCACAGTCAGCAGAGAGTGAGCCTACTGGCAAAGCACAGATGAGCTCCCTGGCAGTGGTGTTAATTGACTTCCATTTATACAGTTGACATTGTCCCTTCAAGCTCA
The DNA here is from genome assembly GCF_950295315.1 of Erinaceus europaeus. NCBI lineage: Eukaryota > Metazoa > Chordata > Mammalia > Eulipotyphla > Erinaceidae > Erinaceus > Erinaceus europaeus. The sequence continues at coordinate 15,833,719 of NC_080176.1, read as the reverse complement.
GCCTCTTACCTTCCCTTCACCTATTTTGAATCTGGTCTATCTGACCTTTCTGTGTACTAAGGTCCCTCTCACTTCTCCCGCCAGGTGGTCTTACTTGTGTACCACTGGAGCAGCAGGGAATCTGAGCACGACCTCCTGGTCCACAAAGCTGTGGTCAAATGGACGGCAGAAGAAGTTGTTCTGTGGCTGGAACAGCTGGGCCCTTGGGCCTCTCTCTACAGAGACAGGTTTTTATCTGAAAGAGTAAATGGAAGGTGAGTTGGAAAATCTCTTGACTTATCTTTGGCATTTTTTTTTAAAGAGTGTTATTGAGATACACTCAAGCTCCTGAAAGATCAAATGTTAGGAACTAAAAAAGATCTGCAGGGAGTTGGGTGGTAGCACAGTGGGTTAAGCGCACATGGCGCAAAGCTTTAATGGACCGGCATAAGGATCCCGGTTTGAACCCCTGGCTCCCCACTTGCAGGGGAGTCCCTTCACAGGTGGTAAAGCAAGTCTTTCTCTTCCCCTCTTTGTCTTCCCTCCTCTCTCCGTTTCTCTCTGTCCTATCCAACAATGACGACATCAATAATAACTACAACAACAAAAAACAAGGGCAACAAAAGGGAATAAATAAATAAAATAAATATTAAAAAAGAAAAGTTTAAAAAAATATCTGCATATACTTTGTACAAACCACCTTAATTGTCTAAGTTTTCTTTTTAAATATTTTATTTATCTATTAATCAGAAAGATAGTAGGAGAGAGAGAAAGAACCAGTACTCTGGTACATGTGATGCCAGAGATTGAACTTGGGACGTCATGCTTAAGGGTCCAATGCTTTATCAGCTGTGCTACCTCCCAGACCACTCCAAGTCAGTTTTGTTATCCACAAAATGACCATAGCGCCACCTACTCTGCAGAGTTGTAAAAGAGAGGGGACCAAAGAGTGGCACATGCAGTTGAGGGCACATGTTACCATGCACAAGGACCTGAGTTGGAGCCCCTGCTCCCCAACTGTAGGGGGAATGCTTCACAGGTGGTGAAGCAGGTCTGCAGGTATGTCTTTCTCCTTTATCCCTCTCTATTTCCCACTCCCCTCTCAACTCCTCTCTATGCTATGTAAAAAAAGAAGATGAAATGGCAGCTGGGATAGGTGAATTCGTCATACAGGCACCAAGCCCCAGTGATAACCCTGGTGATAAATAAGTAAAGAAATAAATAAGTCAGTGTTTTCAGAGAGTCACTGGCAATTAGAAAGTATTCATTTGTTTGCTGATACTAATGTTATTTCATATACTATATGTTTTAGCTTACCCAAACCTAATATTTCTGTTGTTAAAAAGGAACTTCGACTTTAGAAAGAGTATCTTCTCTAAAGAAGTCTCCTGTCCCTACAGATTGCTTTTAACTTTGACAGAGGAGGAGTTTTCGAGGGCACCATATACTATAGAAAACAACAGCCACAGAAGAGTCATCCTCATGGAACTGGAGCGTGTCAAAGCACTGGGTGTGAAGCCCCCCCAAAATCTCTGGGAATATAAGGTCAACTCCTCCTCCTCTCACTCCTCCTCCTCCTCTTCTTTTTAATTTAAGAAAAAAAAAAAGACAACAACTTAGCAATCATGTGCATGCTTATTGCTTAAAAAACATTCCAGAGAGGGTGGAGCACAGAACTTTGGTCGAGGGTGCAGTGTGGAACTATATCCTATAGTCTTAACAGGTCTGTGAAGCGCTGTTAATCACAAATTTAAAAAAATGGCAAAAAACACAACAGAAAAGAAAAAAATCTAGCCATAAAAATAATAAAAGGCATGTCAGAGATAATTGAAGCCCTTGGAACCCCGCCCTCTCTAGAAGTACTATGCTGTGTTTTCCATTTGGGCAAATTTTTCCTTCTTGCATTATGGGTATGTGTTCACAAGTACTACAAGTGTAGTCTTTTTTATTATTATTATTTTTTTATATATTTATCCCCTTTTGTTGTCCTTGTTGCTTTATTGTTGTAGTTATTATTGATATCATTGTTGTTGGATAGGACAGAGAGAAATGGAGAGAGGAGGGGAAGACAGAGAGGGGGAGAGAAAGAGAGGCACCTGCAGACCTGCTTTACCGCCTGTGAAGCGACTCCCCTGCAGGTGGGGAGCCAGGGGCTCGAACCGGGATCCTTTCGCTGGTCCTTGTGCTTTGCGCCATGTGCGCTTAACCCACTGCGCTACCGCCGACTCCCATACAAGTGTAGTCTTACAGGGTTCTAACACTGTAGGAGGCATGAATGAGCATATCCTTCACAGAGCTTTGTATCCATGTGGATGCAGTACACTCATTTTCTCTGCAACATTTCATTGCATGAGCATATGGCATATGATGCTGTCTGCTGATGGACAGAGGCTGCTTCCACTTTGGCTCTGATGAACAGTGCTGTAATGGCAGCATAGTAACCAATATGGTGACCAAAACTGGCCTTGGAACCTGGCATCTGGGTACCTTCCCAGTTTGGCCCCATGTACATTGTCAGTGGGAACACCAGTAAACACTAGACCACTTGCTCTTTTTTGTTTCTTATTTTTATTCTTTAGATAAAAGATAGAGAGACACAACACTGCTCCACCACTCTTGAAGCTTCCCTTCTACATAGTGCTTTCATGTGGTGGCCAGGGATTTGAACCCAGGTCCACAAGCATGATAAAAGTATGCTTTCAGACTGGGGAGACAACATAATAGTTATGCAAAAAACTTTCATGCCTGAAGCTCTTGAGGTCCCAGGTTCAATCCCTAGGACCACCATCAACTAGAGCTGGTGGCACAGTAGATAAATCATTGGGCTCTCAAGCATGAGGTCCTGAGTTCAATCCCCAGCAACACATGTACCAGAGGGATGTCTGGTTTCCTCTCTCCTATCCCTCTAATAAATAAATAAAGTATTTTTAAAAATTCAAACATGGAGGTCGGGCGGTAGCGCAGCGGGTTAAGCGTACATAGCACGAAGTGCAAGGACCAGCATAAGGATCCTGGTTTGAGCCCCCAGCTACCCACCTGCAGAGGGGTCACTTCACAAGCAGTGAAGTAGGTCTGCAGGTGTCTATCTTTCTCTCCCCCTCTCTGTCTTCCCCTCCACTCTCAATTTCTCTCTGTCCTATCCAACAACAATGACACCAATAACAACAATAATAATAACTACAATGATAAAACAGGGGCAACAAAAAGGAAAAGATGGCCTCCAGGAGCAGTGAGTTTGTGGTGCAGGCACCAAGCCCCAGAAATAACCCTGGAGACAAAAAAAAAATTCAAACATGGGCCAGGCAGTGGCACACCAGGTTAGGTGCTCACATTACAATGTGCTAGGACCCAGGTTCAAACCCCTGGTCCCCACCTTCAGAAGGAAAGCTTCATGAACAGTGAAGCAGGGCTGCAGGTGTCTCTTTGTCTCTCTCCCTTTCTGTCTCACCCTCTCAATTTCTCTCTGTCTCTATCCAACAATAAAGAAAAATATCTAAAAAAAAAAAAAAAAAAAAATTCCAAACACACAGAAAAAGGATAAAACTGTCATCTAGCCATACTACTGGCAGCAGGGGGCGTGCGGAGGGAGGGAAAGAGAACACCAGAGTATCATTGTGGCATATGCACTGCTGGGTATCAAACTCAGAGCTTCATACTTTACCCACTACAACACCAATTGAGCCACAAAAATAAAGACGGGGGAGGGGGGCAACAACACTAAAATATCACCATGTGCTTCTCCAAATTAACAAAAACTCTCTGATATTATCAGAAAGTTTTCCACATGGGGAAGGGAGATAACATAATGGTTCTGCAAAGTATTTTCATGCCTGATGCTCTAAGGTCCCAGGTTCAGTCCCCAGCACCACCATAAACCCAAAATCATCATCATCACTATCATATAAAACTTCCAGATTTTCTTTTCTTTTTTTTTTTTTTTGCCTCCAGGGTTATTGCTGGAGCTCAGTGCCTGCACTACAAATCCACTGCTCCTGGAGGCCATTTTTTTCCTTTTATTGCCCTTGTTGTTTATCGTTGTTGATGTTACTATTATTGTTATTGCTGTCATTATTGTTGGATAGGACAGAGAGATATGGAGAGAGGAGGGGAATACGGGGAAAGATAGACACCTACAGACCTGCTTCACTGCCTGTGAAGCGACCCCCTGCTGGTGGGGAGTCGGGGGCTCAAACCAGGATCCTTAAGCTGGTCCTTGCACTTTGCACCACGTGAGTTTAACCCACTGCGCTACCACCTGACACCCCCCCCCCCCCAGATTTTCTTTTACACTTGGTTTATTCTTTTTTTTTTTTTTTTTTTTTTTCCGTTTGATCTTTTTTTTTTATTTAAATTTTTAATTTAAGAAAGGATTAGTGAACAAAAGCATAAGGTAGGAGGGGTACAACTCCACACAATTCCCACCACCCAATCCCCATAACCCACCCTCTCCCATGATAGCCTTCCCATTCTCTAGCCCTCTGGGAGCATGGACCCAGGGTCGTTGAGGGTTGCAGAAGGTAGAGGGTCTGGCTTCTGTAATTGCTTCCCCGCTGAACATGGGCGTTGACTGGTCGGTCCATACTCCCAGTCTGCCTCTCTCTTTCCCTAGTAAGGTGTGTCTCTGGGGAAGCTGAGCTCCAGGACACATTGGTGGGGTCTTCAATCCAGGGAAGCCTAGCCAGCATCCTGGTGGCATCTGGAACCTGGTGATTGAAAAGAGAGTTAACATACAAAGCCAAACAATTTGTTGAGCAAACATGGATCCCAAGATTGGAATAGTGGAGAGGAAGTGTTGGGGAGGTACTCACTGCAAACTCTAGTGTAATCCTGCTTTCAGGTATATATTTTGCAGTAGTTTATGGATACACTTGGTTTATTCTAATCAGGATCCAAACAGGGTTCACAGTTGGTTGTTATGTGTCATATCGAATCTTTCTCTGTATTTTTGTTACCCTGTGTATTTGTTTGGGGCAAGGGAAGCAAAACATTTTGCATAACAGTTCCCCCATATCTTGAATTTTGTTTATCTATCTGGTAGTATCCACTGATACACTGACTAAATCAAATGTTCTTTTTTTTAATGTATCTATTTCATGAGAGAGAGCAAGAAAGAACAATACTCCATTTCAACAGTCCAGATACCAGTTAATTCTGGGGCCTCACATATATAAGCCATGCACTCTACTGACAGAGCAACTTTCTTTTTAAAATTTTTTTATTATCTTTATTTGTTGGATAGAGACAGTCAGAAATCTAGAGGGAACGGGGAGGTAAAGAGGGAGAGAGAGAGCCAGAGACAGCACCTGCAACACTGGGTCACCACTTGCAAAGCTTTCCCCCTGCAGGTGGGGACTGGGGGCTCAAACCTGGGTTCTTGTGTACTGTAACGTGCATTTATTGATTTATTTATTATTTTTATATGGAGAGAGAGAGGGTAAGAGTGAAAGAGACCACAGTGCCAAAGTTCCTTCAAGGCATTGGGTGTATTGCTATAACCTGGGTTAGCACAATAATCTCAAATTTTTGTATAATGTAATCCAACAAATTCATACTTGGCTTATTTTTGCCTTTGGCTCACACATTCCTTTCTTCATTGTACAGATGATGCAGAAAGGCTGATGACAGTGGAAGGACTGTGGGCTGGGAACTGCCCCCATGGTTATAACGTGGCGCTGTACCTGCCTTTTCCCCTGTAGGCTGTGAACCCGGGCAGGTCCCTGTTCCTGCTGTATGCCCTCAAGAGCTCCCCCAGACTCGGTCTACTGTACCTTTACCTGTTTGACTACACAGACAGCTTCCTGCCCTTCATCCACACCATCTGCCCTCTGCAAGAAGATGGCTCTGGGGAAGACATCATCACTAAGCTTCTGGTACGTCTACCATGCCTCAGAGTGGTATGGAATTGGAGACATGGATATTTCCTGTTGTGGAAAAGCAAGTGATAACCAGCCTTCATTTGACTTGAGTACACTGAGTTATCTACAAAACAAAGTAGAGGCCGGGCAGTGGCGCAACTGGTTAAGTACACATAGTACTATGCACAAGGACCTGGGTTCAAGCCCCTGCTCCCCACCTGCAGTAGGGACACCTCACAAGCCATGAAGCAGGTCTGCTGGTGTATGTTTTTCTCCCTTTCTATCTGCTCCTCTTCTCTTAATTTCTGTGTCCTATTGAATAAAATGGAAACAACAACAACAACAAAGAAAGTAGGAACCTGTTTTTGTTTCTTCTGTATTGCATAGTAAAAGGAGCTACCTTTTGTTATAAAATTTAATATAAGTCCAGATTGCTTGAGGGCTAGGTTTGTAGAACCTTCCAGCTTGTTAAGCTAAGATTAAAGATCTCTTGAGGTCTGAGATAGCTCACCTGGTAGAACACAATTATTTGGATTTCCACTCTAGCAGTGAATTCATTTTTTTTTTAAAGATTTTTATTTATTTTTGATATAGGAGGAGAGAGAACCATACTATCATTACTGTTGCTTTTTGTTACTGTTTTTATTTTTATTGCTGTCATTGTTGGATAGGACAGAGAGAAATCAAGAGAAGAGGGGAAGACGAGGGAGAGAAAGACACCTGCAGACCTGCTTCACTACTTGTGAAGAGACCCCCATGCAGGTGGGGAACTGGTGCTTGAACCAGGATCCTAATAAGTATCTTGGGACCGGATGGTGGAGCACCTGGTTGAGTGCACATGTTACAATGCACAAGGACCCAGGTTCGAACCCCTGGTCCCCATCTGCAGGGGGAAAGCTTCAAGTGGTCCTATTTCTTTTTTAAATTTTTATTTATTCATGATTAGATAGAGACAGAAGTTGAGAGGAGAAGGGGAGACAGAGAGACACCTGCAGCCCTGCTTCACCACTTGTGAAGCTTTCCCCCTGCAAATGGGGACCAGAGGCTTAAACCTGGGTCCTTGTACACTGTGATGTGTACACTTAGCCAGGTGCACCACCACCGGGCCCCTCTCTCTCACTATCCTCCCCTTTCCTCTTGATTTCTGTCTCTATCCAATAAATAAAGATAATAGAAAAAATTTAACAAAAGTTAAGTATCTCATTTTGAGCTCTGTAGTGACATTTTTCTAATGTAATAGTATTCATTACAAGGTGAGTTAATGGATGGAAATTTTTTTGCTTTAGATGTTGGATATGTGTGGCCAGGCAGGTGGCTCAGTGGAGAGAATACAGGACTTACATGCCTGAGACCCTGGGTTTAACATCCAGCATGGTATACAATAGAGTAGTGCTATTTTGTTTTTGTTTTTTCCCCTCTCTCACAAATATATTTTTAGATTGTTGGATACACATGTAGTTTCAATAAATGTCACAGTCACTAGGACAATGACAATACTTTGTGTGAAAGTTAATCCTTATGATGATTTCTAGTGTCTGATCTTGCACGGTTTCATTTGTGTGTTATTTTTGAAGGATCTTAGAGAGCCCACCTGGAAGCAGTGGAGAGAATTCCTTGTGAAATACTCCTTCCTTCCATATCAACTGATTGCTGAATTTGCTTGGGACTGGCTGGAGGTCCATTACTGGACATCACGGTTTCTTATCGTCAATGCCATGTTACTTTCAGTGCTGGAATTATTCTCCTTTTGGAGGATCTGGTCAAGAAGTGAACTAAAGTAAGTGTGTCTTTTTTTTTTTTTAATTTCTTATTGGGTAGAGACAGAAAAATTGAGAGGGAAGGGATAAAGAGTCAGAGATACACCTGCAACACTGTTTCACCACTCATGCAGCTTTCCCCTGAAGGTGGAGAAAGGGCTAAAAGGTAGTGAAAGGGCTTGAACCTGGGTTCTTGTGCACTATAATGTGTGCACATAACTAGGTGTTCCACCACCTGACCTAAGGAGTATATCTTTTATTTATTTTTTCATTTTATTTTTAAAATTATATTTATTTATTTATTTATTTATTGGATAGAGATAGCCAGAAATGGACAGGGAATGGAAAGAGGGAGAAAGGGAGAGAAATAGAGAGACAACTGTAGCACTGCTTCACCACTTGTGAAGCTTTCCCCCTGCAGATAGAGGCCAGGGACTTGAACCTGGACCCTTGTGCATTGTAACATGCACTCAACCATGTATGCCACCATCCTGCCCCAGTATGTTTTTATTTTGGAGATGATTGAAGCAACAAGGACTAAGAGAGAAATACCTAGTAGTAGAAAAGTTCTTCAAATAGTACTAAACTGTGGAAAGACCCCTTTTTAAAGTCCTGGTTTAGAAATACTACTGAAGCAACAAATCAGGAAATTATCTTTGTGTGGGGAGGTTTTCATTGTTAAAGTATTTCTCCATATATACTCTCACCACATAAAATGTACAGAGGTTGGTCCGGGAGGTGGTGCAGTGGATAAAGCACTGGACTCTCAAGCATGGGGTTCTAAGTTCAATCCCCGGCAGCACATGTACCAAAACGATGTCTGGTTCTTTCTCTCTCTCCTATCATTTCTCATACATAAATCAATAAATAAAATCTTTTAAAAAGTGTACAAAGTTCAGGAGCATATTTAAAGGACTTCCATTAATAAGGAAGAAACAAATGAGAAGAGGATAGTAATAAGAAACATACCGAGATGTGATGGGGAATTAACAGACATGAGTTTTAACCACACTGGGACAGTAAGAAATTCTCTGAGTAATGCATAAAACGAGTGCTGGACCAAACATAAATAAGTTAGGACTCTCACCTGCAACCTAAGTTGGTTTTCCTACAAAGTGAAGTCACTAGTCAAGGCTGGACCCTGAGACCAGATGCTGTCCTTGGTCTGACCCCTGCCCAGTCTGCTCTTCCCTGTGTTCCTCAGCCTCAGACAGCTCTCTATTGGGGGGGGGGGAACCCTTTGTAACTCAGGCATAGATATGAACTGCTTAGCAACCCTGGTGGAAAGAGAATACTCATGACATTTCTAAGTCTCAGAGCTCATACACCATTGCTCTGATCAGCCCAACCTGTAACACTGTGTTGGCATGTGCCAGGCTTTTTCTTGCGCAGGCTCAAGGCATGTGAATATTTGCCAAGCACAGCTGGCTTCAGGTTCATGCAGACTGTGGAAAAGAACAGGAGGGAAGTTCCTCAAAGGAAACTCAGAACCTGTTTCCAGAAAAAAGGACGTGGCTGCTGGGCAGGCGGAAGTAGCACAGCATCCCTTCAGCCTGAAGCATTCCAGGACCTGGCCTTTCAATCAGAAGCAGCCTTATGAATAGCTGTGAGGGCTGATAAGCACCTTCTTGTTTCAAGTCGCTCAAATTAACTGATTCATGCACATAAATATTTCTCTTGGTTTGCCCCTGGCTCTCTGCTAGTCCCTGCAGATTTTCTTTTTTAATATTTTATTTATTTATTAATGAGAAAGATAGGCAAAGAGAGAAAGAACCAGATATCACTCTGGTACATGTGCTGCTGGGGGTCGAACTCGGGACCTCATGCTTGAGAATCCAATGCTTTATCCACTGTGCCACCTCCTGGACCACACCCCTGTAGATTTTTTAATAAAATGTCAGTCTTGGGCCAGGTGGTGTCACACTGGGTTAAGTGCATACAGTGTAAGTACCCACGCAAGGATCCCAATTTGAGCCCATGGCTCCTCACCTGTAGGGGGGTTGCTTCTGCAGGTGTCTCTGACTACCTCCCTCTCTACCTCCCCCTCCTCTCAATTTCTCTGTCCTATCCAAAAAGAAATCTAAAAAATGGCCACAGGAGCAGTGGATTCATAGTGCAGGCACCAAGCCCCAGAAGTAACCCTAGAGGAAAGAGAGAGGCAGACTGGGAGTATGGACCGACCAGTCAACGCCCATGTTCAGCGGGGAAGCAATTACAGAAGCCAGACCTTCTACCTTCTGCAACCCTCAATGACCCTGGGTCCATGCTCCCAGAGGGCTAGAGAATGGGAAACCTATCATG